>NC_051226.1:16008523-16369773 GCF_015220715.1 Pygocentrus nattereri
CTTATTGTTTTTCCTACTACACATTTCCTGCTACACATGGCACAGTTGTTCAAACCTTTCACCTACGAGCCTAGCATTAGTCTCTAAAAGGTACAGCAAACACAATACTAATACACATATAACCCTTTTCCAAAAAAATTGGAACACTGTGCAAAATGTAAATAAAAGCAGAATGTAGTGATGTGCGATTCATTTAAATGCTATATTTAACTGAAAAAGTATAAAGACAACATGATGCCAGCAACATGTTTCTGTAAGCATTTGGGCACAGAGTTTGACAGGTCTAGACTGCAAGCAGGCCAGTTTAGCACCTTACTGTTTTACTACACAGTCATGCTGTGGTAGTCTGTGCAGAATGTGGTTTGGCATTGTCTTACCAAAATGGCCTTCCCTGAAAAAAGACATTGTCTGGATGGCAGCATATGTTGCTGTATATATGCTGTATATATCATTATAATTATTGGTGCCTTCACAGATGTGCAAGTCACCCATGACACGTGCACTAATGCACCCCAATACTATCTGGCTTTTGAAATGTGCGCTGATTACAAGCTGAGTGGTTCCTTTTTCACCTGGAGGATGCAAGGTCCATGATTTTCAAAAAAGGACACTTTTCCACTTCACCTCAGTCCATCTTAAATGAGTTTGGGCCCATTGAAGGCTGCGGCATTTCTTGATCCTACTCATATGTTTTTTTCATTGGATGGTAGAGTTTTAATCACAGGCAGTGGCTTTCAGAAGTGTTTCTGAGCCCATTCAGTGACTTCCACTACAGAATTGTGTCTGTTAATGCAGTGACACCTGCGGGCACAATGATCTCGGCCAGCCAGTATTGGTCTTTGGCCTTGTCCCTTGCATATAGAGATTTCCCAGTGTTCTCTAAATCCTTTAAAATGATGTAACGTAGATGACGAAATCTCTAAGTTCTCTTTTACGTTGAGAAATGTTATTCTTGAATTGTTGTACTATTTGTCCACACAGTCTTTTGCAGAGTGGTGAACCCCTTCCCATCTTTACTTCTGAAAGTCTTAGCCTCTCTGAGATGCTCTTTTTATACACAGTCATGTTACTGACCTGTTGCCAATGAACCTAATAAGTAGTTAGATGGTGTAGCATTACACACCTTTACCAGTCTTTTATTGCTTTGTTGCCCCCATCCCAACTGTTTTGCAACATATTGCTAGCATCAAATTAAAAATGTGCATATATTTCTCAAAAACAATGACATTTCTCAGTTTCAACATGTTATGTGTTATATTTCATGTATTTGGTGTACTGTTTTCAATATAATTTTAAATATTTTTTATTTTTAAATATAGGTCTTAGATAATTTGCACATTGTTACATTTTTTTTAATTTACATTTTGCACAGTGTCCCAATTTCTTTAAAAATGGGGCTGTACATGAACTTGGCAAAGTTTGAGTACCTTTTACACATCCATTTAAGTGTTATCATTGCCTAAGACACATTTGTGGTCATAGTAAAACCACATACTTTGTTTTTTTAGGACCCCTTGGATTCACGTGGAGCCGACACTACTGCTCATATGAAAAAGAGACCAAAATGTTCACCATGAGCAACTCAGAGATCAAATCTGGAGGCAAACAGGTGAAATTGTGGATTATTAAATTTCTGCTCTATTGAAATATCCCTCTTCTACCAGATTCAGCTTTCATGCAGTCTTGTCGTAATTGCAGTAATTATTGTGTCACTGTGCTTTCGATCTAAAGAACGGACTGGTGATGAGTCCACCTGAGATGTTCAAGCTCCAGTCCTGCATCAGGAGGAGGACAGATTCCATCGACAAACGCTTCTGCTTTGATATTGAAGTGATGGAAAGGTTTGTTTTGAATTCTTGCACGTGAAGTTATGGCACTTTTTCCACTTTCCATTAGGCATTTGTGAGGTCAGTGAGGACATTGTGACGTCTGGCACGGCAGGATGTGGTAAAGAATTTTGAAAGAGTGGATTTTCCACTTCAGTGTTTTTGTTGGCAAGTTTTGAAGTCTAGAAGAGACTATTTTCAACATTCCTTCTTTCCTTCCTTTCCTCTTCCTCCTCTCAACTGAAGAAATAACACATGTCAAGGGATTCTATTCAGTTCTCTTCAGTGTTTCTATAAAGTCCGCCGGTATGTCACTTTCTTCCTGCTCTGTGTTGTGATTGCACGTGTGCTACCACATGCTACCAGCAACCTACAGCTTCTCTCACAAAATGTTTAGCTTTTGCCTCTTTCACATTAACTTGCTGCTTTCAACTTGCTAATGACACACTTTAGAAAAGTGCTTTTAACCCAAAGAAGATAAGTTTGGGCCAAGGAAGGTGGAAATTTTTCATCTGTATATACAATATTAAAGAAATCGTTTGATGAAAGCAGTTGCAAGCAGTTATAATCAGCATTATGTAGCTGCTGCTGGGAGCTGCCAATATAGGGAAATTTGCTTTGTAGGTGATTGTTAAAACTTAAATAATCTCGCTCCTCTGCTTGTTCCTCAGACATGGCATCATCACCCTGCAGGCTTTGTCTGAATCCAATAGGCGTTTGTGGATGGAGGCCATGGATGGAAAAGAGCCGGTGAGAAAACACCCATGGTGCCAGTCTTCTGTTACACAGCATGACAGAAATTCTGGGACTTACAGTACTGTGCATAAGTCAGAGAGCACCTTTTATTTATTTTCTTTTCAGTCAAACAGCCATTAAGTAAAGGTTATTTGTTTTTTTAAGAGTTATTTTGAGGGGGTTAGATATAAGATTAATGAATTAATCCACTTGTATAAGGAAAGGGAAAATAAAAGAACAATAAATGAAAAAAATAGAGTTTTCAAAACTGCAAATCAGAAAATTATTAAAAGATGTAGAAAAATAAGGCTCCTAACAACCACCTGCAAAACCTGGTAGACCACCAAAACTGTCACCATCAGATAAACAGCACTTAAAGCTTTCATCTTTGCGGAAGAGGAGACAATCAAGCTCCACTCTTCATTCAGATCTGAAAAAACACAGATGTTTCTGTCCATCCTTCCACTGTGAGAAGACAATATGAGCTTGAAAGGATGTGTAGCTGTCAGGAAGCTGCTGATTATCTAAGAACAGTAGACTCACCCCAGAGTCCAGTCCTCGACATCACTGAATGTTTTGGATGTTTTGTTGAATATTTAAATGTCTTGGACTACTTGGATCATGAGAAGTATAACATGCAACCAACTTCTAAGACTGAACTTTGGAGGTGTGGAAAAACATCCCTGTACATTTCATTGAAAAACTGAAAACAAATTTCTTAAAAAGAATGGAAGCTATAATTAAGGCAGAGATTGGACATCTTAATGCTGAGGGGAAAATATTTAATAATTAACTTGTCCTTTTATGTTAAATATATGTTTTCATTTTTTTAATGATAATCAGTATTTGTATTTAATGGCTATGAATTTGTTCTTAATGGCTATTTTGACTGAATGAATGAAGAGTAGTCTCTGACTTTTGCAAAGTGTTTTGCCTATAGATTATGTGGTAACCCTTTACTGGAAGGGTCCAATGCTTTCTATATGCTTCCTTTGTCTTTTAGTATCTACACCAGATACTTTGTTACAGTTTGAGCATTTGAAGGAAAGCTACCGATCACTGTTGTACATTAATCTCAGTAGTATTAACAGAATCTATTAGCTTTAATATGCCGATGAATGTTAAAATCGTACTGATTAATGTTTAAATGAAACTCTAATCAATTGTCTGTACTATGTTCTCTATGACCAATCTGACCTCAGATTATTTAAAATAACAAAAAGAGACACAGTCTGAAAATTAATTATATGACAAGTCTGATCTGGAGTGCGAGGATACATTTTATTGTGTTGAAACATGTTTCTTGGTGGAGCTAGGCTCTGTGGTTGGTGCTAGCTTGAGGGTGCAAGTTCTGGGACACACTCGCATGGAGATTCAGGATGCCAGATTCAGCTTTGGTCAGACTGATTGAACTGCTGAGCTGTTTAGCAGTTCCTTCCTCTTCCTGTTGAAACTCAGCCAGTTTGTCACAGCCCCTTGTACTCATATATGGAAACCTCATGGCCTCCACTCATGAGCTCAAGATATAAACATAAATTGGTCATGGTGACTCTTTCTAAGCAAAACATTTGAATAAATGCCACTATTAACAGTTTACAATTCTTTTATGCTCTAGATATTTATCCTCCAAGACTTCAACCATGTTAAAACAAGGCTTTGCCAATTTTACTCTTACTCCTATAGAAGAATCTCTTCTGATTCCAAAAAGATCCTTTCAATATGTGCTTCATTAAAATTATTTTAATAACCTTATTTAAAGTTTAAATTATACAAGTGATGTTTTTCCCCAAAACATCCATGCCAAGAACAATTTAGGAACCTTTCTTAAGTGTGATGTTGAAAAGGAGGTGCTGCAGGCCTTTGCCTCAGAGCAGAGGTATTATTTGATTTTTAGCAATGCAGGAATGGTCCTTTTGTGTACTTAAGGTTTGCTTAACATAACCCAATTTAGCGTATTTTAGTAAATTGAAGAAATTTTTCATCTTTCTGCAACCAAGCCAGTGACTCATTCCTAAAGTTTTGTTGTTTTTGTAATCTTTTTCATCATGAAGCAATCAGCAGTGTTGTGTTCTGAGGAAGTTCTAAAAGCCAGGATGTTGAGATGACAGAGTGGAATATTTAAATTTCAGTAATGGCTCTTTATAACCTTTACCTTTGATCAGTCAACAAAAGCACAGTCATATACAGCTAATGACAGGATTTAACCTCAGTTATGCTGTTCTGAAACACCAAAGGGCAAACATTACTTCAAACTGCTGTCCTGAAATATTATGACTTTGACTTGGAATAGCTCCAAATCACTCTTACATGGCATAGATGGGTTAAATGGGTATTTGCATTTATGTGCTACCTCTAGTAAAAGATGTGTCCAGTGGTACTAACGAACATGTCTTGTTATCTGTAGATTTATACTCTGCCAGCACTTCTTAGCAAGAAAGAAGAAAGTAAGTTCACTTTCCTTACCGTTTAATCAAACACTGTGAATTTGTGTTTTAGTGCACCGAAGCCTATTTTAGTTAAAACCACATCATGGCACATCACAATTTCAACAAATGTAACACAGTTTTTTTTTTTGCAGCATTCCTAAATGAGGCCGGGTTTAACTTTGTGAGGAAGTGTATTCACCTTGTGGAGACAAGAGGTGAGTCTGGTAGTTACTTTCCCAAATTAATATTTCATCTGTTCCACGGCTTTCTCTTTCATGTGTATACTTGAATTATTAATATGATTTATAGCCACAGTTCTGTGCAAAAATCAGAGACCCCCCTACATTTATTTACTTTCTAGTCAAACCGGCCATTAAGTATAAGTTATTTTTTCATTGTCTAGGGAAAAAGCAGAAAGCATGCATTTAACAAAACATCACATAGAAATCTTTGTGCACAATTTGTTTTTATTACAGATTCCATTCAAATTAATCTGCAAGGACATTTTTTCACACCTCCAAAGTTCAGTCTTAGAAGTTAGTTGCATTTTCTGCTTCTCATGATCCAAATAATCCCAAAGACGTTCAGTAACGTTAAGGTCTGAAGTCTGTGGTGGTCACTCTGTTGTTCTGAGAACAACAGCACCTTCTGTATTTGTTTATTTTTCTGAGTAAGACAGCTGCACATCCTTTCAGACTCATGGTGTTGTCTTCTCACAGTGGAAAGATGTACAAAAATTCTTTTTTCAGATTTTTTTCAGATTTAAAGCAAGAGTGGAGCTTGATTTTTTCCTCTCTCTCAAAGATGAAAGCTTTACTGTTTATCTGATGGTGAGAGTTTTGCTGGCCTTCCGGTTCTTGCACAGCTGTTAAGAGTCCCATCCTTTAATAATATCTGATCTCCAGTTTAGAAAACCCCTTGATGGAAACTCATGTTTTACTTTTACTTTCTTCCTTGTTTTACACCTCCTCTGAAAATGTAATGTACTTAATGGATTTTCATTAAAAAAATGAAGAGTGATCTCTGACCTTTGCTCAGTAATATATATTCATATTCACATCCTTGCTCAAAACTGAATTGATACCATTTTTCTTCTGTTTTCCAGGTATCCAAACTTTGGGCCTGTACAGAATAGGAGGAGTTAATTCTAAAGTGCAGAGACTTATGACTTCAGTGTTTGGTAAAGTTCTTTTTTCATCACTGTTATGTCATGTGCTTAATCATTTTGATTGCAGCAAAGGGAACACAGAACACAGTTTAATCTTGACTGTTTTGATGTTTATACAGCTGCCAAAGCTCCTGCAGATATGGACCTCGACCCAGACACTTGGGATAACAAGACTATCACTAGTGGACTAAAGAATTACCTCAGGTAAGAAAATAATCTAACCAAAGGCAGTTTGCCGGGTAATGTCAAAACATGTGCAATAATTCAGCTGCTGTATCTCCAGGTGTCTGGCTGAACCCCTCCTAACCTACAGACTTCACAAAGACTTCATCATGGCAGTCAGTGAGTTCTTCCATGTGTCCTTCTCTCAACTTTTTTTCCTAACTTGGTCCTCTGCGCATTCCAAAGGAAAAATGGGAAATGATTGTTTAATGCTTTTCAGCTGGCTAAATGAATTGACAAACATACTGCACTGAAAATATGATTTATGTTGAAGAACAAATTCAAAGAATGCAAGAAAATCTGGCATCCCTTTTATTTCCTGCCTGGAAGGTATACAAACGAAAAAGGCCTGAAATTTAAACAAGTCTTAGTTCAAAAACAGGTAGCAGCTGGGTGTGGGACTGAAGGAATGGTTTTATTTTACATAGGCCTGTCCTGATTCTGGAATTGTAGCTGATGAATTGCCATATAAATAAGCACAGTTAACAATTGAATGGTTCTTTTTGTGCATTGAATGCAACAAAGTGTCTAGATTGGCTGTTTAGCTCTTACTAGATCTTACTTCTTAGTTGTCAATACTTACGATCTTCCAACTGACAACAGAAGCAGCTTGAGCATAAATAAATGAGCATTACTCACTGCTGCCGTCTTAAGGTCATAAATAAAGTACCACTCAGAAGTTAAAACTTTTGTTGTTTTCGTAAAACCCATGACATGTCTCAGTGAAGACATACCCTTAATTTAAATTTATTTGCTTCAACTGAACTGATTAATATGCTCCCAATTCCTTGTTGTGATGGAAACATGTGATTGTAAATATAATAATTGTGGTCAGCTGAATGATTGAGAACAGCTCTAATAATTGCGTTCTGGTATTATATAGTAATTGTGACAGGTCTAATTGTGTTGGAGTAGCTGTTTCCTACAGTACATTTTTAGTGGAAGCTCTTTGATTTCATTTCATTTGATTTTATGCAATGGATCCCTGTTGTTATTTTCTGTTTAATAAAACGGATCAAATACAAAGTCATGCAACATTAAGATGAACTGAATATTAACACCTCTTGTTGCATTTCTAGAGTCAGATGATCAGAACTACAGGGTACGTGCCGTCCATGCTCTTGTGCACAAACTACCTGAGAAGAACAAAGAGATGCTGGACATCCTGATCAAACATCTGTTTGTGTAGGTTAATCTAGCAGAACATTTTTCAGGAGACAAACTGCACTGCAGAAAAACGATATATGATATATACATAAGCAAAGGTTTGAGTGCTTCAGTCAGATTACACGTTTGTGATTTTAAGTGAAATTAAGTTTATACATCCTCCACCGAGAACACACTTCTGCATATTTTAATAACTTTATTATAGCTGAAGTTAACATATTGGAAACGAAAACAGAACACATCTGTGCCTGTGCACATTTTATACTTCATGTTTCTGTTATTTTATTTCCTGAATGTTATTTCCTGAAAAAAAGAATAGATTATTCAAGTTATTTGCTAAAGGAATAAGAATATGAAGTCAAATACATAGGCAAGATAATATTAATATTATAGTATAGTATTCTTACAACAATCTCAAAATGAGAAATGATAGATATATTGAGTAGATTTAAGATAATTTAACTCCCCATCGTTTTTGAATAATTTTTTCAGTGTGGCTTTCTCATTCTTCTGTTTGTGAATGTCAGTGAGATATTTGAGTGCTCTGGGTTCATTAGGTACACTTTTCTCTGTGTTTTGCAGGGTTTCCACACACAGCCAGAAGAATCTAATGACAGTATCTAATCTTGGAGTGATCTTTGGACCTACACTCATGCGCTCTCAGGAGGAGACAGTGGCTGCCATGATGAACATAAAGTTTCAAAACATTGTGGTGGAGATCCTCATAGAGAATTATGAGAAGGTAAGTTATATCCCTTAATTAAAGTCAACAGCAGGTGGCAGTGTTTACCAAACAGAAGGGAGCAATCACTCAGTTCCTGCGACAGAGGTTGACAACTGTTTCTTTGTTTTTTAAATATGCTCAAGCTGTGTATATATTGAGCTTAAGCTGGCTTGTGTCTTGTCCCTGCATGATGTTATTTATGGTCGTAAGTATTCTGAATATTGTCTGTTTGGTATTCCTCAGATCTTTCACCAGTCTCCAGATCCTAACGTGCCTCTGCCTCAGTCTCAGCCTCAGTCTCAGTCTCGCTCTAGCTCACACCGCAGCAACGCCATCTGCCTTTCGTCAGGACCGCGCAAGTCCAGAGGCCTGTACCCACCTGCTCTGTGCCTGGCCGACGCTGACAGTGTGTTTCCCTCCTCTCAGTCACACTCAGAATACACTCACAGGCCACTTTATCAGAAACACCTACATGTTGGTCAGTTTCTGACTACTGAGCTGCTTTAGGCTGGATAATTTTGGGTGAGGGCAAGTCTCAACCGCAGTGACAATGACTTGTATAAAAACCTTAGCAATGCTGTTGTATAGTGGGGAGGCACTCTGCAGCATCTGGGGTTCCCCCGGGTTCGATCCTGGGCCCCTTTTCATTTACAGTGTATATGCTGCCATTGGGGGCTATTTTTAGAAAATACGGGATCTCCTTCCATTGTTATGCTGATGATACCCAGATTTATTTACCATTGAAGAAAGAGGATGCTACATCTTTGACCACTCTACTGAGCTGCCTCGAGGAAATAAAGGCATGGATGGCTTTAAACTTTTAAATCTAAACGAGGCCAAGACAGAAATTCTCCTATCTGGCCAGGAGAGACCTTTAGAATACAGTATAAACTATTGCTTTTAGTGTATAAGTCTCTGCATGGGTTAGCTCCCAGCTATTTGGCTGAATTGCTTGTGCCTTATGTTCCGGCACGGGCCCTAAGATCTGACGATCAGCTTTGGCTGGTGGTCCCCAAGTCGAGGCTGAATCAGAGGGGGGACCGAGCGTTTGCTGTGGCTGCGCCGAAACTGTGGAATGAGCTGCCGCAGCAAATTAGATTGGCACCCACTCTGTCTCATTTTAAATCTAGTCTTAAAGCTCATTACTATTCCATGGCTTTTATGTAATTTGTTTTGTCTCTTTTAAATTGTTTTACTAGTACTGTAGTATAGTGTTTGTATTTGTGCAGCACTTTGGTCAACTAACGTGTAAAATGTGCTCTATAAATAAATTGACATTGACATTGTTGTTCCTGATACACTTGCACCTGCACATCTTATGCCACTGTCACTACCCTGTCATTGTCACTGCCTTGCTGAGAGTGATCTACTTCTCACTTAATTTATGCTCAGCAGCGCTCCTGGGGTCAGACACTGACCAGTGATAAAAGGGGCAGAGGGTGGGTGTCGATGAGAACAGATGGGCTGCGTACTGTAATTGTACGTATAGTGGGTTCCAAATATCTGATATCACTTTGAAAATCTGGGATTTTTTTCATATAAACCTGGAAATAAACAACAAAAAAAATTGGAATTCTGAAAAATCTAAAACAAAGAAAACTTAAAGTAGTTAAAAAGTTAAGTGTAGAAATGTTCAGGATTCTGCACTATTCATTTTTAAACAAGTTTATGACATTGACCATGTTATGACCAGACTTTTTTTTTTTATCTTCTCCCTTGCTTTAAACATGTTTTCAGATGACTCCCAGGTGGTTTTAGTCAACTCTTCAGAGGCTTTTGCACAAACTTGGACACATGTCATTACACATTACATTAGTCTAAAAGTAGGCAATATGTGTACATATTCTTATCTCTTTCCACTTAAAGCTTATTATCCTAATCATCTTTTTTTAAATAAATTATTTATTATAAATTGCTATAATGTCTTCAAAGCCTTTCTTTTTCCGTGTACTCAGGTGACACATTCAGCAGCAGTCCCAGCAGCACACCAATGGGAAGTATGGAGTCTCTGTCATCTCACTCTTCTGAGCGGAACAGCTGCTCCAAGGCAACCTCTCCATCTCGCTCCAAACACAAAGCCTCAAGCAGCCTGTGCTGGACCACTCCTTCCCCCTCCTCCAATGGCCCCAAGAGCCCACCTGGCACCACCAGTCCTGATTCCAGCTCCAAAGAGGATGCAGCTAAGACAGACGGGGAGTGGGAGGAGGCTCTCAGTAGTCTCCCAACAGGGCAGGTTTCTCCAGCTCCAGAGCTGCTTGACAAAGCAGAGGATCAGAGCCCAGAGGAGCGGGAAGCAGGACGCCTCAGCATGTCCACCTGCTCCTCCCTCACGTCCCTCCACATCTCTGAGGGTGAGAACCCTGTCAGCATGAGCACAAAGCCATGCTCCCTACCTGACTTCACTCAAATTGTTAGATTTATTAAAAATGCTATGTCAAGTTGTGTTAAAAAGCTTCTAAGATGCTCAATTAAGTACCACCCCATTTCCAAAAAGTAAACCCTATGTTTAATTGAAATAGTACAAAGATAATCAAATGTTGAAACAGAGAAATTTTATTATTTTTTTGAAAAATATTTACCATTTTAAATTTGACACATTCCAAAAAGGTTGAGATGGGGGCAACAAAAGGCTGGTAAAGTTGTGTAATGCTACAAAAACACCTGGTTGTTTACTGGCAACAGGTCAGTTTCTATTCACTATTCAGACTTATTATTAAGCACAATGATATGCATATACTAAACAAAGGTACTTATCAATATTGAATGATATGGAAATGTATATTATGATAAGGTTTTTAACCACATTGTCCTGTTCTAAATCTAATTAGTATAGATTTCTCAAATTCACATTAAGGGCTTTTTTACCTATTTTACTTAGGTTTCAGGAGCTGTCACGGTTCTGTCCAGAGTTTGGTTTCACGTGGTAACAGAGACAGTCTAAAGTCACTGCCATTACCAGATCTTCCTCCAAAAGAGACAGGCAGATGCAGACTGGACTCATCAGTCAGCAATGGATACCAGAGGCCTGGATCTGTGTAAGCAGCCTTCACATTGATGTTACTATTACTTCTAGTAACTTCTTGCCTTTAGCCTTAAGTTTGTTTTGAGACTAAATGATGGCTGGAATGTCACAGTTAAAAATAGCACAGATAAGACTATTATCATTTTCTAACATTTAAAGTTTACCATGTTTGCAGTAATGATCTTTCAAAAGTCTATCTTGTGTTCTTCCCTAAATAGTCTCTACATTCTTCATGAATACTTTTGGAACTTTGTCATAAAAGTTTGAACCTTGAACTTAAAGGGTTACTGCAATATATATACAGGGTGGGCCATTTATATGGATACACCCAAATAAAATGGGAATGGTTGGTGATATTAACTTCCTGTTTGTGGCACATTAGTATATGGGAGGGGGAAAACTTTTCAAGATGGGTGGTGACCATGGTGGCCATTTTGAAGTTGGCAATTTTGGATCCAACTTTAGTTTTTTCAATCGGAAGAGGGTCATGTGACACATCACACCTATTGAGGATTTCACAAGACAAACAATGGTTTGCTTGGTTTTAACGTAACTTTATTCTTTCATGAGTTATTTACGAGTTTCTGACCACTTATAAAATGTGTTCAAAGTGCTGCCCATTGTGCTTGCCCACGATGACCAATCCACTTTCCAGGAAACTGTTCATCTAGGAATGCTCGGACCTGACACCCATAATGTGGTGGTGCACCATCTTGCTGGAATAACTCAGGGAACGTGCCAGCTTCCAAAGTGGATTGGTCGTCGTGGGCCAGTTGAATGGCCCCCAAGGAATCCCAATCAGACCCCCTTAGACTTTTATCTTTGGGGTCATCTGAAGGCAGTTGTCTATGCTGTGAAGATACGAAATGTGTAGCACCTGAAACTACGGATACTGGAAGCCTGTGCTAGCATTTCTTCTGCGGTGTTGCTATCAGTGTGTGAAGAGTGGGAGAAGAGGGTTGCATTGACAATCCAACACAATGGGCAGCATTGTTTAACATACGTTAAAACCAAGCACACCATTGTTTTTCTTGTGAAATCCTCAATAGGTTTGTGTCACACGACCCTCTTCCCATTGAAAAAACTAAAGTTGGATCCAAAATGGCCACCATGGTCACCACCCATCTTGAAAAGTTTTCCCCCTCCCATAAACTAATGTGCCACAAACAGGAAGTTAATATCACCAAACATTCCCATTTTATTTGGGTGTATCCATATAAATGGCCCACCCTGTGTGTGTGTATATATATATATATATATATATATATATATATATATATATATATATATATATATATATATATATATACATAGTATCTCAAGGCTAATAGAAAGATATCATGCCAGTCTCACACAGACATGAAGGCTGTGCATTATATTGTCACAGTACTATCACATGCCTGTAGTCCAGCAGCAGACTTTGGGGCTTTACTCCTTACTAGTGCACTGTTTGACCTTTCTCTAAGAGATGATCTCAAGCTGTGAAAGTTCTCTCTAAGTGCCAGAATGTTGTCATAGAGGCTCCAGACACATGCTTTTTTCCCTTTGTCATAACCTATGAGACTATGCTGTAAACGAGCGCGTGTTTCAGAAAAGGTGAGGCTTTTCAAACCTTTTAGTAAAGTACTGTGTTCAGCTGACGTTGACTCAAATATTGACCTTTTGTGAGCAGCACTGAAACATGACAAAAGTCATTGTGCACTCTTTGTTTACTGTTGTAGAGTGGCCTCCAGAGCAGCTCTCTTTGAAAGTCCTGTGGTCTCCCAGCCGGCTCCTGCTGGAAGGTACGTTATCAGCCATAGAGCATGTGTGACAGAGCGTGAGATCTATTGGTTTCAGTATTCTGTTATAGCATTCAGCTGCACTGTGCCACAACATTCCAGGATTGATTTTCATTCTGTGTTGTGAACATCTAGCATTGCTGTTTTTACAAGCTTCAAAATAGATCTTTTGCAGTTGATGTTACCCCTGCGTGCCCTCCAGTCTCAGCTTGACATACAACCCTTCCCAATTCATCATCACTGAGAGGCCTACAGACAGTTGCATGCATAAACTCCATCATGCAGCTCGTCTCTCCAGCTGTGTCCCCTCTAACTCACCTCTTTTGTTGTGATTACAGGGAAGCCAAGGCTATCTATTCCTGCCAAGCAGAGCATAGTCATGAGCTCAGCTTCCCTAAAGGGGCACTCTTCTACAATGGTAAATACGCTTATTATTGAAGAAAAAATACTAAAGGACTTAGTAATGCATTACTACAAAAGTGCAAGTTGTTTGGGCTTCCTTTAGTAGTTTAGATTATTACAGGACTAGGCTTAATCCCTCTCCAGGACACCAACCCTGTTTATTAGTGTGGGTGCTAGGGATATAATATAGTAACTAGAGATGCACAATAATATTCCGATCATATCTGCTTTGGCAGATGTTCAATTAAAAAATGGAGGCATCGGACAGATGATCAGATTTTATTGATATTTCAGACTAACGTAATGAAGCTTTTATTGTGCTCTGAAGAAGCAGAATGTGTGCCCAGGTGATCATGGGCTACTTACTACATTTGAAACAGCTACATAAATAATTAATATATTTCTCTAATGTTAAACCAGGTCAGTATAGTCTCTACATTTTATAAATGTTTGCATATCGGTATGGGAAGAAAAAATATATATGAATTAATGCAAAGTTCTGTTTTGTCTGATTGTGAAAGTGAAAATACATGCTTTTTGTCACCCACACAAGTCAAGAACCAGATGTAGCTTTTCATTTACGGCTTGGTGTTTATTTTTTATTTTTATTTTTAGTCTTTGTTCTAGTTGTTTCTGTTTTAGTTGACTTTCGTCATGCTGTTTTTTACAGTGCACCCCTCGGTGGAGCCTGGGTGGCTGCAAGCAACATATAATGGCAGAACTGGCCTCATCCCAGAGAATTACGTGGTGTTCCTCTAATACGGCCTGGAAGCAGATACACAAGTCCATGGTATCCATGGTGTTCATTTCTCCAAAAAGAGACAGTTTTTATACGTTCATGACATACACTATGTGAATAGTTTGAATACAGTTCAAAAATGGCTGTAACCACACTATCAACAGTAGAGTATATATGGTCCATAGTAACTCAAGATGTAGATATTAGAAAGTTTCTAAACAAATTAATATTTTTTGTTTCTTGTTGACATGCGGTTGGCTCTATAAATTCTAAAGTATTTTATTTATAGGTGGCTAATAATGCAGAGTGGCGGCTAATAATTCAGACTGGCTCTGACATTGAACCAATAATGCGACAACCACAGACATATTATAAGGCCTGTGCTTCTCGTGTTATTGTTCTATCTCTGTGAAAGAACCTTTCAGTTAACACACTGATTAATGTTTTGGTACTGTCGTCAATGGACAATATGAGCTCTGTATATTGAAAAGAAGTGACTTAATACTATAGGCTGATCGTTTTATTCAGTTCCCATGTAACTTGTCAGAGCCCATACAAGAATCTATTCATTACATATGGCCTTTGCTGGGGTTAGAGGTCAGTCAGTGTTTTATGTAAACAGTGTTACTCCTTTAAACAGATTTTCAGAACAGGTAGAGTGAGTGTTCCACTTTTCTTTTTTCTTTGTCACCCTAAAAGAAAACATTTCAGTCGCAGTGAATTTTATACAACAGATGCTGGTCATCATTTGTTGGGTCATATTTGAACTTGTGTTTGTTAAGTATTAAGGCTAACCCAAGCCTTAATCAATCAGTCTATCTCTATCAAATCCTTTGAGAATGATCATCTACAGCAGGGGGATTCAGTTTTTATGCCTGGAGAGCCGGAGTCCAGTATAATTCGTTGTTCGCCCTGCTCTAATACACATGAGTCAACTGATCAGGTCATTACCAGGTTTAGTGGGTGTTCCTGTAAAGAGAAATCAGCAAACTGCTGGAATCTGGTCATCCAGGACCACAGCTGATGAACACTGGTGTTGACTTTATTGGATTAACCGTGAAGTGAAAGTGCCCTGCTGCTTAAGTATTAACTGCAAGTTCTACTTATTATTTTTATGCATTTTTAAGTATTTTCACATCTCATTGTTTCTTTCTTACATTTCAGAAAGAGCTCATAGTTATGCCTTTGAAGTCTGCAGTGTCCTCTGATTTTGAATTTCTCAGTGTAGTCCAGTATTTGCATTTTTTTTTCAAGACAAATGTGATGTCTATTTTGTTTTTGGGGATATTTAATATAATGCAGCGTCCCTTTATGATGAGGTACAAATGAGAAAAGTTCAAAATGTATGTGGTCAGTCATGTATGTGTCCTGAAATGTGTTATTTTATGCTCACTGAAATGGCACTTACTCCAGTAATGGTTCTACTGTATTTCATTTCACACTGGTTTACCATTTCCATGCATTTCGATTGACAAGGGTACAAGGTGGGAAACGCCCCCTTTTTGGAAATAAAATTGTACCATATATATATTTTATTATATGACAAAGTATATTTTAAAGAGAAGGATGCATCTTACCCCCATAACACAAAATGACAAGTGTCTCAAAATGAAATGTTTAGCTGTTTTCAAGAATGTTACCTAGACAATTTAAAATATTCCAGTCCCCCAAAGTTACACACACACATCTTCTAAACCGCTTCTCCTTCTGGGTCGTGGGGGTGCTGGAGCCTATCCCAGTGGTCATTGGGCAGAAGTTCAGGATACACCCTGGATAGGTCGCCAGTCCATCGCAGGGCAGATAGACAGACACATAGGCTCCAGCACCCCCACACAGGGAGAGCATGCAAACTCCACACAAAAAGGACCCTGGTCTCCCAGCCGGGGAATTGAACCCAGGGCCTACTCGCTGTGAGGCGACAACGCTACCCGCCACGCCACCGTGCTGCCCCCAAAGTTATATTTAGCAGACTTTATACAGTGTAGTGAAAAATTACTTTTCTCACTGTGACATAAATCTGAAAGTTCGCCTTCCTAACTGTTCATTTCTTCTGTACAATGAAGATTAATCCACTTAACCATGAATATGCTGAGCATTGATTATGATAATATAATGTTGACTACTGCAGATGTAGCCTGTAGATTAGGCCTACAGTGTAGCTAGTTTAGCAAAGAAAGCTTATTAGCATGATAACATGTTAATATAAGCTATCAGAATTATCATTTGCACCCATATAATAATTTGTTAGGATCCAGTTTCTTGCTAATTTATTGTTTATTTAACATGTATTAGATAGCAGACTACAGCTAAAACATTGTATTGGCTACAAAGGGGCAGCCTTTGCCTCACACATTAGTTCAAAAAGATGCTTTTTACAAAAAAACTAGCATGTTTTTCTGAGTGGAAATTATTTATCCTAGATCTTTAATGAGAGCTTGAACGTCTTAGATTTCAGATTCATTGTAAAGGAATAATTTAATGAGATGAGCTTCTTCAAATATGTTATCGGACTAAGGCTAGTAGCATTGAAAGAGTTTGGAAAAGACATTTGGGGACATTTGGTAGTTTACTGAATAAATAACTTTGGGGGATGTTTTACCTGGGGGCGTTCAATCCCATAATACCCTATGTAAAATAATTAATGGTAATGTTTATTATCTGCATAAACTTGATCCTGAGTAGTCATTTTGCCTAGTTCTTAAGTCCAGGAACAGTTGCAGCTTGATTAAGCTGATTTACCGGTTCCATGTGATTTTTATTTTATTATTTAAAGCTGTACTTTTATTATTTTTGTAACATTGTACTGTATTCCAGTGCGATATTGCCCTTTTGAAAAGGATAAAGGAAAAATTTACTCTTTCTTTGGTGTCGTCCTTTGAACGCTTTTCAGTATAACAGCTTTTCAGTATAGCACTATCAAATTTGTTAAAATGTTTTTACGTTTATGGACAGTAGTCACTGACTGTGGAAAGCAAGAGAGGAGGGTAAACATAAATGATACAGAACGGCGTGATTGAGGGCTCCATTTATACACGCAGTGCCTTATGTGAGCCCTGAAGAAACAAGTCAATGAGCTATGAGAGTTTGTGGTGATGTGTTGTTTGTATTATAAGTTCAGGAAATGCCACATTTTCAGTCAGAATCATTTAAGGCCACATAATTTCAGTCATTACATAAATAGCTCCAATGAACTGCTAGGCTACTAAAAAACAGAAGTACTCTTCACAGCTCTCAAGGACAGTAATCCATGCATAGGCAAACAGACATATGTAGATGTTGTGCAAACAGTCTTGCACTGATTAAAGTGAGGCATTTCCACAAGATAATATCACATCACAGCAACTTCCCATTGAGGTTTCATTCTTTCACGGCCCAAACAGACAGATTCTTTTCAAGTTTCTTGATAAGCTCAGCCATGTTCTCCAAGTTATAGGACTTTTCCTCCAGAAGCTCATAGCGCAAGCTGGAAATGTCTTGCTTTATTTCCTTTAGCTCACCTGCAACACAGTTATAGCGTGAACCAGTTATGGTGTAACATAGGCCATTGTTGTAAAAAAGGATTATATTCTAGGTGACATAAGAAACAGCATATCACCCACCTTCATTGACTTCATCACTTTCTTTGTCCATTTGAGCTTTGATGATGTACCGCTTGATGAGGCGCTTCATAATCTTCTGTACAAATTTAAGGCGAAAATCAAATCAATGAGTTCAGGAGAAATTTCAAACATTAAAATGAAATCTCAGTCAAACATGTAGTCAGTCAATGAAAGTCATTCTGTAAAGCACTGTTCTTCAGATTCACTCCTGCAGGGCACTGCACATTTAAGATATTCCTTTAGTCAAATGTCTAAGTCAGTCCTATTCATATTAGGGGTGAGCATTTGAACCGGTTATTGCTTTTGGAATATTCACATATTTAAACAAACAGCATCTGAATATCCCAACATGTACATATTTTATATTTGACTATATATAACTGATTTATAACTGATCATTTGGTTGATTTAGGGACTATATGTGTGTTTTAGACATACGTGAATCAATATGCTACTTTTTAATCTTTTTGCTTGAAATGTTCTTCTACATAGCTCTGCCATTTTGCTTGAAGGAATGCTTTGGCAAAAAGATCTTATCCCAGATTCAGTCGATCAGCTTCAACATGTTTGGTATCCAGATTTTGCTTCTTTTTTAATGCTAGAACTCCAAATCTAATGTTTCTAGCAAAAACTAAGTCAATAGACACCGAAATCTTACCTCTAAATATATCCCCAAAACCTCTTTCAGTCCACCACATCAAGGCCTTCATTTCAATTGCACAGATGTGTCAATGTTGTTTAGGGCACAGTATGACTCACTGTAAACTATACAAATTAAACAGAACTTCACTGTAGCTGAACAACGCAGGTGTCATACTATGTTCTAAACCACATGCAACCTTAATGAAGCAGGTTGAAAGCTTTGAGGATGCATTTACAGAAAGGATTTGGGTGACTACTAATGTCTAGTGTTTGTTTGCAACATTATCTTTGTAGCTCCAGCTCTAATCTAAAGAAACAACACTTGGACACCAAACATGACTTGGCTGGTCGACTACATTAGAAATAAAGGTACCATGCAGGTACATGATGTATTCAAGGTACAGACAGTGTAAATATTCCCTCAAAGGTACAAAAGTGGTTTTAAGGTCAAATTGTGTACATTAAATAAAAATATAATTTCAGTGGATTATAGTACAGTTATGTTCACTGACTAAAGGTACAGAGATGTACCCCTGAGGGTCCAACCCAGTGACAAGAAGTGTACTGCCCCAGTAACAGTGCTGTCCCTTTTTTCTGAGAGTGTGGGGTAAGCATAATATTGTGTGCATTTGCTTTTTCCCCAAACTGTTCCTTTAATGGGAGGCATAGGGTTAGCTAAATGTACATTCTTTGTAGTTCACATGTGTAGTCAAAACCTTATTAATGTTTTGCAATATTTTATTTTATATTCTAAACTGGATGTAACAATGTAAGTAAATTGTAAGGTAAGTTCTGATATCCATATATTTACATTTATGGCATTTGGCTGATGCTCTTATCCAGAGCGAATTACAATTTGATTGTTTTACACAGGTAGGCGAAGGTGGTGTTAGGAGTCTTGCCCAAGGACCCTTATTGGTATAGTGTAGGGTGTTCACCCAGGCAGGGGATTGAACCCCAGTCTACAGTGTAGAAGGCTAGTGTTATCCACTACACTATACCAACCACCAACCGAATAAGCATGTGTGTCTCTGTTCCTAAATACTAAGCTATTCAAAGGCTGAATGAGTCTGATATGAAAAATGCTAAACTGCAGGGGGTTGGCACTTCAGAGCTTGATTTGAGGAATAGGACAGAGACACTCATACCTTATATCGAAGACTGGTCTCTCTGGTGCCTTTGTTGTCTCCTAGCTGCACAGGTTTTCACAGAAAACAAGCCAAAAGGAAACAAGAGAACTTTGTTTGACTGAAAGTTTGGAAACATATTAAAAACAGTTATTCAATAATAACATATACTGTGTTACAGTGTAGTAGATTTAAACATTTTAAACTAGACACCAAAACATGAACCCATAGATTATTCATAGCTCAAAGTATTTTGTGAACAACAAGAAATTTTTACTTGGAAAAAATTTTTATTCATTAGTAAAAGACAATGATGTACTTATATGTATTTATAATTTCTTGTCATGAAAGAATAACTATTTGATCAGCGAGATTTGGTCAGTGCTTTTTGAGTATCAGGCCTTCTGAATATTAATTTTAAGTTCATTCTCAACACAACTTTCTCACTTGCTGTGGAATCATCAACAGCTCTGTTCATCAAAAAACTGATTATTTTACAGTTTATACAAATTGTTTAAATCCTTAAATATTTGCATCATGTTAGGATCATTTTCTATGTTTCTCTGCAGCAAAATTGTTTTAATATTATTCAAACCAATGATTCCAAACATTTTGAACTGTAGTGCATGGTTTCACAAATAGCGTATGTATATTTTGTATAAATGAATCAAACTTTTTCGTTCCCTAAAGATTTTTTGGGTAGTTACAAATGAGTTCTTTCAAAAAAAACATTTAAGTGGTTCTTCTCTAGCATCACTCCAAAAAAAAACTTTTTATGACCTACATTTTTAAGAGTGTAGGAGCATAATCACATATACATCACCTCACTGAGCTCTGCCTCGCCCTTCGTAATAGCCTTGTGTTTCTCGAGGAGCTTCAGAAGAAGAGCCTTCATGCCCAAACCCAGCCCTAACACAGACTTTGGGCTAGGCACCAGGTTGAATGGAACCGGGAGGGTCCTGCCCTCCTCAAAGTAGGAGAACCAAAGCTTGGCACGGGCGAACTTCCACTCTACATCTGCATCACCCTGCAGTCAGCAGAGAGACCAGCACCATACTGAGATTACAGCAGCAACAGATGAGCAAGATACATCATATTGAGCCATGAAGACAAGGAAATATATGTAAAGCTCTTATAATTTAATAATAAAAGTAATTGCTTTTCTAAAAGTTCTGACAGAAGGAAGACATCATTCCAAGAGCTCATTATCTTAACATAACAATGTCTTCCTCTTTTTTCAAATGAGCTTCATCAGCAAAACCATCCATTCACTAACAACGTAATGGAGTGAATACCTCAATCTCCTGAAAGGAGCTGTTGATCATGGCGATAAGCATGTTGAGTAAGACAATAACCATAGTGACGTTGTACACTCCATAGAGAACGTATCCGGTGTTCTCGATGAACTTGTGTCCGTTGTTCACAATCACTGACTTGACCTCGGAAAGTCCAAAAATTGCCCAAAACAATGTTTTGAAACTTTCTTCTATGCTGTAGGATTAGTGAGAGGAAGAAAGAGGAAATATATTGTACATATACTGGATCTAGAACCAAAGCAATTGTATCATTGTCATTGTAATGCAAATTTTTAAACCTTTTTCATGATATGGACCCCTGTACCAATAGCTTCCTCACACAAAGTGTAATGTAAGATAAGGAAAACGTTAGAATGGTCATCTCATTTTTTTTAAAGGTAAAAAGTTTTGCAACACACATGCGAAAAAGTAAGTGGCCCCTAAACTTAATAACAGGTTGTGTCACCTTCTTTGCCTCCTTTGATTGGAGAGCAGTCTTTAATATTGCTACATTACACATTGTAAGGATTTTGGCCCACACTACCAGAATTGCTTTAATTTGTCCACGCTGGAGGGCCTTTGAGCATGAACTGCCCATTTAAGGTCCTTCCAAGCATCTCAGTATGGTCAAAACATTGACCAGGCAACTCCACAGCCTTAATTTTGTTTCTTTTGGGCCAGTCAGAGCTGGACTTGCTCTTGTACTTTGAATCATTGTCTGATAATTGTGCTTGAGCTTTAGATCACAGACTGATGACTGGATATTTTTATATTAGACCAGATGCAATAGGCAAATGAATGCTAACATTATCTGAGGAGAACAAGTCCTGCAGTTTCTTAAATGTTCATCTTGGTTCTTTTGTGACATGCTGAATGAGTCATGGCTGGGCTCTTGAAGGAATTTCATTAGGATGACCACTTCTGGGAAGATTTACTGCTGTTCCAAGTTTTCTCCATTTATACATAATAGTTATCACTGTGGTTCTCTGGAGTCCCAGAGTCTAAGAAAAGGCTTTGTAAACCTTACCAGACCAACATACTTCAATAGCTTTCTCATCTCTTCTGGAATTTCTTTCGATTGTGGCATTGTATTCTGTTTTTTGAGACCTTTTAGCTTACTTCACATTGCTGGAAGTTTACATTCAACATGGCTGCCAGTAATCAAGCTTAGGTGTGCCTAGTTTAGTTGAATTCTCAGCTAAATGTAGTTAATTACCTTTTGACTTTTTTCATTCCAAAAATGAAATGACCAGCTCAGGTGGTCTTTGTATTACATAAAATTTTGATCTAAAACATTTATGTGTGATAAACATGTAAAAATAGAAGATATCAGGCCAACTTTTACAGCACTGTAATTTTATTATTATTAATATTACAGTAGCTCCAAAAAGTATCTAGACACATTAACTATGGTCAAATTTAATGAAGTTCTTTAGGTTACTTAAAATGTTGAGCCTGGAGAAGAATTCCAACCAGACTGTACTGAGGGTACTGAAAAGCACAGCAATGGAAATATCAAAGTCTGGGTCTGTTTTTCTAAGTAGTGTCAGTGAGTTTGCGCCTACTGGTGGGATCATAAAGTGGCCAACTGCATTTTGGTTGCAAACTTGCTGAAGTCTGCAAAGAAACTGCTCAAATAACAGCGGTCTGAAACACCCAGCCACTTTAGTCTGTTTAAAATGAATACCACTAGAACAATGAGTTTAGTACATTTTTAAATCTAGCACAGATGTCTTTGGGGCCACTGTATATTGACAAACATATTGTTTATTGTAAACATAAAAGAACCACATTACACAAATATCTTCACCAGTACTCACGTTGTAAATGCATCGTTCTGTTTAGCACCCAAGTAATATGAATACAGGTTGAACATTCCGATCATGAAGGCCAGAAAGACCAGAATGAAGATCACCATGAACTTGAAGATGTCTTTTACAGTCCGTCCCAAAGAGATCTGCAGTGGCCCAAAGCTCTCATTGGCTGGGAGAATGTATGCAATTCGAGAGAAGCTCAAAACCACTGCAATGGCATAGAGCCCTTCCGAAACCAGCTGAGGATCTGATGGCAGCCAGTCAATACGGGCTAAAATGGACAAAACAGAAGCCCCACATATTTAATGTGAATAACAACTCCATTTTGTATTTAACTGTTCATCTTCTACTTCAGCCTTACTTCACTTCTACTGTGCTTCTACTCACCCAGTCGGAAGTACTCCACCTCCAGAGGTAAAGTGATGTTTGTTATATTCGTGTAGTGCTTGTCAACATAACATTGAGCTGCATATGTATGCCAGAAAGCCATCATCCTTGTGACAAACGCAGCTATAAAAATGGCTAACATTCCAAAATCCAACATATTCCAAGGTTCAAGCAGGTACTCTCTTGGACCCTGAGACCAGATTTCCTTGCACTCTGCCCAGATCATCCCTAAATAAAAGTAAATTGGTTAGGGTGCTTGCATGAAGATATAGACATTTAATCCATTAAAACCTCAGGGTTCCTGTGTACACCCATACTTTTGTTCCTCGCTCTCATAACTACAATATTTACATATTAGTTTCAGAGTAGTTGCTAATAATTCATAGTCGTGACTGAATTCTAATTCTAAGGGTTAATGTTATATTTGGTGGTGCAAGTTGTTGTATAGTCTTGGAAACTGTCACCATTAAAGACTTCTTGGCTGCTTTAACCATTGGAAAATTATATAGTACTAATCTAATACTGACCTATAACCCAGAAGATAATGAGCATCTCCATCCATGTGAAGGGAGTTGTTTTCATGCGGAACAGCTGTGTTGGATAGTCATGGATGGTCATATTTGGCAACAATTTAGTCCCATCAAAACGATCTGATGCATTCAGGACAAGCAAGCCAAGGAAAATAGTGAAAGATGCTGCATGAGCCACAAACTTCATAAACGGCCCTCTCATGATTTTTCCCAGCTGTAGAGAAGGACAAAAACAATCAAGAAGAAAAAGGGTGTTGATAAAAAAGAGACAGTCTGAGAGAGCTTTAATTGTGGTCTCCTTATGTCCTCATTGGTACGTGTTTAAAGTAAGTTCGCTGTCTATTACAAATGCTTATTTAGCAGATGTGTTTATTTACACTGGATTTTCTTTTGTCAAAGTGTGTTTAATTCACATGAAAACAGCTGAGATTTTTGGCAATGCTGTTATTATTACCCTGGGAATTGTAACCCTGAACAACACGATCATGTTAAAACATGTTGTATACCCAGTGGGCAATTCTGATCATACATTAACCTGATGAAGATATTACTTTGCACTCAATCAATTCTGCCTCTGCACACCCTAGTAAGTCCCCTGTGATCTAAGACCCAGCTGAGCCCACTAACCTTACTGCATGGTGCCACCAAGTACACCATGGCTAAGAAGGGCAGTCCTATTGCAACACCCAAGACCACCAATAACTTGACAGCTGTAGTCTGCTGCCTCAGTCCAGAGAGATTCTCATACCAGATTGAGAGGAGCTGCTGTTGACAGTTAGGATGTGCAACAAACTGTTTGGGACAAAAGTTTGAAGCTGTCAGGCATGTTTAGATAATCTCAGACAGATCTGAAACATATTACTTGAGCTTATTTTCCATCAATTGTACTCATTCTGTACTCATTTCATTCTTATTTACCTTTTTCAGTTCATACTTTATTGCAAGGTTCAGTCGGGTGAGACTTGGGCGGCCGGGCAGTTCTCGGCTGTCATCCTCCTCTCCATTCAAAATGGCCTCCACTTCCTCTGTGTTCCGACACAGATCTAAAAGCCCAACTACGAAGTCTTTGCATTGGAGAGAGAGTTTCCTATAATCATTCTTAGGAAAGTGATCAATGAGATGCATTTAGTACAGCAGCATTAATCTCAAACACCAATATCTACATCAAATTACTTTTGCTGTGGGGAAGAAATTATATAACCATATTGTCCAAGCGACACTTAACTATCATTGTTGTGTAGTAAAGGACATGCAATCTGAAGTACATAATCAAGTATATGTAAACAAAGCAGCATAAATTTGAAAATAGCCATTATTAAAGAACAGTACTTCATGGATTTCTATTTTTAAGGATTACATTTTTGATTTTGATTTGATTTATTTTTGAATAAATCAGTCTATTAATTCTTCATTTACTCAGTGTGTCCATAAACTGCACAATAGTTAATGTCACTGATAACAATGGATATGCATGGTTTTGACAGAAATAAGGAAAGGAAGGGGTTATAATGGCTGTATCCTTAGATGAATCAAAACCCATGAAACAAATTTTAAACAACTATTTTAACACCATTTTAAATTCTCAAAATACAGGAGACTGCTACACATTGTGGAAAAGCTTCAGACTGCTAAAAATGCTTGTGTAAATGGCCAATGTGATCATCTCTGCATTATTCATGGCTTTCTAGCATGGAGGAGGGAAGGAAGCCAGGCCCTGCCTGCAGCTTCTGGCCATTTATGGGGATAGGTAATCTATACAACACTGCTAATCATGTAGGAATTTTTAAAATTACAACATGAATCATACCTTAAATTCCTTTTCAATGTTGGCCAAACAAGCGAGCTCATTGCTGAGCTCTAAGGCAGCCAGCACAGGGTCTTCATTGGACAGAGAGAGGTAAGCTGGACTGGCCAGCCCTCTGTAGGCATTGATACGTGAACGTGAGTGGCTGAAGGAATCATACTTCTGATGGTAATTGCAGGCATCACAGGTACAGAAGTAGTCATGAGGCTGCTCGATACAAGCACCCCTCCCCAAGAGAATGTGCACAATCTCATACTCGTGGCAGTGAGATGCTAAGATGATTGGTGTAATATCATGAGAAAAGCGTGACCCGTCCTCATCATATGCAAAGAAGTCATCATGCATTGCTGCTTGTCTTGGGCTGGCTGTTAGTCTTCTGGAGTCTGCGAAGGCCTTATGGCCTAAGATGGCCTCAACAATTCGTATATAGCCTTTACTTATGGCCAAAAGAAGCGCATCCCCAATCCGAGACAGGTTATCTCTCCTTAACAGAAGTTCTGTAACCTCCAGGTGTTCATTTGCCACTGCCAGCTGCAATGCATTCTGGCCCATGTAGTCTACACAGTTTACATCCAGCCCAGGAATCTCCTCGAGCATTCTGCGCACTACAGGAATATTTCCATACTCAGCAGCATCAAGGAAGCGTTCCTCCACTAGTGTCAGGCCATTGGGGTGTGCATTGAACATGTACGCTGCACCCCTCACTGCTTGCCTCCTACTTTTGGCCAAAGTCTGTCGAGCCTGATGTATGCAGTCACTTTGATGAAAAACGAGAAAAAAGGTATTATATACTGAAGCAATAATGGGACATGAAATTACATAAAAGGTTCAATGAGATTTTATGATTTCTGATGGTCTTATGACACGTAATATATTTGTGATTAGGGATTCACACAGATGTGTGAAACAACCAAGAGACTGATTTGAAAATTGTTTCTCGTTCCAGATTATTAAGACTCAAATATGTCAATTTCACACAGCTCCAGCGCAGGTTATGTATGAATTGACTTCAAAAATACTTAGGCGATGTTTGCCTTTAACAAGAGTTGTATAACACTTGGTGTGCCACAAGGATTGATTCTGGGACCATTTCTATTTTTCTCATCTGCATGTTTTATCTGACTGTTCTGTCAATTTCATTTTTCATACAGCATTTCATTTTATAGTTTCTGCTGTTTCAACATGGAAACTGTTCCAGAAATTAACCATTTACGAATAACTGCAACATGCAAACTGCAACATGCAAAGCTAAAAGATTTTTTACATAATTAATGTATGTATTTTTTAAATGTATTGCATTATCGTATGTGCTGAAGTGCAACATATATGGTATGCTACGCTGAAAACATAAAAATGTGAATTTGATACATTTAGTTTTCACAAAGGAAGACGCTCACATTACAACTTGTATTAAGTATTTGAATTCCATTTATAGATTTTAAACATGTTAAACTGAGGACCCTTATATTATTTTTGCAAAGCACATGTTGGGTCAAGTAAAGATAGGTGTTATATATGTATTTCACTAAATAGATTATACATTAGAAGAAATGAATATTATGAATGATGAAACATTGTACAAATAGTATATAGTATATATTAAAATTAATACCATAATACCAAAAGAAGTAGTTCTTGAGACTGATGTATAGATGTATAGATTATATCAAAGATTACTAAACTTAGTTTAACATTGTGTTTTAAGTTCCCATTTACTTACTTTAATGCCTACTGTAATACACGGCCAGTCAACTGAGAGAGAATGGCTAACTTGTCTGAAAACTATGCATATAAGTATAGCAGTTAAGAGTTTAGTTTGAGTTATTAGAAGCATAATCTATACATTAAACTGGATTACATGTTGCCCAGTAATAAGATATAAATCAAAAAGTAAACTTACCTATGATGATGTCCATGATTGCCACAACACTCCTCACCAAAATCAGCATTCATCAGAAGATTGTCTTTACTTCTGTTCCTCTTTTCAACAGTGTAGCACTTTGACTGACAATTATCCTCCAAAACAGGTCTCCTTTGATTCATTTTTCCAACTAAAGCAATCAAACTCAAATCACGTTAAGCAAAAGTAGCTGAGAGAGCTCTTAATCCAAACATCCAGCAGTAACTGATAAACTGGGAACTATTCTCGGGCAAAGCACCTTCTCCTACAATCCATTGTTATGTTCCTGTTTAAGCCTTGAGGTAATACAGAGTACCTAGGAATTCTGGCAGTGTTCTCCTCCATCCTTTGGCAATAAAAGAGGCATTTAGCAATCTTTGCTTGTTCAAGCTGACCCCCAGCTCTTGTTCTATTATTAGCGTTAGGCTGTGCATTGTTATTTTTTTCTCATGAATGCATGTCATTTCATAAATAACTGCAGTTTAATAGCTTTGTGAATGTTTTAGTGACATTTTTATGGACAAATTAACAAAACCAGTTAATTACAGTGCTGGGTGACTAAATAAAGCGACTAAGATAAAGTACATTTCATACATGCACTAATCAAAAATACAATTCTATTATCCCTTCCATGAGTTCCTGGCTTTCTTCATTAGGCTTGAGCAAAATTTCCTTTCCACTCGCAGTTAACGAAACCTGAGGAAGAAGACGAAGAAGACAGATGTCAGTCAGTTTCTATTCCCAGTAAAACGTCTGCTTCCTGTGAGTTGGGCTAAAGATCCAGCTTTCTGTCAGTGTGGGAAATGCCTTCAATGGAATTCCATACTGACCAATCAGCATCCAGGAAGGCATGCACTACACTCCCCCTTTTCTGCATCTCTTGCTCTTTCTCTCTGTCCTCCCTTTTTCTTCTAACTAATGTGTGCGCATGCATACCCACATCACTACATGCCTACGTGCGTGGATGGCCACTGTGGCGTCCAGAAAACTCCTCAAGGATATATGAGCCCAGCTGATGGGGTCAAAAGGTAAACCACAGAGAGGGTCATGGGAAGCCACTGTCTTGGTTCTTTTCTCATGTTGATAGTGCCTCATACTGAAGACTGTCACAGTCATCAACTATTTTAAGCTCATTTTCTAGGGACTGGACTGAAAGTCAGTATACTTACCAGAAGCTTTGCTGTGGTGTCTGAGGAGGTTTTGATGGTGGCTTGTTTTTTTCTTTTAATCATTTAAACTAAATATGTCAGTCTCTTCAAAATGAAATCTCTTGTGGACTCATGATCTTGTTGTGTCTAAGAAAAGTTATATAACATGCACTGAGGGGGGAAAAGTATTCTGACACTTTTGTTTTTGCTATTTTATATACTTACAGTCCACATAATGTGTACTTACAAATATGAACAAAATGTGTGCATTCATAATGCCATGGGCTAATTCAAAACATGTTCAGACCTTATAAATATTTTTTTCATACATAAAAAAGATTCATTTTGACTGGTAATTGCCATTGACTGGGTAGGTATTACACAATACTTAGCAATCATAGTGAATGTAACGGTCTCAGGGACAACATTAATAAACAACATTCAAATGGAAAAAGCTACAGAGCCATAGTAAAGACCCTAAACATCTCTCTCTATACAATTAGTTTGACAATATGCAAGTGGAACGTTCATGAAACCACACCTAATCTTCCCCAGACATACGTGCCACGCCAGACTTCACAGCATGCTATCAGACTAGTAATAAGGACATTTACACAGAAGCCAGTAGTCACACAAAAGAGTTGCAAAACTGCCTGTAAGCAGCAGAAACAACAGCTACCAAGAGAACAATGGTCTCCATTCCTACATCTCACACAAAACTCCTCTGCTAAAGAAGAGACAAAATGCATGTCTAAAATTTGCACAGAAGCCTTTAGACAAATCAGAACTCTCTTTTGAACAATGTATTCTGGTCAGATAAAGTCTTTGAAAAAAAAAGGGGTTGCAGATATAATCCCAAGAACATCAATCCCACAGGGAAGTATGAAGGTGACAGTATCAGGATTTGTTTTTTTACTGCCCTGTTGCGGCTACACAGCAGAATTAGGCTTTTAAGTAAAAGTTAAATAATCTTCTTTTGCAGCAAAATAAAGCTCTGCTTAATGTTTTAACACAGTTGTAACACTAAATGATCTTAAACGCTCAAGTCAATGTAGTCTATATCTGCTAATTTAACCCTGAAGGTCGGAGCACAGACTTCTGGTCACTGTAGCAGCGCTGACAACAATCTCTCCTAGCTAGCTAGTAAAAGGGAACGATTTAAGATGATCATTCCATTTATTAGCTCTCTAGCTGGTTTCCTGATACGTTTAATCTGCAACAAGAACGTTCCACGACTAAGGTCAGCTCCTCTTTTGCCAGTTTCTCGTTTTTTGTTCCAACTTGAATGGTGCCACAGTTACACTCTGACACTTCAGGCACCATTTAAGGTGGAACGGGAAAATTCGAACAAGAAGCTGGTGAATGAGAAGCAACTTCAGGCTCATAAAAATCTGAATATTGAGAGACATTTTACAAGAATCTACTTTTGTGGAAAAGTTTCCTACTGGAGATGCAAGAAAATCAGTTATAGCTGAGCTAAAGCTTAAAACAGAGCAAAGTAAGTCTGGATTTTCCTTAGCGCTGAGACATATTTACAGCCATGGTGTTAAAATGGACTTAAAACATTGTGGCTCCCAAGGTGGTTTGATTTCTGGGAAAAATGGCTCTTCTTAACATTTGAGTTGCCGACCCCTGGTCTGGCCCATGGGAGTCTAGTCTAATCTGCAAAGGGCCGGTGTGGCTGTAAGTTTTCATTCCAACAAAGCAAAGAGCTCACATGATCAGTTGTTGGAAGAACGAGACTGACTGATTAAATGAGAAGAGTCAGGGCTACTCCTGCTTGTTTACAATGAAAACTAGCAGCTGTACCACCACTTTGCGGATAAGATTGGACAGTCTAGCCAGTCTCTTGACTTGAATTCTACTTAAAATTTTAATTGAAGACAATTTAAGAGGAATGGTCAAAAATTGAACTACAATTCTGCAAAAAGCTCATCTCACTGTAGACGTCTCAAAGCTGTACAAATAAAAAAATGTGCTACTGTTCTGACTGAATGCTTTTTTCCTAACAATTGCTTTTATTAAAATATTTGTGTTTATGCTTATGAATATATACTTTTCATATTTATAAGTACAAAATCAGATATCATGTGTGTAAATTTGAAGTGGATATATGCACTGGAAGCATATTAAATAACAAAATAACTAAAATATTTTACCCTCAAATGATGTCAGTCAAGCAGTGGGCAAAATCCTGGCTATGCAGCGCTTCACTGGAACTTTGACGTTTTGTTTAGTCTCTGAAAGGACAAAATGAACTCTGTTCTCTAAATAGACAGAGTACAGATGGTATAACATATACACATAACTACTGATGTGTTTACATTTGGACGGTGATGCTAATAGAGGCCCACCCACTATGAAGCTTCTACATGTGTTAAAGATGGCTGTCATATTATTAGATTAGTACAAATATTGGGCCACCCACATCAGCACAGTTTGTCTTATTATCATCCACTTAAAGGTGTTTGATGAGCTGTGTTTCAAAATTAGAGCCTGATTTGAAAGCTTATCGCTGCATACTTATCATTTCAGGTTTTATCACGTGTAGGAGAATGCTGACATGGCTCATATTTTTTTCCCATTACTGCTCCCCATGAATTCCTTTCCAGACTGATTTTCAGGCACAGCAGACTCACTGTGACTTTGTCCTTGATGTTAGCGAAAATGGAATTTCCATGAAAGCATACTGGAATTTTGCTCTTCTTCATCTGACACAAACAGCAGTTCTCAGCTCTAGCACTTTTTGGACAAAAACAGTATAAATTTCTTCAAACAGACCAGTCTTTATTTAGAATTATGAAAGACCTAAAATGGACTAATATTGGCACTGTAATCAGAACTGAAAAAAAGAGATCAAATTAGATATCAATATTTATGTTGAAACAAATCCATTTTACACACCAACATTTTGGAACCCTCTATGTTTATTTTCCATAGAATATCACAATTCTAGAAAAGTGCTTTCTAAATGAAAGTCTGACTTTTGACCATACTGTAAAGCTCAAAAAGCTTATTTAAGGTTTGAGCCTTCGAGTCTTCTGATCTTCATTGTTACTGACTTGATGCTGACGGGTTCTCCATTCTTAGTCCAAGTGTCCCAGTGAATGTGTGGCTGAGCAGATCGATCATGTTCCAAAGGGGAGCCATTAAGGTTTGCACTGCCACACTGGTTAAACCACCAGCCCGTGTTGTTGTGATGGACACTGCAACTCTCCACAGCTGTCTCATTAAAAGTGCAGAATGGGACGCAGCCATCATTATCAATGTCAGATGTGCTGAAAGGTGCCGTGTCTTGATTCTGGTCTTGGTCATATCCTCTAAAGGCATCACCTGCCAAAAAAGAGAATCCTGCTTTAAAGGAATAGTTTGGCAAAAATGGAACTTCTATTATTTTATCCTTACCCTAAATGTAGCTGGTCAGCCAAGATGTGTTTTAAGTTCCATTAAAATGTTAAAATGTAAGTGTTACAAGGCTAATGTAGCTAACAAGTAATGGGAGCTTATACCCTACCACTTCCTTCTATGGTTTCCAAAACTGTATATGCACACTGTTTATAAAAAGGTCTAAAGTACATCACATTGGCACCCATCTTGAAATACAAACACTCTCATACAGTACCGGCAGCTTATCTGAGATTACTAAAAATTGCATTCTGGCCTAAAACTAGTGTTTAATGTGTTATTTTTCATCACGGACAGCTTTCCAGAAAAAAACAGTATAAATCTGCATAGCTTGTCACCAGAAAAAACAAGCACATGTTATTGTTCAGATGCTGGTCTACTGGTCAGCAGCAATGGAAGCTGTAATGCTGATCACCACCAAAATGAGCATATGTTATTTTGGATGCTATTATGCTGGTCAACCATGACCATAAGGCATCTAATTCAGGTAGCTACCTTCTCTGCTGAAAAAAAAATGCTGGTCTAAGTTGGTTTATGCTGGTTTATGTTGGTCTGGTGCTGATTGACCCGGCATACCAGCAACATGCCAGCTTGGGATCTTGGCTCTGATCTCAGGCTTATGTGGAGAGGCCTGCACACCATCACTGACTACAAAGAAGGTGTGATCTGGGATAGGGGCTCTTCCTCCTAACTTGCAGAGGAACTTAATGCTTATTATGCTTGTTTTGAGGCAAGTAGCACCTCATCTGCTGAGAAACTCCCAGTAAATGAGGAGAGCTGTGCTCTACCCATTCCCTGTCTGAGGTGATGAGATCCTTCAGGGCAGGTAACCCATGCAAAGCACCCGGAGCTGATGGTGTCCACAGCCGTGTACTTAAAGCTTGTGCCAACCAGCTGGCTGAGGTTTTCACTGATGTCTTTAACCTCTCCTTAAGACTGTCAGTGATTCCCAAGTGCTTTAAGGAAACCGCAATTGTTCCAGTCCCCAAGAAATCGTCTGTCACCTGCCTGAATGACTACCGCCCCATTGCACTGACATCTACAGTGATGAAGTGCTTTGAGCGGCTGGTCAAAGCTCACATCTGCTCAACACTTCCAGCCACAATGAACCCTCACCAATTTACATACCTCTCCAACAGATCCACAGACAATGCCACTGCACTAACAATACACACTGCTCTCACACACCTGGACAGGAAAAACACATATGTAAGAATGCTGTTCAGAGATTACAGCTCAGCATTCAACACAGTCATCCGATGCCAAACTCATTCCTAAGCTCACAGACTTGTGTCTGCAACTGTATACTGGACTTCCTGACGAGCAGACCCCAGGTGGTGAAAGCTGGGAACAGCTTCTCTTCCACACTGACACAGGGGCTCCCCAGGGATGTGTGCTCAGCCCCCTCCTGTACTCCCTGTATACACAAGATTGTGCAGCCAAACACACATCTAACATCATCTTCAAGTATTCTGATGACACTACCATCCTAGGCCTCATCACTAATGGAGATGAAACAGCCTAACAGAGACGAGGTCAGCGCTCTGTCAGAGTGGTGCCATGACAACAGTCTCTGTCTCAACATCAGCAGAACAAAGGAGATGATCATGGACTACAGGAAGCTGCAGAGGGGTGGTCACTCTCTCTTATTCATCAATGCATCCGAAGTGGAGAGAGTCAGCAGTGTGAAGTTTCTTGGCGTACACCTCACTGATGACCTCACCTGGTTCCTCCACACCAACACTATTGTGAGATCTGCCCGTCAGCATCTCTTCTTCCTGTGTAGGCTCAGGAAGTTTGGTCTGCCTCCTTAGATCCTCATGGGCTGCATCACATTCTGATACAGCAGCTGCACCACCTACATCCGCAAGGCCCTTAAAGGAGTGGTGAGGACGGCAAAAGCCAGCCTTACAGGACATCTTCCAGTCCATTGCCTCAGGAAGATGGGGTCAATTTGACCCCAAAGATAATAGGAAGGTTCACTTCCACTGCTGTTGACCAGAATAAAACATGCTGATTTTGCAGGCGACCAGCTGTGCTGGTTTTTCTACCAGGGTTGCCAACTGTAGCTCTTAGCTTGTTGTCCTCCTCATCTGACGAGCCATTTTAGTCATTTGTTGAATACATTCTCTTCATGTAATGATGATTTGAATACACCATAGAAGTTAATACAGTACTTATGGCTGCAATAAGTAGCAGTTTCATTAACTATGTGCATTCCATCTGTATTTACCAACGAACAACCAGCTATTTTTAACACACAGCCTGCCCCTAAACATCCACAACAAAGTAGTGGTAGTCTTTCATATTTCCTCCTACCTTCAAGATACATCATGAGAAGGAGGTTTGCCTAGTCTTTAATCTGGAAAATCTCATTTTAGAGACTTTTGAAGCTCCACTGTAGGATGCCAACAGAAGTAGTTATGTTTAAAGTGTCCTTTTAACAACTAAATATGGCTTAAGGTAAGCATCTGATGATTTAGGAATGCATTTCGCACAATTATAATAAACAGTTCCTTCAAAAATACTAAAATAGTGATTTAAAGTCTTTTACATTATACATTGTATGCATACATTATACATCTTCTTATGGCCAGATATGTATTTCTCACAAACATACTAAAAATATGTCCAGTTGCATTTCCTAAGTTATAGAATTTCTAATACAATGGAAATAATCACAATCTCACCGGCACTGCCAGCGTATCTGCCAAGATGTATTGCGAAAAATTTGCCTTCATCTTCAAGCCAGAAGTTATCGTAAGAGGCATATGCAGTGGAGTCATCTTGAGAGACAAGAGAAATGTGCAACTCGAAGCGTGTATTCCTCTGACTGACGATGCTGTACACCTTCCTCAAACCTAGCCAGTGTTCTCCTTAAGGAATCACAGAGAAAGAAGACATGATTTTTCTCTTTATTATAGAGTTTAAATATAATACAATGCAGATCTTGAACAAGCCATAAAGGGAAAGTAGAAGATACAGAGCCACTGACCTGGTAGGTGCCCAAATCCATCTAGATAGTTTGACCACACGTGTTTAAAGTCAGTGAAACCATCTGTCCGTCTCTGTATTACTGTCCAGCCACCTTCCATATAATCCATCTCACAAAACACCTAAACCAGATGGTTAGAAGATGAATCTTTATGCTCTGAACTCAATAAACGTCTCTCACTGGTCATGAACTCATAACTGTAATCCAAAGACAAAGTGATCACATTAAGCCACAAGCCTTTCTTTTCCTTTCCTTTTGAAGGGGTTTCAATAAGATTATTTTAAGATCATAAGATCATTTTCCCTCCATTGAAACCCATTCAAAAGGAAAGGAAAAGAAAAGCTTGTAGCTTCATGATAAAACAATAATCTAGGAATGCCAAATATCTCTCACTTAATCCTGGACATAGACATTATTTATTGTCCAAGCAATCAAGAAAAATAAAATACTGTTTTACATTAAGCATTATCCTCAGAAGCACATTATAAGGAAACAGCTTAGCGCGGCTTAATGTAGCAAAACAAAGGCTTAGAATCAGCTCTCCCACCGTACTGGCCCTAAACACTGTCTCCTGCCAAAAGGATAATGTAATGTTATGAAAGTTTCACCTTCACCACCTTTCCTCTCTATTAAAAATCATTTCAAGGAAACAGTTTAATGACTTAGGGCCAGTTTTCCAGACGTGGATTAAGCCTAATCTTGGACTAAACTGCAGTGCCAATGGGGAATCATCACTGACCATTCTTTTTAGTCTAGGCTTTTTAGCCTAAGCTTAATCCAGGTCTTGAAAACTGATCTGTACCAAAAATATATCTGCATTGTGGGTTCAGTCTTTTGGCAGGAGATGACCAGCGAGATGGGAGAGAAATGTGGTATTCTCAGGTCATTGCTTTATTAAATTATGCCATGTTAAGCTTTTTTCATGTGAACATGAACCAAGATGTATTTCCAAGTGAAACACGATATCATGGACAGCCTCTGAGCTAGCTGAACTTTTCACTCAGTAGGTGGGGGAGGTAGGAGAAGGAAGTGAAATTGATATTATTGGCTAATAATGTTTATCCCCGTCTGCTGGTGCATGATGATGTCATCAAAACTCAGAAGACATTATTACAATTTGATGGACGACGACTGCAAAACAAGATTTTGTATGTTAAACAATATGATGGGTTGTGCTTAAGACAACAATATGAAAGATATTGATCTAATAATGAAAGAAACATTAAAATCTGGTGTGCGTGCTGTAGTGAGTCACCCTGTAAAGCCATATGAAGTCACATGTAACATATGATAACAATAGCAGATAATTCACTTACAACCTCGAAAGACGCGTCCTTCATCAAGTTTCGACTGATTTCTCTTTGAAAATCACTAGCAATCATCAGATTCATCCACTAGAGGTCTGGAGCACGACCCACATTTACAATATGTTCTTCCTTATGTTGCATGCAATTACACATTTCCACCAGAGAGGTCTTCAAAGGCCCAAAAAATACATAGTGTGACTGACTGTAACTAAGACATGAACTAACAAGGTAAAAAAGGTCACTTTTGATTTCATTTTGATTTTATTGAGTTTTAGAATGTCCCTGAATTCTTGACAAATATTTGCTTACCAAAGTCAGTGGCAATTCTGAGGAAAAGGCTTGAACAAGAAAAGGTATGCAAGTATCAAAACATACTATAATTCATAATTAAACAAACATTAAAGTGAAATTTTTACCTCAAATAAAAGCTCAGAGTTGTCAGGGTTAATAATGTAAATTCCACTTGGAATTTTAGGAGATACTGCCCCTAGTGTCTCCTTGATGTCACTACAGTCCCTCCCTGTGAACATAAGAAATTGAAGCTGGACTTTAAATACAGTTTTAGAATTTTATGATGTGCTGCAGGAATAGTCATTAGTTTACCATGAGCTTGGAGGGGCTTCAAGGAAAATATGTCACTGTTGCTCCTCTGCACCTCTGAGCTGAGAGTGTGGACTTTGGTCATAAGTTCCATTACCTTAGAAAAGGAAATACGTCATCCGGCAACAGAGCTGTGTTTTCTATATCTGTACAGGAATGCAGAGGAAAATTTCAAGCTGGGGTTGGGAGGTTTATACCTGGCTGGTAAGAAATTCCAGAGTCTTCTGCTGTTCATCTATAAGATCTCTGATCAGCTTTCTTGTACCTCTTGCATATGTTGTCATGGCATGCTGGAGGTTACCTGATTGGCAAAGAAGGTCAATTAAAAGTGCAGCCAGAATAACTGATAAAGAAGAATTCCACAAAATGACATGCACGCCATTGTTGGAAATGTCCTGTTAAAGTAATTTCTTTACAGAGCTTTAAAGCCCTTTTTTGCTCCAAGAAGTGATAAATAAGCACGTATTGTGCAAAAGTCAGGGACACCCTTCATTAATTTGATTTCCACACAAAACAGCCACCATGTGCAAGTTATTAACTTCTCAGGAAACATTTCTAAGGAGGTTAGATTTAAGATAGTCCACTTTCATAAGGAAGGGGAAATAAAAACAAAAGAAAAGAAATGGAAACAGTTTCCAAACGGGAGTTCAAATAAAAGATATTGAGAAAATGGGACTCCTAACAACTGTGCAAGACCTGGCAGACCACCAAACCCGTTACCATCAGATAAACAGCACTTGGAGAGAGAAAAATATCAAGCTCAGCTCTTGCATCAGATCTGACAAAATCTATAGGTATTTCTGTCCATCCTTCCACTGAGAGAAGACAGCTCAACAGTATGGGTCTGAAAGGATGTGCAGCTGTCAAGACCCTGTTACTAACAAACAAAAGTAGACAATTACAGAAAATGTGCTAATCGAACAAAGAAGCTACTGGTGTTCTTTGAACCATAGAGTCACGGCCCCAGAATCCAGACCTCAACATCACTGAATGTGTTTGAGGTTACTTTGATTGTGAGAAATAGAAAATGCAACCAACTTGTAAGAACTTCAGAGATGTGGAAAATGATACCTCCAGATTTCTTTAAAAAAAGTCTCCCGAAAAGAATCATAAAATGAAAAAAATGCTATTATATATTGTCATTCTATGTTAGAAGTCATGTCTTCTTTCTGTGCTAACTTTCTGTTAAATCTATGTTTTCTGCTTTTTTCCTGATGCTGAAAAATGAATAACTTGTACTTAATAACCATTTTGACAAATAAGGGGTGGTCTTTGGCTTTTGCACAGTAGCATATGTGTGGGTGTAGGGTGGAATACATACTGCAGAAAGTAAGCTTCTCATCCCGCATGAGTTTTGCAGTCATCTCACATGGGACCGTGCACTTTTCTTTGCCTGCATCCTTGACAATTCGTTCTTTCTGGCTTCGGAGAGACACATCCTCAACATTCTCAGACGACGTCACAAATTCATTGAGTGCAGTGTTGTTTATATCCTTTTTAAAAAGAGCACCACATTATTATGATCTATCCATTGAACCCCATACTCTCCATCTGCAGTAATATGTTCAATTACACATTCTATGCACATTTCCTCACTATTAAACATTGCTTGTTTTAGATCACTAGGACAAAGTTAGTTAGTATCCATGAAACAGATATATCCTGTGGTTTGATATTCTTCATCTGAGCATGCTCAGTGGTCTATATCACATGCTCACATGGCAGTGAGCCATAAAAAAGAAACAGAGACAATGTCACACAAAAGGAAAGCTGAATCTAACAGCCATTTCATGTAAACTGCTGCTTAAGTGTCCAACAATCCTTCCAAAGACCATGGACAAAACAGATAAGAACAGTGAAAATAGATGAAGAAGTAAAACAAACACGATAGAGGGCAGTTTAAAAACACTTACCACAGTTATATTTGGTAATGCAAGAAGATTTGGGAAAATATGAAGCCAAAACAAAGTGATCCAAATCATGTCAGTTTATGTGGAGTTCCGTAAGAGCATGAAGGTGCACACCTCTCAAATGAGAAGAGAAGACACTGAGAAGTCTTTTGGTCTAGGACTGCCTCCTTGGCCACGGTACAACAAAAAGAGCATACTGCTGTCCAAACCACAAAAAGGCTGGTAGTCACGGACTATATATTAATTGTAAACCACTGTTGTTTTATTGCACCTTGACAACATCCTGCGTGAGCTATGAAATCCAGATGTTACAGGGAAATGTGACACTTCTCTCTGTTGTAGAAGAGGTGTGAAGCGGCAGGGCTACGTGCAGCACCTACGTAAATGCATTCCTTCCAGAAACACAGTGGGATCCAGCCTGGCCTTATACAAACAACAATATACGTGAGAATGCGGGCAAACGTGGAGGAGGCAACTTTTTTGCAGGTCCTGTTTATGGCCCCTCGAACTCAGCTTGCTTTGTCTTGAAAATGCTACTGGTCACGGTCACACAGGTTTCAGATTCAGTGGTTTTCTGGAAACACATCTGTTGGGCATTACATAGCCCTGCTGAGTAGGCACATCAGCCACTGCAAAGGAAGAGAAAGTAGGCAACCAATTTACATGTAAAAGCCTTTACATTTCAACTATATTTGTTTTCTGTTGTTTGCTATGGTGGTATAAGAATCTTTTCTACAGGTGCATTATGGATCCACATACAAACAAAGATTCTATAAATGCTACAAAAAATAATAAACAAGTAAAGCTTATTTATAATTCTAAATATTGATTATATTAGTGTACATACCAATTTTCATTAAAAAGGCACTGATGGACAAAGTTGTTTTGTGATGGACAGAAATTCCACAAAAAATGAGAATGCTCTATAAGTATAACTGAATATACTGCTGGGAGTATAATCAAATTAAAATAATATAAATTTTAATAATTAAAAACTTGCTAAGCAGATAGTTTTTCTTGGTAAATTTCACAACAAGCAGCAAGAAGGGCCTGGGTTTGATTTCCCGGCCAGGCAAACAGTGTGGAGTTCTCCACAGCACAGTTCTCCTTGTGTCTATGTGGGTTTCCTTTTATAGTCCAAAGACATGCAGCCAGGTGAATTAGAAATACAAAATTGCGCCTAGGTGTGACTGCGTATGTCTACTGTGATGGACTGACGACCTGTCCAGGGGGTTTCAGCCCAATGAGTGCTGGGATAGGCTCCAGCATCCCCAATACCCCAAGAGAATAGAGTAGTTAAGATGATGACTGTATAAAATTGCTATAAATTGATATATAGGTCCAATTTACTACAATCCCAATTCCAATGAAGTTGGGACGTTGTGTAAAACATAAATAAAAACAGAATGCGACAATTTGCAAATCCTTTTCAACCTATATTCAATTGAGTACACTACAAAGACAAGATATTTAATGTTCAAAATATTTTTTGCAAATATTCACTCATTTTGAATTTGATGTCTACAACACGTTCCAAAGAAGTTGGGACAGGGGCATGTTTACCACTGTGTTACATCACCTTTCCTTTTAACAACACTCAATAAGCGTTTGGGAACTGAGGAGACTAATTGCTGAAGCTTTGTAGGTGGAATTCTTTCGCATTCTTGCTTGATGTACAACTTCAGTTGCTCAACAGTCCGGGGTCTCCGTTGTCGTATTTGAAAAGCTTCATAATGCCCCACACATTTTCAATGGGAGACAGGTCTGGACTGCAGGCAGGCCAGTCTAGTACCCGCACTCTTTTACTATGAAGCCATGCTGTTGTAACACGTGCAGAATGTGGCTTGGCATTGTCTTGCTGAAATAAGCAGGGACCTCCCTGAAAAAGACGTTGCTTGGATGGCAGCATATGTTGCTCCAAAACCTGTATGTACCTTTCAGCATTAATGGTGCCTTCACAGATGTGCAAGTTACCCATGCCATGGGCACTAACACACCCCCATACCATCAGAGATGCTGGCTTTTGAACTTTGCGCTGATAACAATCCGGACAGTCCTTTTCCTCTTTGGCCTGGAGGACACGACATCCATGATTTCCAAAAACAATTTGAAATGTGGACTCGTCAGACCACAGGACACTTTTCCACTTTGCGTCAGTCCATCTCAGATGAGCTCGGGCCCAGAGAAGCCGGCGGCGTTTCTGGGTGTTGTTGATATATGGATTTCGCTTTGCATGGCAGAGTTTTAACTTGCACTTGTAGATAGAGCGACAAACTGTGTTCACTGACAGTGGTTTTCTGAAGTGTTCCTGAGCCCATGTGGTAATATCCATTACAGAATGATGTCGGTTTTTAATGCAGTGCTGCCTGAGGGATGGAAGGTCACGGGCATTCAGTGTTAGTTTTCTGCCTTGCTGTTTATTTGCAGAGATTTCTCCAGATTCTCTGAAACTTTTGATGACACTATGGACTGTAGATGATGAAATCCCTGAATTCCTTGCAATTGCAGGTTGAGAAACGTTGTTCTTAAACTGTTGGACTATTTGCTCACGCAGTTGTTCACAAAGTGGTGAACCTCGCCCCATCCTTGCTTGTGAACGACTGAGCCTTTCAGGGATGCTCCCTTTATACCCAATCATAACACTTACCTGTTTCCAATTAACATGTTCACCTGTGGAATGTTACAAACAGGTGTTTTTTGAACATTCCTCAACTTTCCCAGTCTTTTGTTGCCCCTGTCCCAACTTCTTTAGAACATGTTGCAGGCATCAAATTCAAAATGAGTGAATAGTTGCAAAAAACAATAAAGTTTATCCATTTAAACACTAAATATCTTGTCTTTGTAGTGTATTCAATTGAATATAGGTTGAAAAGGATTTGCAAATGATCATATTCTGTTTTTATTTATGTTTTACACAATGTCCCAACTTCATTGGAATTCTTTAATAAAAAAAGTGTGAAGTAATACGTGAATATCCATATGCGGAATGTATGATGCAAAAACAGCCTGTTTTGAATTCACTGTTTGTGTGATGTGAACTAACTCAGTTTAGCTCCGCCCATTCATGCTGAGGTCATGAGGAGTTTCGGTGCTTTTTGAATGAAGTTGGGAAAAGGTCATGTAAAAATAAATGAGGACCCATTTTGGTACATAAAACTACACAAATATTATAACTGGGCCTGAAGGGAAAAAATAAAATGCAAGAAATATGACGGATGTAGGAATTTCAAATTGTAAAATTTGGTCGCTAGTTTTTCATAAAAATAATTTACTAAATAACTATCATTAATATGACAAGTCATCCCAACAATTGAACAGTAATTTTCAATAAAACTAATGTTTAAACAAGAATAACAACACCTAATATATATGTATGTAATGTACTGGCTTTAATGTCCATGTAGTTTTAATCTGACCAAAATGTCACTAATACCGCTGAGAGGACTGAGGCCAGTTGAGACCGTTTCACGTTCCCATGGTTACTGTTGGATAACAACCGAGATGGCTGAGGAGACGCATGCGTTTGAGCAAACATACATTTTCAATCTGCTTCCCAACAAAACCTTTACGTTTCAGCAAGATCTTCATACAACAGGACTGTTGATGAAATGGTGAGTATATAACGGGCTAACCTGCTGTTTAGCAGAAGCTCGTAGAAATGTTATAAGCCTGTAAAGCCACTATATGTTCGGTCTCCACAGCACAGACAACGCTAACTAGGTTAGCCAGCTAGCTAACCAAATAAACTTAGCCAGGCAACGAGCTTGTATTTAACTTTAACAAATGAATATAGCTATAACGTCACTCACCACACTACAGTAGAGGTTTACATGTAAATACAGTGTGTAAATAAAATGGGGTATCACTTTCAGTGCTTCTCTGCAACTTCAGCAGGTAACTCGTAATGCTTCCAGCAATTCTCAGCGTACACAAGCTTACTACCTTTCAATGTTCTCTGTTTTCATTAGGTCCATGTTAGGGAGAATTTCTGCTCAGGCCTTCAACTTTGACCATACATTCCAGTCTTATAGGAAGAATGACTTCGCTTTAGTGAGTTGGGTATTCATATTTTATTCACAACATTAATGCTGGTTAGAATATAAGTATTACTCAATTCTGCCTTTTTGTTTAGAATTTCTTTCAGGATCCCTGTGTGAAAAACAACCTGAAGACCCTGGATGCCTCTGGTGCATGGAAACCTCTGGGTATGCCAGTGTTGTCACAGCAGCACAACTGGGTTTAATGGGGAATTCCACTGATTTTTCAAAATTTCTCAATAGCCAAATTGTTGAGATTGTCAGTCAGATTGGTTTGACTCATTGAGTGGTGTGATTCATTGTAGAGACCCTTACTGAGTATATTTACAGTGGGTCACAATATCTACAGCACAAAAATAGCCATTTGATTTGTTTTCTAAAACCAACAGTGTCATTTGAATTTTTATATTTAATGTTAATAATGGTAAAATAGAACTTACATGCCTTACATGCATGTACCTCTCTACCATGAATGACAGAAGAAAAAAAGCCAAAATCTTATCTTAAAATGATCATAAACAATGTCTCAGGCATCAAGTAGGATATATGTCACCATGTCATATGACAGCTTTCTGTGACGGCGCATTTAGAGGCATTGAAGTCTTCGGACGTCTGCTTCCTATGACCAACGCTGTCAACAATTCTTACTCACCACCACTTAAACCACTCTAAATGACAAATCTTATTTAGATTTGTTAGGTGTTTTTATAGTCAAGACTTATACACAGTATAGTGTAATGTCTGCTCCTCTCATACAGCATGTATAAAGCAACGCCTTTATGATCATTTTAAATAGGTAGTGACGTTACACATGTGGACGTGGAAACTGTTCCCTGCACTAAAGTGTCTGTAGACATATTTGAGCCAATTTTCTCAAGTGGAATCGTGCGTCCCTCCGGCCACATTGTCAAATGTTACCATGAAGTTAACCCTGACTTTGATGAGTTGAGAATGGTAATTCTTTCAGTATTTGGGTCATTTCATCTGATGTTATTATGTATGTTTCAGTATCCTTCACTTAAAAAGTACTGACCGCTATGTGTCCTCACAGATGCTGCTGGAGGAGGACTCTGATAATTATCATGTGGTCAGTCCATGTGACCGTCAGGAGTTCCTGTTTAGACTGTTTAAGCATATAGTACTGGGTGGTGAACTGTGCCAATATGAAGATGTCATCAGTCCTTACATTGAATCTGCAAAAATGATTTACAAAGATTTGGTGAAGTAGGTGTGCAAAGGAATAGTTTATTGATGACTTCTTTTAATCATTTGTTATGTTTATACATGTCTCACAGTGGTCATCCAACGTCTAAATGTTTTTCATAGTGTGCTGCATTTCATTTAATGATTTGCCTAAGTGGAGACAAATAAAAAGAACTGAACAGGAAACATTTTACATTAATTATGGAAATGAACCTGTTTACCTTTTGCTCCATAGTGTCCAGAAGGACTCAGACACAAGAGAGATCCGAGTTGCCTCAACGATCTTGAAAGTTGCTGCTCATGTATGTATCATCATTCTTTTTTTGTGTCCCTTGAAATTGTACTTTTATGAATGTAGTCTTGTATTGTTTTGTAAAGATATTCACATTTGTTTGGTAAGTCATTTTGGCTGAAGATTCTATGCATCTGTAAAACATGCATTTCAATAGCATCTGGTGTTTTGAAAGTGTTATTCATTGTTATTCAGTTTTACTTTCCATCTTATTAAAAAAAATACCAAAAACTACCTACCTTTATCTTGTAATACTTAAAGGGGATTTCCACCAATGTTTCAAAATTTCTGAATATTTCAGTGGTTGAGATGTAAACAAGGCCATTCAGAGTGGTTTCATGTGAAGTGGTTTGTTGCAGAGAAATGTGATGATAAGAAAAAGGGGCCATGATGTCAACAGTGCAAATGTAGGCTTTTTATTTTCTATCCTTTCTATCTATTTCTATCTAACAACCAATGAGCCTGGATCTTCTGAGTTTCATATATACATTAGTTATGGTAAAATAGTAATAAATAAATCTATAAATAAAATCTATTTTTTGTTTGAATTCTATTTTGTCAACACCTTGTGATGTAGGCCAAACACTTATCACAGAACTATTGTAAAACAACGCCTCACGCAGTGTGTTTGTAACAATTACATATAATAACTTTTTGTAAGACATCTTGTGTCCATATTCACAACGCTTCTTAGAGTAGGAGTGCTGATCTTCCCCTAATTTGCTATCATTTTATTGACAGGATTACATCCTAGATCAGGACTCCTACTCTGAAAAGCTTTGTGAATACAGGCCCTGGTTCCTGTCACCACCACTGTGAACCATTCAGACTGCACAGGTTTCTCTAGAATGATATTCATTTCATGATAAACAACTTTGTTTACATCTTAATGACTACATTATGCAGAAACATTTAGAAAAATCTCTGGAAATCCCCTTTAATACCAAATAATTGAAAGTATAGCATAATAACGGCTCTAACCATAATGATGTCATTTCATCCATACCATATTAGGATGAAAATGGCTTGTGCTATCCTTCTGGAAGAGACAACGAGCAGACATTTGCCTATCTTTGCATCGATCCTTTCAAAAGACATGTGTATGTCTTATACCACAGTTTTGGCATTGGTCTCTTGTCTAATAACAGTGTGCCATGTTTTTGATTTTCTGTTACATAATTAGGAGCCTTTCCTTTCACTAGCTGTGTGTTATGAACTCGTGTTATTGTTAAACTTTGAATTCATTTACATCGTTTGAACATTTCACAGTGAATGGGCCAATAGAACTGACCAGTTACTTGGAATAATTGTTATATTAGCTTAACAATGTTTTTTTTTTCTTCTTATGTAAAGCTACCATTTGTGGAGATACAAGATTTTGTTATGGCAGCAACAGTCTTCCCATACTGAGCATAAAATGAAAGAATATGGACAACTGGTCTTTCTTCTTGTGGCATATAACAAAAGTAATATTTACTTGTTAAAGCTTCTTGAGTGTTTGTCTGTCAGGAAAACAAAGTTATATATTTAATGTGTAAAATGTCATCACCAACAACCACTACTGTAGCCACTGGTTAAAGATAGGCTACTTATCAGCAGAGATGTTGCAGAAAGCGTGAGAGATACAGAAAAAGATTTTTTCAAAAGCTACAGCTGTAGCACCATCTTCTGGACTAAAACTGAGATGGGCTGTTTTAGTAAATCTTTGTTTTTTAAGTGATATGTTTAGTTCAACAATGAACACTATTCAATATATTCATTGTGAGTGTTGCTCCCCATAACTTGCTTAGTATATATAGTATTCGGTAAGTAAAATAAGTTAGCATACTGTCGCATTTGTGGTTCAGATGTCAGGTTGCTTGAATCATGGCCCTAAAGACAATCATCATTTGAAATATAGCTCAATAAAACTATATTGTTGAACATGTGTCATTGTTCATAGGATATTTTTCACTCCATCACATTTTAGTACAAGTTGTCCTTCTGATGAAAAATTAACCCTCACCCTCTCCAAAATTTTTAGATTTAGAAAATTGGAAAACCTGGTAGATCAGCATACATCTTCTGCCAAACCCTGCCTACATGAATATGAATTTAAGTTGGAAACTGGGCTACTTGGTTTAATTTATAACAGCTATTTATCTCTTTAGTTAGAAGAAATTTTTTCTCTTTATGTAGTTTGGACGAATAAATAATTGTATTATAATCCATAATTTTATGATATTTTACATTTGCTAGGAAACAGATGGATATGAATGCCAGTCTATGCAGTCCATATATGAGTAAAACAATTCAACCACTCTCTGATAGCACAATAACCAATGTTTCCACATAAATCCTCCTGTTCAGCTGACAGCATTTCAGCCTATCCATTCAAGTTGAAGTTATAGAGAATGCTTCATCTTGGACGGCTTTGAAGTACAGTACAGGGCAAACATACAAACATGGATCATTTACTTATATCTAATTATCTATAAACTACAAAGCTTCTTTTAAATTTCATTAACTGATACCTACCCATTACTATAAATCATGGATGACATGTAGCCTTTACCTCTTTTCCTGGGCTTTATCCATATATTTAGAACTTGCAAGGCCAGCCTATATCAGCCAATGTTTTAGGTGTAAGGCAATGCATTGTGTAATGTGTTGAAGAGGTACTGGAAATTTACATCTAAAATATCTATATTGTTTTAATTTTTTTTCCCTTTCCCTCAAAGGGACAGTTTCCCCTGTTCAACCATGCTCTTCACCTAGGTACGTGGGGGGGTCTGAAGGGTCTCAAAATGTTTGTGTAATTTAATAATGGCGATGTAAACAAAGTCATTCAGAATGGTTTGATGGTTGAGAACTTTCTTTACAGATTTCTTTACAGTGGTGATGATGGTCATGACAAAACCAGAGTTTGTCTATATTTGTGTCTACAACACAAACACAACCATTTTATTTAATATCCATAACTACCAGTGAACCTTCTGATCTTTTTACATGTGAGGCTGAGGAATATTTTGCCTCACAATACCCTTTATGTACAGCTCCATCATGGATGACTTTTAATATATATGTTTTAAATTCTTTCCTCAGACATCAGTGTATTCATATAATATGATGCAGTACCGTACTGTGATGGAGCTTTTAGAGGCCTTGAGCTAAAGTAGTTGAAGAGAGGATAATTAGCGAGTCTAAAATGAAAGGGTTTAGATGGAGCATTTGAGCAAAATCATAGTTTTAAACATTTTAACAGCGCTGTTAACCAATCAGGACTCAGTAGCAGTAACGCTAGTTACTTTATCATACAGGTAGGTTTTCTCTGCTTTTTAGTAGAAAACATCTTTGTACTTTCTAATATTAAGAGAACGTTTTAGGCACGTAATTAGAAACTATTTGAACTTTTCGTTTTTAGCCGTTTAGCTCCGTTTACTCTCATCCAGAGGACGCTCACGGGCAGAACATGCAGTCGTGTTTTTGATTTAACGGTGAAACAGGCAGAGGACAGGCTCCTCATAAACAAGCTCTGCATTAAACTCTTCAGACGTCTGGCTCCTGTCACCGCGACTGAGAACAACTCGCAAGTTTCTCCAGAACGGAGCATTCACGTCGAACCACTCTGAATGACTTTGTTTACATCTTAACCATTTAATTATCTACAAAGTTTGAAAGATTAGTGGAATTCCCCTTTGACTACAAGTAGGCTTGCGTTATCTAATCCAAATGTACGTAAACGGGACTTTCTGTTCGGAGTCTTCTACGCTTTACGTTTAGTTAAAAACTCAGTGCTAGCTTTGAAACGTTGGTCTTTTGATCAAATATTCTGAAATATAAAACGTGTGTGTGCTTGAAATGGTAGTATTTTTAAAACCTAAAACGAGATGTGCCGGATCTTTTTACTCTTTCGGGTCGTATTGAGTTTCAATCAAATCAATCAACCAATAAATAGTGGGCTAATGATGAACGCAAACTAAATTATTCGAATAACGATAGTGACTTTGATGACTGTGGCTAAGTAATAAGTGCTATTAATTTCATTAACGCTGCTGATATATATACACAACGTTATCTGCAACACTGATATACAAGGTCACCAAAAAGACCATCACATAAAAATGTGGACACTTCATTCACGCTCATTAAGCTGAAAATGGCACGATAAAACCTAAACAAGACGTGAGACGCAGGATTTCTGAAGATCAACATTCAACTACATGCAGGCTGCGGAGAGGCGCCCGGCACTCCGGAAGTCCTCTGCTCCTCTCCTTTCTCCTACTATTCACTTGAAAACAGTGCATCTGCGCAGATCGCCTTTAGTTTCGGTCATTGTAAAAGTCACAAAAATAAAAGAACAGAAGTTGGTTTTAATTTACTCCGTCCCGTTTTAAGGTTTTCCACCATGCAGTCATATCCTGCTTTCGCTGCTGACCCACAGATAACGTAGTTAGGTTTCTGTGCGCCGATTCCGGTTCGGAGGCGGAACTTGTATCGGTAACAGGGGGGGTTTCTTAACTGGAAAGTACCTAAAACATTACAGGCCTTTTAATAACCCCATGCAGGAGAACAGATCTGGTTTGCAGCTCTGAATCCGGCGGAACAGGTTCGAGTTTTTAGTCACCATTGCTGTAGACTGACTTACATCCGGGTCACCTAGGCTGACAGAACGTTGGGGTAAGTAATGTCGGCTTGGTCTGTGTAAGTTCTTCTAGCTCACGTTGCTGCTCTGGACTGAATGTTTCTCATTTAATCCACCAGCAGCTGCGCGTTTAGTTTCACTCATTTGTAACGGCACAATATACAAACATGTATATTCGTGTAAAAAATGTCCATTCTTCTCTCACAACATTTAGTTTATGGCTCATTTTCAGCTTCAGGGAGGCTTTTTTGTTTAATGCCGTTAATAATATCAAATTTACATTTACAGAGATGTAACAACAATATATGAAAAAATAAGTTATGTCACTCTGTAACATCACTGTTTAATCTGCGGGTACAATTTTGTGTATTTTGAGTATTTGTGACCTTGCCGAATATCCAGTAGGACACAAACACACGTATAATATGAAATAAATAGAAATGTTAATATTTTATATTTTAATCATGCAATATTTGATGTCTCTCATGTGAACACGACTGGAGTCTTTTAACGTGGTTTCATCGTCAGAGGCCGAGACGTCAGCAGTAAAAGCAGGTTCCATTTTCTCATTTTCCTTTCTTTCCTTCCAGGCAGGCGAGGCTGTTTTCTCAGATCTTATCTTTACAACTCGGTTCGTCTGCGTGTGTTGGTGAGTTTGTTCCCCCACCCACCGAGTGCTTGGGGAACGGTTACATTTTCCTTTGCTTTTGTCATCGTCCGTCTTCGTTGTTAAGCCAGCTAGCTGCGTTATTTGTGGCTGGCGACGTGAGGGGGAAAACCCCTCTCAAAATGGAGGCTATCGGGTCGTGTAACCTAGCTACGTTAGCTAGTAACTAGGCAGACGTCAACTCTACGGCTAACGTTAGCCTGATAGCCTATTTTATTCATATTACAATCAAGAAAACCACCACTAGCTATCAAATTAACCTAGGTTTCCAGCTCAGCGGCTTTACGTTGAATATGAAGTTAGCTGTGCTACCATAATGTAGCCAAATTGTTATAACCTGTCGAAAAAGTGACGACATTTGAGAAGTAATGGGGCGTAAGCCATAATTGCATGCGACAGTGTGGCCTGGATATTTTAAATCCTTCAGTGCTGGGTAACACTTTCAGGAAGGGAGAGCCTACCAGTCCATCAGGTTTCATCTAATCCTTTAGCTTGGGTGAAATGTTAAGTCTGATATTTGGTTGAGAAACTGTTTGGTCCGATTCAGACTTGTTCTGTAGGCGTGGTTGATGAAACTGAAGAAATCTTGTACCTAATTGCAGCCAAATATGTTCGGCACGCAATTTCGTCCTATTTAATATTTTACTCACCCAGTGTAGCTCAGATAAGGCTTATGATTTGTCCTAAACGTTGTGTGTATGTCTCATACTGCTACAACCCTTCTGAGTTCTATCAGCTGAAGTATAACCTTTGCTTGGGCTACTTGGTTGAATCAAAATCTCATAATGAAACCAGCTGCACTTTTGTATTACTGGGTGGTTTCATCATATAACTAAGCTTACTTATTGGTTTCATTTAATGTGGTTTCTGATTAATATGAAAAGGAATTTACCAGCAAGTTTTTTTTGTGGTTTCCTACCTTAGTTGCCAAAATTTTGCTTGAATTCTAGAAAAGAAGCCCTCGAAAATGCTTAGGTAATTCTACCAGTTTTACTCCATTAAAGGATGTGATTAATTTTTTGATAATAAAGGAGGACAAAACAGTTAATTTGCAGTTCTTTCCTCAGCCATCATCTCAGTATATCATTTCTTGGGTCTCTATGGTCATTCATGTTAATGTGTATTCAGCAACATATTCATTGTGTTTAACTTTTAAAGGGTATGTCTAGAAATAAGCAACTAGAGATGTGGCAAAAAGGTAGTATCACAGTAGTTCAAGAGGTTTTCACAATATGTGATTTCACTTTTGTTTTTCAGACATCTGATAAGTTGGAACAGAAAAGTACTGCCATGTTTAAAACAAATGCTGTTTAAAACTACGAATAACATTTCACATACTGGACTGCAGTAAGAGCAAAGTTATCCAGAGCGACTTACTTCATTACTTCATGCTATGCTCTGAATAGCATATTGGGAAATAATTTATCACAATAATTCATGTGTTCATAATGCTCCCCCCTAGCTGAAAGTAAGAAAGTATCTTGACATAATAGTTCTGTGTTTGCAGTGACTGCAAGTGGAAGTCTCTAACTAGTTAAACCAATCCCGGTATTGTGTTCAGCTAAAACTGAATTTTGCCAAAGCATGAAATTAAACTTTGTCCTGTCTTCTGTTATCTCCAGGAGCGGCCACACTGACGTGAGGAAGTATCGCCTATTAAGCCAAACATCTTTGTTTGAAAGGACATACTTTCATTTCATAATTACATTTAATCTTCTGTCATGGATACCTAAACTCCAACCTGAGGGATGTTCAGCAGGGAGAAAGGCTTTATTTGGCACATCCAGGGAGTCAGTTAACAATGCGTAGTATTCACTTTAACGTAGGTATTTCCATTAATACATCATGCCTCATGTAAAAAGATCTTCTCTGTATGGCTTTGTTTTGTTTATTAGTGATCCTGGATGAATGCAGACAGGTCGTATTGATAGTCAGACTTAATTTACGTTAATTCACATTCTTTGTAGTGGATCTGTTATGTTTTTCTAGCAGTTTCACATGTCAGGATCTCAGTTGCATTTGCGTTCATCTGGACCCTTGGTTGTGTGTCGTTCCATCAGGTGCGAGTATGTGAACATCTAGGTTACTGGCTGATTAGTTTGATCTCTTGTTATTTTTGGCCACAAGTGATGATCTTTGATCGTCTTTGTTGTTGTCATCTTGAATTCAACTGTCTCAGTAAAGCCTTTCTCCCTGAAGGACATCCCTCTTTCCTTGCTTACAATGGAAATTCTGCAAAACAGTCCTTTTCTAAGAGGTCTGTGCCGAAACAGTGCACCAGCAGACCTACAGTATGATAATACAAGTGAACTTTATCGCATCTCTACCTTCGCAAAGTTTCCCTCCACCACGCCTGTGACAGAACGAAGCCTTGCCCGTGCTGGGTTTTATTACACTGGTGTAGGTGATCGTGTTCAGTGTTTCCGCTGCAATGTGACTGCTGAGAACTGGCAGTCAGGGGAATGCCCAGCAGAAAGGCACAAACAGCTGTCTCCCAACTGTACCTTCATCCAGAGCTTACCTTCCACAGCCAACCTCTTGTCATCCTCCCATTCTGCCTTTTCTCCTCTCCGCAATGTGGCTGTCCTACAGATCAGTGCTCCTGCCTCTACTGCAACCAGTACTTCATCTGCAGCTGCTTCAACATCAGGCCAGACAGATGAGCAGGCTGGTTACCTCAACATGGGTTTTAACAACCTTGCCCCCTCCAGTCCTCTCTCATCTCGTGGAGTTGAGGATATGTCTCATCAGCGACCTCCTGCTTGCCACAATCCAAGCATGCGTCGGGAGCAAGAACGTCTGGACACCTTCCAGAACTGGACCGTCGCAACAGTCACCCCTGCTGAACTTGCAAAGGCTGGTTTCTACTATCTTGGCCAGGGAGACAGAGTGGCTTGCTTCAGTTGTGGAGGGCAGCTCAGCAATTGGGAGCCTGGAGATAGGGCAGTATCTGAGCACCAGAGACACTATCCTAACTGCCGCTTTGTGAGAGGTGACCGTGCAGATAATGTGTCCATTGCCACGGGTAGTGGACTGGCTAATGTTTCCAACCCAGCGATGCAACAGTGTGATGAGAGGTTGCTTACATTTGTTAACTGGCCTGCAAGAATACCAGTTCGACCAGATCAGCTGGCCAAGGCTGGCTTTTACTATGTTGGTAAGGTTATGTTTAGGGCATTTGCAATATTATGAGGTTGTTTTTTCACTTTCCTATTATCAGTGTTACTAGTAAACAACTTTTTTGTTTATCGGTAGGTCGTAATGATGACGTGAAGTGCTTTTGCTGTGATGGAGGACTTAGATGTTGGGAATCGGGTGACGATCCATGGGTGGAACATGCCAAATGGTTTCCAAGGTGAAAAAGCAATTTTGTTTCCCAGTGTTTGATTTTGTTGCAAAATATGACTGACATTGTTTTAAAACTGTTCTTGATGATGTAGGTGTGAGTATCTTTTGCAAGAGAAAGGACAAGAGTTTGTTCATCAGATTCAAGCAAGATTTCCAAGATTGTTTGAACAGGTAGGGGTAAAATAACTTTCTTGTTGCTTTTTCAACTCTGAATTTGGTTATAATGGGAGATGAACTGTAATACTGTCCCACAGCTATTAACTAATGGAGACAACAACTCAAGGGAATTTGTTGATCCACCTGGTGAGTACAAAAAAAGAGAGCATGGCAAGAGCATTATTTGAGCACTATAAAACATACTGATACTGCATCTAACATACTGTTACATGCCCTGATTATTTTTGTTATTAGTTGTACATCTGGGTCCAGGAGAAGAGCGTTCAGAAGATGCTGTAATGATGAACACACCTGTGGTGAAGTCGGCTTTAGAAATGGGCTTTGAGCGGAGTTTAGTGAAACAGACTGTCCAGAGCAAAATTCTCACCAGTGGAGAAAACTATAAAACTGTACAGGAACTGGTGTCTGACCTGCTAAGTGCTGAGGATGAAAAAAGAGAGGAGGAGCGAGAGCTTTTTGCAGAAGAAATGGCTTCAGGCAAGTTTAGTTGAAGTTTGTTGATTGGTGCAAATGCTGAGAGATTGGTGTCTTTTTGTGATCTCTAATTTTTGTTTTGCAGATGGATTTACTTTTCTGAAAAAGCATCATACTGCCTTGACTCAGCGGTTGAAAAGTGTTCAGAGTCTAATGGATCATCTCCTTGAAGAGAGTGTTATTTCACAGAAGGAGTATGACACCATACGCAACTGCACTTCAGTCAAGCAGCAAACAGGCCAACTCATCGATTTGGTGTTGTCAAAAGGAAATGCCGCTGCAGAGGTCTTCCGCAACTGGATTAAAAAGAATGATGTGTACCTCCTAAGAGAGCTAATGGGTATTTAACTTTTGCTGTATTGCCTGGAAATGTCTGAAGTATCAGTGTTCCATGTTAGTCGTCGTCCCTGTAAAACCCCTTGTAGTCAATATTGGTGGCATGGCTAACATGTAGGAACATTTAAATGGGATCCCCTTAAATGAACTGAGGTGATGCTCAAATAACATTTATCAATTTTTAAAGTATGCAGGGAGAATTCCACAGCAAGCATACCTCACTACATAATACTGACAATCCATTTTATGTTCTTTTCACTGCAATTTCAGCCCAGACAAATGAAGCTGCATCACCGAGTCAAGATCTTTCAGGTATACTCAAACACGAGAGGTTTTGTTTTTTTTTGGTTGTCTTTTTTTTAAGTTTGTAGCCATCACGCTAAGGGAATCAGATATAGAGCCTGCCCTGAAACAGTGAGCATTAATGGAACTATTATGAATAAATAAATTTCCTTTTGTCTTACAGACCTTCCTATGGAGGAACAGCTGAGGAGACTTCAGGAGGAACGCACATGTAAAGTCTGCATGGATAAGGAGGTCAACATTGTCTTCATTCCCTGTGGGCACCTGGTGGTGTGTAAAGAATGTGCTCCGTCACTACGCAAGTGTCCCATATGTAGAGGCTTGGTAAAAGGCACTGTCCGCACCTTTCTGTCTTAAATGGTAAATACTACATACATGGTGGTTTCTTAAGACATTTTTAGAATGTCGTGTACTTTTTTTCCCCTTCATTGTGGCATGCAGATTTGTTCCGAAGTAACACAAAGGTGATCACTAGGATGATTTAACGTAACCGTTGAGATGTTTTGGGATAGCGGGGGGGGGGGGGGCGGCACAACTCTCAAGCTTAGTACTCGACCCGTACTGGAAATGAATAAAGTATTAAAATGCATATAAAATGGTGTTCGCTTGTAAAATCAAAATTTCATTATAAAATCAAAAAGAAACATTGCTAGTACAGGAGTGTTTTAGAAAAGGCAAATAAAAGTTTTATTAATGATTAAATTTTGGTCCCTTGAACTCATTTTGGTTACTTTTCAGTTGAAATTGAAACAAGTGACACATTACCATTGATTTCTACAGTACTAAAATATCTAATACCCATAATAAGACTTTAAAAATCTGACAATTCATTTAGGTTAATTAAAATAGCTGAAAGAGAAAGTGTATGCCAGTGTATTTAAAGTGTTTTTCAAATATTTGTGCAAACAGGACCGTAGTCTAGTGAGTCAAATCAATGTATTTCAGATATCCAAATCTTGAAGGTTTCCCCAGCTTGGACCCACTTTAACTTTTGCCTTGAGCTTTACATGTAGTTTCATAGCAGATTCCATTTCCCACTTCACAATTTGTGCAACCTGCCAAAAAGAGAGATTGTGAAGGCAGATCAGGGTGCTAAAAAAGTTCAACATCCAAAAGGAATTTCTACTTTACCTGGATTATATCCTCCTCTGCAACCTCATAGATGAGTTCATCATGTAGCTGTAGTATGAAGAAGGCTCCTCTTAAAGGCTTGGATCGAGGCCTATACCGTCCCTTCTCTGCTGAGAAACTCACCATTAATAATCAATAATAAGATCACCTTAGCCTCGAAGAATGGAATCTGGCTTACCTGTCTCACTTTGGTTATGGTGATGTGAAGGTGGCACTTCAGGAAAAGTTGCCTCCAGTCTGCGCTGGATATTGACAGTGGCCAATTTTACAATGTCAGCAGCAGACCCCTGGACTGTTGTATTCACAGCTTGCCTCTCTGCCTGAAGCGTGGGAGAGCTCTACTTATTAAAAATGTTTGATTGGCTCAACAATATTTCCATGTATTCTGGAAACATATAACATGAACCTTACATGAGACTTTATGTACACATTTGAGTCTTTGATCCCAGGTAGATATCTCTTCCTGCCAAGTAATGTCTTGACAAAACCGTTTTTGCTGCAGTTCTTTACAGTCTGACGAAGAAATGCCTGTATACCTTTGAGCAAAATAAAGTACCTTGTGATGAGGCCTAATCATGTAATTGTTTTTCAAGCCTGGAACTAGTTGGATTTACTTACCTGTGTACCTGGATTTAAACGTTTCAATGTAACAGGCAGCATCATTTTCATCAATACCCATTTGCTCCCCTAATGATTTTGCTCCCATGCCATAAATGATTCCATAACAAATCTGTGAAAATAAGATCACAACAGTCTCACTTACTGATGCTACATCATTAGTATAATTCTAAGGAGCACTGGAACAGCCAGGTCTTACCTGTTTTGCCTGTTGTCTTGTGCAGTCATCAATAGATGGAGGGTCCACCATCTTCCACTCTGCAGCTATGCTTTTGAAAACATCTTCACCACTGTTGAGTACTTGAAGAAGCCGTTTATCACAGGACAAGTGAGCCAATATGCGCAACTCCAACTGGGAGTAGTCAGCAGCTAGAATTAGTCCTCCTAGAAAAATCAATGTGTATTAAACAAATCAAAATTCTGACATTTCATGCACCCATTTATCATAAGTGATTCCTTACCTGAGAAAGGAACAAAAGCATGCCTCATGCTGACAGAAAAAGGCATCCCCTTTTCTGGAGATTTGTCTGAATCTTTGAGCAAACCCATTAACCGATGATTTGCCTTTGATATTTTAGTCCTTAAAAAAATAAAATAAATGAATGAATAAAAATTGAGTAGAAAATAATTAATTATGCATTACTCTGTCATGAACACAGATGCTTACCGTGTCTTGCTGGAAATACTTTTTATGTTGTTTTGAGATGGTTGGCTTTCTCCAATAAGAGCTGGCATTTGGATTTCAAAGTCTTTTGGCACATTCTGAATATTGGGTTCAGTGAAGCTCACTCTCCCTAAGTTGGGAAAATAATTTGTAAATATGTTGGGGAAACAAATTTAAAGAAGCAGTATTTCTCCAACTTTTTTTTGTACCTGTAGCTGTGTGGGACTGTGAGACAGGGTGAATTCTGTCCATCCTCAGTTTAGGGTGCCAGGTCTTCTCTCTTTGTAGGGGAAATACCACCTTTGTCATGGCGTTTGTTATCCTCCTCCACTCTAAGATGACTCCTGGTAACCGATGAAATAGCTTGAGCTTTTCTAGTACATCCTGGATAAATTCAAAATTAAAATGAATCATTTTTAATGTGTGAAGGGTAAACTTAAATGGCTGCATTAATAATGAATTGTAATGAAGTTTTTAGATTCTGTAATGCATGTAGGTGTAAAAGAGAACTGCAAGACTGCAGAATATGTACCTTGGTTGTGCTAAACTGCTTGGAAAGCTTTATGCGGGCTCCTGCCCTTCTGGTGTATCCTAAAGTCTTTTTATTCTTTAGACTATTCAAATCACCATTGGGAGGAAGCTTCAGCTCAAGAAACAGTACCTGAGTATGGTGAAACAGTAGAACAGGGAGTCAAACAATCCTGCATATTTTAATGTTTTTCTGTTTTTTAAAAACTTAAGTTGTCTCAAGACCTTCATAATTTATTAATGGTGGAATACTAAATGCTAAAGTGCTTTGGCCTTTCCCTGCAATAGCACTATTCAGTTTCATTAAGAGAGGGAAGGGGGGACAGAACCAAAAATTTCCATAGAAAAAAAAACATTTAAGGTTCCCCCCCCCAAAAAAACAAAAAACAAAAAAAAAAAAAAAAAAACCACTGACCTCAGCAACATCCTCAGGGCTGGTCAGTGAGAAGCTGTGACCAGCTAACTGGTAGGCCTGGGATTCCAGGTCACTGAGCTTAGCTTGCATCACATGTTTCTGAGCTTCACATTCTGCAATACTAAACCCAATACCATTCAACTCCAACAGAGCTAAGCAGTACTGAGTGGGCATCTCCACTTTCTGAAACACATCTGACAGACAAAAAAGAAGACTTTTTACAACATGAAAAGCAATAACTACACCAAAAGTTTAATTTGATGGAAAGAAAATGGCTGGCACCTAAGAAACCATCCTTTGCCAGAAGGCCGTGGAGTTGTGCCATGATCCTGAAAACAAGAACCGACTCAATGGCTGCTCTGTAGCGTCCAGACTGACTAGGATCTCCATACATCCCCAGACTTTCCACACCTTGTCCAGAGCTAATTCCATCTAACAAGGGGAGGTCCTGAGGAGTAAAATTTGTTACCATGTTGTGAAGGGTGCGCTCCTTGGAGCCTGGATCCAGAAGCCAACAAGCAACCTGGAATTAACAATAAGTTTGCAATTATCAGACAAGCTACCCAGCTAAATACAATCAGAGCAATCTTAAATCACTGACTGACAGATAAAACAAAATGTCAGTGTCTGTTCCACTCACCTTGGGATCTTCAAATGTGCCTTTTATTGCAAGTCCACATGCCAGAAGTAGAGTCTTGTATAACTGAATGAAGTCATAAGCAGCCATCACTCTATCAGCACCTGAAGACGACCTTGACAAACACACTTGAATTTTCTCCAGTCTCTCTCCCACTGCCAGATCTTCATCAAGTGAAGGGGGTGCTAAGCTAGCACTTATAGCTGTTTGGCAACATCAACTTAAGTTAAAAACAAGGCAGTAAGTTTAATGCTAATACCAAAAGTGAAAGATTTAGATTTTGTACCAGTGTCTGTTAGCTCCTCTTGTAGTGATAAATAATATGCATCCTTTCCTCCCCAACATACAGATAGGCCAATGACGATCAGATTCTCATGTCCTTTCATGACAAACCCATGTTTTCTATTGTTCCTCATTGGGGTAGTTGCTTTAGAAACCAAAACATTAGTGAGTGGGATACAGTTTCCATATTAAGAAGTTAGAATGCTGCAGATCTATCTAAAGATATACCTTTTTTAAATTTGCCTCCGATAGCAGATTCTGGTTGCCCTGCATTATCTTTCTTCTCACAAGCAACAGAAAGAGAAAATCTCTTTTTCGTTTTCCATTCCTTTACAAATGTTTCAAAAAGCCGTCTGTCACTTGCTACATCAATAATCGAGAAGGATTCTGGACTGCTTGGGTTGGAGGCAGAAGGAGAGGCATTCTCAGAAAGCTGCAGCGAAAAGCCCTCAGATGTGTCCAACTCTGACATGGCATTCGGCTCCAAACAAGGAGGTTGATCATCTTTGAGAGAAGGACTTGTATGGTAATTCATCCTAGCCTCTAGGTCACCTCTGGGATTTATAGGTGACTGTACAGCCAAAGTTGTTATTTTGACCCTGGGTGTGACAGGCTCAGAAACAGGTGTTGGTGGAATAAGATCATGGCTCACTGTATGTGGCTTGGTTACATGGAAATCTTCTGACCTCAAGCCTTTTTGATTTACATGTTCAAGCCCAGAATGTGTGTTAGGTTCGTGGAGGGTGGAAAAATGATCAGCCCATTTATCAAAAATGTCTTGCATTCCTGGGCTAAAATTAAATGAGGAATCAGCAACAGTTTCTGAACAAAGTGCCTTGCTTTGTGATATTTGTAACTCAGACACAATGTCATCTGTGTAACAGGGCTTTTCTGCTTTACTTGAGCTTACTTTTGTTCCAGCACAGACCTTAAGTTTTTCTAGATAGTGCTCTCCAACAAGGAGTGAGTCTCCCCATTCTGACAGGTTGAAGGAAGACTCGCCCCACTGTACTGCTTCTTGATCCTCCACATCATCCTTCCTTTCTTCATTAAATTCAGTGGTTGGGGCATGTGACCTAGTATTTTCCATAGGTTGGTTCCCTTCTGCGTCTTTATCTACTCCTGCCTCCTCCTCTGCCTCCTCCTCCTCCATGGGCTCCAAGACAGAGCTGTCATATATACTATCAAACAGAAAGCTGCTGCTCCTATTGAGACTATTATCCATAACAGATCTCTCCTTTTGGACTTGAGGTTCCTCACAGTTTAATTTCATTTCACAAGATTCTCCCTCAGGCACATGGTTGGTAAAATTAAGAATGTTCTCCATTTGGCTGTCTGTCAGTGAAATGTTATATTTAGGTTTGGCTTCAGTTGATGGCAAATGTTGCTTATTTGGAACATTGCTGGAAAAGAATATGCCCTCATCTTTCTTGCTGTTTTTGTCTTCAGGCGTGCTGTGTGGTACTAAATTTTTATTTTCAGGATGTGAGATTTGGTTGGACAGTTGATCTAGTGTGCCAACATGATTATTTGTTGTCTTAACTTCACCAATAACATCTAAACTGCTGTAATGAGGCATCTTGTCCTCTTGTAGTAATATTCTTTCAGTCTGTGTATCAAGCTGAAAACTGTCACCAAATTCTAATTCACCTGTGTACAAGTCTGGAGAATTACAATTGTCCCCTGAATTCCCTATGACATCAGTTGCAACTCTAGATTTTACCTCAGAATTCATCAAAAAGCCCATTGAAGTCTTCTCATATTCATGTTGTGCTGGCATTTTGTTTTCATCATTCACATTCCTGTAACAGTCTGAGTTTTTGTAATTCCCCTTTTTCGTTTCAGTTTCAGTAAGTGTCATCTGGAGATCTGCATCTTGATGTAAATCTTGTGATTTAGACTTGCATTTTTTCCCATCAGATGATGGGAAATGATGACCAGTTAACAATGGAATCTCCGTGAGATATGATGGACCAAAGGACGTAGATGACACCATAGGCTCACACAGTAGCTTTTGTTTTAATACATAATCTGAATTCTGACATCTACCTGCCTCTGGTGGTGTTTTGATGTCCACTTCAGAGTGACAATTATTCAATTTAGGAACTCCCACAAAAACAGTTGATGCTGTTTGGTTTAACTCTCTTGGGGCTACAACTGTTAGGGTACCTGGTTCTTCAGCTTCAGTGGTCTTAATTTCATCCCCTTCCATCTTTCTACGTTTTGACAGTGGACCTACAGAATGACTGTCATTGCATGAGGAAGACTCATTTTGTAGACCAGAATCATGTCCACAACCCTTTAGAGATGATTTTTTCAGAAGGGGTGATGACATCTCAGCAGTTTTGTGGCCGTTGTGATAATCTTTGTCTTTAGCATTTATGGATTTGAGCACTTTATGTAATGCAATAGACTGCTGTTCAGTGTTTCCTGTGCTAGTAGAGGCCACACACAAATGTCCTGCAGTAGTTTTCTTAGTTTGATCTGCTGTATCCATATCCATAGGATCCTCTAGTGGTCCAGCAGGATACTGAGTTTCGTTTTCAGACACAGGATTTTGATCAGCTGATATATGATGTCCTTTTATGCTGTTCCTCAGTCTCTGTTCTGTATTAAAGTTAGTGTTCTTCTCTCCAGATAAACTTTCAGTTTGTAGCTGTCCTAGTGTGTGTAATTTGGAATCCTGGGACACTGGTGATTCATCAGAAGAGCTTGTTCTGGCCTCTGGCGAGAGAGAATTGGGGTTCCACTCCACTCCAAGGAGTGCCAAGTCCTGCTGAAGGAGCAACCTGGCCTCCAACACTATTTGCTCTGCAGCCTCACTCTCAGTCAAGGCCTTCTTTCCACTCACCCAGATACAGCGCATGCTCCTTCGCTCCTGAGCGTCCTCCTCACTCTCATCTACCGCCTGCCTAGAACTGCCAATTAAAAAAACTAAATTAAAATAAGAAAAAATACAAAAGAAAGAAAAGATATTTTCACTGCATTTAAATATTAAAAAAAAAAAAAAAAAACAGCCAAAACTAGATTAAAACTAAACCTACTACAAACTATACCTTTTGAAAGGAATGGCTTTCCTTAGGGCCTTCTCCACATCAGCAATTTTGGCTCTTGCCACCTCCGCCACAGTGACCAACCCTGCACTGTAGAGTGCACGTGCTCTCTGGGCATTTAGCAATGAGATACGCACCAAATCGCAAAGATCCCTCTGTACTCCAAAACTGAGCCGGCTCTGGAACTGCGACAATAACAGCTCAAGGTTGTGCCATCCAAGTCGATTACAGAAGACTGTAACCATACCTGAGATTCAAAAAAGCATGTTATGAAATGAAATGGCACAGATGTTCAGTACTGATCACTGCATGCTGAGAGTTTGCAAAGCTGTATAGATTTAAATAAAGAACCAAGAAAACCTGCATAGGTCGACGCTGACTGTTGAAGTGACTGCAGCTGTCCTCGGCTGCAGCCATATTTCTTTGCAACTGTTCCAAGAGGTTCTTCACTGACCAGATCAAACAGCACAAGCGTAGTAAAAAAGCTATAAAGACAAAATGAGAGTGACATTCTTTCCTTACGTCTGATTTGGCAATATGTGAATGAAGTGTAATTAAATTTACTAAATAATTTTGTCTTTGCTGTCATGCAAATAATTCTGCAATTTGTTTCCCCAAAGTGGGAGGTAAACATTTTTTTTCTGGGAAACATCTAAATTATTCCAGTTTCTTAAAAGAAGGGTTCCACTATGTTTCCCTGCATAATTCAATCACTGACATATTACCAAATTCATTCAGAGTGCTTCTGTGTAATGGTCAATGTAAAGAAATGAAAGTGGTCAATTTATCTACAAAGGTGGTGATAGGAACAGGCTGATAGGGTTTACAATGTCTACAATGCAAATATAGCTATTTCATTACCTAACAAAACCCTTCATGTACCTCTTGGGTCTAAATGGATTAAAAACATCTAAATATAATTTCCAACCTATAGTAAAACAATGTCTCACACATAAGGCACACATTAAACACTTTAGGATCGTGGTTCCTGTCACCACCCCATGAACAAGTTTCTCTAGAACGGAGCATTTCACATCAAACTACCCTGAATGACTGTTGACATCTTAACCATTTATTTTTGCCGGAATTAAAAAAAAATCTGTGGAAATTCCCTTTTTTCTTCTTAAGACAAACATCTGACCGAGAATTCTGGCTACAATTTTAGATATCAACTTACCGCTTGTGAATGGCCATCTGTCTGCGCTGCTTTTCTGTTTTGGCTATTAATTTTCCACTGACAGAGCGTGCCAGAAAGCTCTCCTGTATGCCCACCATTTCTGCAACCCGTTTCATTGCAGAAGGTAATTGCTCCCACAGACAGAAGAACTGGTACCAGTCTATTGTCGTCCAGTCAACGTACACTGGTGTTATCTAAAAATGTGTAGACAACAATCAAAAATCGGTTGGTACAATTATCTCAAAATTTCTGAATTTATTTATCTAATATTTAGCAGTCAAGTGATTTTTCTACCTGATAAAGAATGTGGAGGTCATTTTCCAGGACAAACCCTTTCATTGCTCTTTGAAGGTCTGCAAAAATTCCAAGGGCTTCTGGGGGTGACAGAGATGACGACAGAGTGGCAGAACCCAGATGTGTTGGACAGTATCTCTCTGCTGCAAAATAAAGGGACAGTTAGACGATGTTCACACATGATCCACACAATAAGTGACACAGATTTGCTGTAAAGCAAGTCTCCTCACTATCGCATTCCTTTTGGATATGAATAAACTCGTTGTCCATCAGCCAATCCATGCAGGCCTCAATGGCCCCGTGACTGCGAGCAGTTTCTGGCTGTTCACCACCTTGATCTCGCTGCATAGATGCCATGTTGGCTGCCAGTAAAGTGCAAGATGCATATGTCCTCACCTCCTCTGGTGTGCTGGCAACTCCACCAACTATAATCTTCCATTGGAAGAGACAAGAGGTTTACATTATCTGACAATTTGCATGTATGGTTATTTGTGAAGTCATAAATTGCTCACGTACCTCCAGGATGGCTCTGAGCATGCTGGTAGTGACACCTTCCCCCTCCCGCTTCACCAAGCAACTGCTGATGGGCTTTAAGGAGCCCTGGATCAGAGTCACCCCCTTCATGTGCTCGGCTTCCTTACAGACCAGCACACTCTCACCTGGCACAATACAGAAGAAGCACTGACTAGTGGCAAAAATTCAAAGGAATGTATCACCATTTTAAAAATTTTAATCTCTCTAATATCTGTAGCATCCAGTCACTTACAAAGATTTTCTTGAAGATAACAAACATTTTTAACTCTCTAGATGCAGTTGCTGAATAAACTTTATTCCTTAACATGTACAGCCATACAGTAATTTTCAAGAGACAGAGAGCATCCTTCATTTACTTAAACTGAGAAGACATATTTAACAGAAAATTACAGAGACCTCACCAACTAAATATAATATCATAACTGGTTCAGTGTTTCAACTCTTTGCCTCGATAAACAGTTTTCATTCTATCTGGCAGACATACTTTCAACTTTTCAAATAAATCTGCAAGGATATTTTTCCACACCTCCGAAGTTCAGTCTTAGAAACTCTTATGATTCAGGTAAACCCAAACACATTCAAGGAAGCCGAGTTCTGGACTTTGGGGTGGCCAGTGCACTGTTGAACACCAGCAGTTTTGCTCGATTCACAATTTTTTTTTTTTTTTTGCTTCTTTACAGCTACACGTCCTTTCAGACCCATAACATTGACTTGTCTTCTCACAATGGAAGGATGGACAGAAACACCTGTGGAGCTTGATTTTCTACTTTTTCTCAGAGATAAAATCTTTAAAGTAGCGTTTATCTGACGGTGACAGTTTTGGTGGTCAAGCAGGTCTTCCATAGTTGTCAGGAGTACCATTTTCTTCACATTTTTATTGGGTATGGTTCTTAAATTCATTTTCAAATCTGTTAACTCTTTAGAGTTTATATAAAAAAACAGCACCTACCAACCGTGTCCACTCCTTTACGCCCTGCTCGTCCCACCATCTGTTTGTAGGTCAGTATGTCAAGCAGATGCCCATTGAACACTGGGGTTCTGATAATCACACGGCGGGCAGGCAGATTTACACCAGAGGACAAAGTGGAAGTGGCGACAAGGACCCTGATGTAGCCCTGACGAAAAGCACCTTCCAGGATGTCCCTCTCATCAAATGTCAAACCTAAGCCAAAAAGGTACACTGTGATAGTTGTGCTAGACACAGCTGTTAATGCAAGGACTAACAGTCAGTAATTTGATAAAATATTGTTTTATTCATGCCTTCGCCATGTGTAACCCAACAGAATCATATATCTTTATAGTGTTTCTCTCATTATAATAATGAATAAGTACATTCTAATAGTGGTTACCTGCATGGTGGAACGCAACTCCCCAGGGAACAGTGCGCTGGAGCACTTGGTCGAGGCCTGCAGGAGAACGTTTTAACTGAGCAACCACTTCCTGAAGACCTTCTTGGTTCAAAGACACAGACTGGACTCCAGAGTCTGACTGCTTCTCTGCAAAGGATATATACTTTCTGCACTGACATCATCCAAATGACTGCTTAACACACACATATTTAATGATGTACTTTAATAAAATCAGCATTTTCCTGGAATCGCAGGATGTTTTTGTCTTTTCTATTGCACATTACTGTTGTTTATTTAGCAGTTATTTTTGACCTTTTATCATCCATTTACTAAACTGTATTTTTTTTCTCTCCCTTCTGTATTTTCTTTTAATTGTTCTGTAGAGCACTTTGTAAACATGTTTCATAAAAAGGTGCCAAATGCATTATTATTGTTAATAATATTTTAGTTTAGGCACAATTTAACAAATTAGGGTTCTACAGCAACCAATAAAAATTGAAAGCAAAGGTAAAATGTAAAATACATAAACTTGAAATTAATTTGAAGACATAATTGGACGGTCACTAAACAAACCTTGGTAATGAAGGTTGTAAAACTCTCTGGCAATACTGTCTGCCAGTTTTTCACACCAGTTCTTCGAAGGACAGAAGAGCAGTGCAGAGTGACCAGCCTGCACAGTCTCAAAGCAGAGGCTTACTATGTGATCATCATCACCCTGAAGACAGAAGAACAAGCTTCTTTCATTACAGTTCTCTACAGCCATGTAGTATCACTGTCAGCTGTCAGGAGTCGATTATTTCAGAAACTGATACTTTCAGTGCTGTAATTCATTCTGACCTTTACTGGGAGAGCAGGTGTAAATGGTCGAACAAGATTCATGGAGCCATCATATATTTTATTGCCAATCTTCACCCACTCCATCAGTGGCACAGGACGGTAGTCTGTATGGTAGAGATCAGCATTTAGCCAGCAGGCAAGGAGGTCCAGGTTTGGTAATGTGGCACTCATTCCCACAATCTGTACACTATCAGTGGAACTCTCACCAGTGCACCTACAGAGAGAAAGTGGTTTATGTTCAAGTTGTTGTGAGGTGTTCCTTGATTATCATTCAACATTATCTACTTTGCTGTAACTTTAATGCAGATATCTGCAATGCTGCTCTTGAACAGCAATTCTTTTGCAGCATCAAGTTCACATCTTTAAATCTTTATTCAAGCAACAAGATCCTTCTGAAGCCTTGAATTATTAGATTGCAGATTTAAGAACAGCATAATATCTACTTTGGAGTGGAACATTCTGATTTACCTCTTTGCCGATTTTTTTGCTATGTATTGGATTTTGGTTAGCAAAAGCTCCAATAAATATCCACGACCAGAGTCCCCTACCATGTGTAGCTCATCTACAACAACAATTCCTGGAGACAGAAGATGCAAAGAAATCAAACATGGACGACATCCTGCATCTCCGTAAACATTTCAGCATCAAATAATGCAAGTAAAATATTAAATACCTAGCAAATCCATTCTATCCTCCTCAATAAGCCTGTTAATGAGTCCATTGGCTTTCTCTATTGTACATACAGCCACATCCAATGCAGAGAACCCACCAGCAGCTGAAGTGCTTCCCATATACCCTTCAACTTTGACACCCGCCTCCTGAAACACATTCTACAAACAAGCACATCTCCGTATTTCAATTTCTTCTTTCCACAAAATTGCAAATTCTGTACTGTAGATATGATTTGATGAAAGACTTTTCTAAAAAAAAAACATATGACTGTGACAGTTTGTTTATATGGTGGTTACTGCTGAGGAATTTTTTAGGAAGAAACTGTTTAGAAAGACGAGCTAAGGTACTCTCAACGTGTGGACATGATGACAATGATGGAGACTGATGAGAAATGCAAACCAACCTGCAGATAAAACATTTTCTCTCTTGCCACAGACACAAAAGGAAGAATAAAAATGGCTTTGCGTCTAGTCTCCAAGACTCTTTTCAAAATTAATAACTCTGATACCAATGTTTTCCCAGCACTGGTTGGAGCTGAAAGCGGTGGAAAAAAACAGAAATGCATTTAAGCTCCTTTAAACGGATATTAAGAAAAATAAAATTTAAAGAAGTGAAAAAAGCCATTCTTTGCTGTTCAGAATTAAAGGGGAATGTCAAAATTTCTAGATAATTCAATTATTACAAAGCATACTATGTATTTTAGAGTGGTTTGACACAAACGGCTCTATTCTAGAGAAACTTACCAAGTCAGAACTGTTCACAGTGTTGGTGATAGAAACCAAATGTCCAAAAAGTTTAATACCACTAAATGGCTGCCTGATGATCGTTTTACAATATCTTGTGATAGGATTTTGGGCTGTTTTTAATGTATTAATCATAGAGAGGTACATATGGGGGACTGTAAGGCAAAACAGTGCTCAAAGAAAACCTTTTAGATTGACCACTATTATGCATTGCAACCTCCATTCACTACCACTGCAAAGAAATCTGAGTTTGCAAGTTATTCTACAATACACCACTTCACATCAAACCACTCTGAAAGCCTATAAATGTCAAAACATTTGTATATAAAAAGACTACATAAAATGCAGTACATAGCATTTACTGCATATTGCATATAAAAACAACTGTTCAGTTACCCGAATACACCAGATTCCTGCCCTCCAGCACTTTACCCAAGATGAGGCACTCTGCCTGCCACTCAAACATCTTCTTAACACCCAGACTCTGATACTTCTCCAGCACAGGCTTGGGGAGACCCCAGCTAGACAGTAACAGCTGGTCTGAGTGATCAGCAGGAATCGCCATGTGGATGCTGTGTGCTGTGTTAGGAAAGAGACAGCTGAATTACTTCCAGAGTGTCAGACTTCGATTGGTTTCACTTTCTCAAGCAGTATACAGCGCATTATAGTGCATAATCTTTTCTAAAATAAGACACAGTGGGCAATAATACTCACACTACTACTGATCTTATGTGATCAGGGCCTAGATGAGTGCACTTGTGCTACCTCAGTTTGAGAACAATTTGTTTTCACAAAATGTATGTATGTATGTATGTATGTATGTATGTATGTATGGGTATACTTATACAGTGGCTGCACATATTGTGCACTGTTAGAGGAAAGGGTGGAAATATAACTGATTAAAAGATGCATCTTAGTTCTACACCTATGTACAAAATGCCATAATCTGATTTACGTAGGCTTCCGAATTAATGTTTTATTTGCAAATGGGTTTGGAATGTAGTAAAACTGAATGCAGATATTTCAGAGCTTTAGCCCAGCATCACCTTAACATTCTGCTCTTGCAGAGGGCATTAAATACATAACCAAATATCTGTTTGGAACATTGGTCAAATCAAAACATCTACCTAATATTTTGTTTTGAGCAAATATCTCCTTATGCTGATATGATTCATGTATGACCATGCATCCCAAAAAAATACATATTTCTAAGCTGTATCAGTTATGATTAAATATAAAAAACAAAAAGATGTAGTTTACTAAGCAGAGTGTAGCTAACTACTTGTGAAAATGAATAAACGTCACAAAAAAATTACATAGGCCACAGAAATTAAAGATCGAGATGCTTAAAAGATTGTATTATAATCGCATTTAGGCACCATAAACTGAAATGAACTGGAATCATGGGGTGTCAAGAGCTTCTCATCCCTACCGTACAATTATACATGCTTAAAATTTAACAGAAAGTTCTAGACAAAACAGAACCTTACTTGCATCTGCCTGTGAGCCACCCAGCGAGCTTAGCTCCAGACCAGGTGGAGGAGTGAGCACAGAGATGGACATGTTTCCATGAGTCGGTTTCTGTAAAAACAGGACCTTTCTTTGGCAGCAGCCACTTGTGCAGGATTAAAGAGAATGTAATCCTTTGTCATTTTCATAGGACCATCAGGGCTGATTACTGTCTGTTCTCCTGTGAACTTTAACTTTCCGCCATTAGAACTCTTTTTCGTGTGAGCAGCTGCCTTTTGAGGTGAACAGTTTTCTGAACCCTGCACAAATGATGATTCGTGATCATGCGTCTGCTTTCTTGTTCTGCTGCTTTTAGTTTTCGCTGAACAGCAGCTTCTGCGCCAGGTCCTTCCAGTCTTTTGCCTTGTTTGCTTGTGTTTTTGCTCTTCCACATTCCTGTGTGGGCGATGCTGGTCCTGGACTTGAGGGCCTGTTATGTTCTACAAAATGCATCTGTGGTACTCGATGACCCTTTTCACTGATTTCCATCAGGTGAGCTCTATTCTCTGGTAATAGAGATTCTAATATTGTTTTTTTCACAGGCACAGAACTTTTATGAATGTGTGTTCCTTTAGTCAATTTAGGCTGATGCACACCCAAAGCCTGTGAATGCTCCTCATGTTCAAAGACAACAGGCATCCTCTGCTTTCTCTCATTTTGCTAAAAAACAGAAAACACTGTCAGGACAGCAAAAAGGAACTATAGTGATTTTTCTGGTTAACATCAATGCTTTACCTTAGTAAAAGAACCTTCACAGCTTCCACTTTTCTGTACTTCAGCTTCAGAGGGCTGTGCCTGATGGAGGCGATTTGAGCGTCTTGGTGTAGATTTCTCATCTGCAGGCAATCTGTCAGAAACAGACCTGAGCACAAACAAAAGGGAAAACAACAGCCTTTCAGTGCATGAGTTTTTGTGTTAATTTAAACACATGGTTAAATACTGCAAGCTGCATTGTTATGTAGAAAATATGCAATAGCAAGTCAAGACAAAGTTTATTTATCTAACACTTTTTACTAAAGGTGTTGTCACAAAGCAGCTTTACAGAAAGTGCAGGTAAAGTTCTCACGTGCAAGCCGAAAAAAACACCCAAAACACAAAAGAAAAAAAACTTGAGAGGGCAAACAATTCCTCCTCTGGTCAACACCAGATAGCAAAGCAAAGATAACAAGAGCAATATGAACAGATGATAAGATTGTACAATTTCACATAAAAAAACTGACTATAGGAGAAAGGAAAAGTCAGCCTGTCATTGGGCGCAAGTATTTCGATTATGATAACCATGATAAATGACTACTGGTAGAGGCCCATCAGAGTAACAACGAGAAATACATCCTGGAAAATAAACTTATTTACAATATTAGCATTAGCTTCTCAGTCTTTTTCCCAGAGCACGGCTCACGTAGTCCCCTCATATTGGATTAAACTCAGGTTAAAGGATTTAGCATTTCTTGCTTTATAAATAAACTTGGATTTGAACTGACATGACACAATTCTGCATAACAGTGCGGCTCGCAGTGCTTCACCAGGGTAACGTATATATTTAAATATCCACAGGCATTTCTTTCTTACCCATTCTTCTTTATGACAGGATGCTGTCCCAAATAAAACTTCTTCCGTGCTGAACTATTCATCACGTCAACCTGGCATCTAAAACTGCATCTATTTCTTTAGTAGCTAGCTGAAATGAAAGTTGTTTTCGAAACTCTTCTTTACACGAAAGCGAATTTTGGAAAAGACCAGCGTTTTACAACAGCTAGCTAAGCTAGTTCAGTGAAGAGCTGTGACCTTCTTTAGCTACATCAATCGCTACACTTATTTTCAGCATCATAATAAGCATTACAACTCAATCGCAAACCCAGTGGTTTGTTCGTATAAACATACAAATCTAAATGTTTAAAGTGGCTCTCAAAAAACAAACAAGACACCATTAAAAAGCCCGCCGCTGTTTCGTCTTGTCTGTCCGGGTAGTTACACATGCTCTGCTCAGATGGTTCCGAGTCCAGAACCTATAACTAGCTCTGACTAAACGGTCAAGTCCGAAGTGTGTGTTACCCGCATTAATCCTAACTAATTATTAGAAATATTAGAATTAATATAACATCAAATGTACCAGTAAGCAACTCTATTACTACTACTAAGCCCTCCCGGCCCTATGACCTGTTAGCCATATGACCAGTTATCGCCTTTCAGTCTTTTTACTCTACTAGATGTGGTCAGTACCAAATAACTTATTTCTATTAAAAAAGCAAGCACATTTTAGAACTATGTTTTGTTAACCATTCCGTATCTGTTATATTATCGTGTTCTGAACACTTCTGGGCTTTCTTGGTTCTTTATTTATCATTTTCTATTACTTTATTAATATATCTGACTATATGGTTCGGTTTTATATGAGACGAGGCTGAAGGAGGCGTACTGTACTCTTTTTATTCCAGTTTTCCGCTCCACCTTAAATGACGCTGCAGTTATACTCTGGTGTCTGCAGGTGGCGCGTTTACACGCTCTGAACTGAGAGAGATTAGACGAGCACACAGGGGCAGTTGGAACAGCGCTTTATAGCGGAGTCTGTCTCAGAGCGTCTGTCAAAGTCATGCTGTCTTATAGTCCAGCATCGGTTACAACTTAAAGAGTGAGTTCGTGCCGGTTTCCTATGGCCTTCCAATCCTATAAAATGCGGAATTATGAACAAAATTACAATAATATATTTTACAATGAAATGTTTGTAGGTTTTTTGTTTTGTTTTTGAACGTTGCACAACACAATACATGGGGATTGATTGTATTGTATTGTATACCTTAGCTTACCTCGTAATTGCTGTAGAAACGTCATCTAATAAATGACACCATACGATAAGGTGTGGAATCAGAGACACCATCGAATATGATGCTTTCTACTTATTTGCTTTGTTGGGACTTTGTGTTTATTGATTTGTCTAAAAATCTGTCAGATTTGATATACAACACCTCAATATGAAACTCCTGAAGAACTTACATTCAGTTCAATACATTTACGTTTACTGAATCAGAAGCCAGCTCCAGCCTTGTGGCAATGAGGACTTAGGCTTTAACATTCAATTCAAGATTCATTCGATTCAACAGCAGAACAGGCAGATACAAATTCTTACTTTGCTGTTCCTCCATTCACCAAATATAATCTTAATATAATCTTAGAAGAAAATAGAAAATAGAAGAATAACACTAAAAACAATAGTAAAAAAGTAGTTTTATGTGCAAAGTTGAAAGAAAAATGAAAGTTAAATGTGCATATGTGCAAGTATGTAGAGCAGCTGTTCATAAAACAGCTGACTGATTAATCAGCTCGCTGACCTGTATTTCTGCATGAATATGCTGAGCAAATTCCACTTCACCAGAATCAGCGTGCATCCACGCGCCAGCATAAGCGGATCAGTGTGCACATGCAGCTTCAGCTCCCGTCCGGCAGATGGCGATATAAACGCTTGCTGCATTAAATCCTCACTAACATAGAACAGAAGAAAGGTTCAGTAATGTTTTCCTTGTTTCTAACAGACGAACAAATCTTACGACAGCGTAGCTGGTCCGATAAGTTTAGCTGCATGTAGCTAATATACCTGTAAGACCGAGGTATTTCTGCGAATTCGTCCCGATAAAACGCGAAAGTGAGAGCAGTTCGTTAATGTGTTGTTGAGCGCTGAGGTTTTAGTAGCGTTGACTGTTTATGTAGGTCAGTGAAGTGAGTTTCCTTCCGAATGGGCTCTGAAAAGGTCCTGGTTAGCTGCACTGTAATCTCGCTTCAGGATACTCGTTTTGTGTATCCATGCTGTAAATTCTGTTTGTCCAGATCAACTGAAGAGTCCGATCTGAGGTAGGTCACGTTACTACGCTGTCTTTTCACCTACAGCTAAACCATTTAGCCCTTCAGCTGGCATGTTAACCCAGCCTTCTAAAGTTCAGAATGCTACTATGAAAGCTTACAGTAGCAGAATTAACCTATATGTGTGCATATCTAACATTTACCTGGTGAACTGTTTTTAAAACATTGTTTATATATTACACGCGTATTATACAGCGCAATAATATAGCCAAAATACAGCACCGTTTAAGGTGGACCCGGAAATTCGAGGAAGACGCTGTCGAATAGGAAACCACCTTCAACCTCCTGTTCAGAATCGTAGCATGTACTACATGAGGCCTAACAGAGAGCTAAGTTCAGTAGAAAGAGCAGTATTTCATTTCAGACCTTTTAATAGTTTAATAGTAAGTCAAGAGGTCTAACTTAATCAGCTCACTGATCTGCATTTCTGAAATCACAGTAAGTTTGATGGTGTTTACTAACAGTCTAAGCCACTGTTTTCAGCACTGAAATGCACAGTTGCATAGGGGTCGGCGATCTGGCAGAAGTATAACATCATGGAGACATTGCCCACAATATGTGATATGTGACATGATAATTTAACACACACTCAATCCAATCTAGTAGTGCTACTAATAAGTAAAATAGGTTTTATTCAAACTTAAACATCATCATCATCATCATCATCATCATCATCATCATCATCATCGACCACTAGTCCAGATAGGGTCACGGTAGCAGTTGAGAGAGCAGAGAATTCCAGGTGACACTATCCCCCGCAACTTCCTCCAGCTCATTCCTAGGGACCCCAAGCCGCTCCCAGGGCAACTTGGTGATACAATCCCTCCAGCGGGTCCTAGGACGACCCCGGGGTCTTGTCCCGGTAGGCCGTGCCTGGAACACCTCCACCGGGAGGCATCCAGGGGGCATCCGAACCACCTCATGCATTTATTGCCGGACAGTTGTGCTGTATGAAATGCTGAATGAAAGTCTTCTTCCATGGCCTCACCAAACTCCTCCCATGCCCTGGATTTTGCTCCTACCACTGTTGCAGCTGCCACCTTTTTAGCCTGTCTGCTGAATCGGGAGTCCTTCGGGACATCCAGTCCCTAAAGGCCTCTTTCTTCAGCTTGACGACCTCCCTCACCACTGGTGTCCACCAGGAGGTTCTTGGGTTACCGCCCTGACAGGCACCCACAAGCTTTTGGCCACAGCTACGCCTGGTAGCTTCCACAATGGAGGTTTTGAACAGGGTCCATTCAGACTCCATGTCCCCTACATCCATCCAGGTGGGAGTTGAAATCATTCTAAACAAGGGCCTCCGACAGTTGTTCCCAGCACACCCTCACTATTCGCTTGGGCCTGCTGGGTCTGACCATCAGTCTTCCCTGCCATCTGATCCAACTCACCACCAGATGGTGATCAGTTGACAGCTCAGCACCTCTCTTCACCCTAGTGTCCAGAAGAATATGGTCCCAAGTCAGATGAAACGACAACAAAGTCGATCATTGACTTTTGACCCATGTACCATGTACACTTATGAACATCCTTGTGTTTGAAATTGGTGTTCATTATGGACAATCCATGCCTGCACAAAAGTCCAATAACAATTCACCATTCGGGTTTAGATCAGGGCAGGGCCTTTCTTCCCAATCACGCCTCTCCAGGTCTCACGGTCATTGCCAACGTGAGCATTGAAGACTGTCGTATTGACAGTGGGAAACTTAAACATACTCTACTTAATTTAAGTCTATCTGAGTCTGTGTAACTAGACCAATTATGCTGTTTTTATAATGAAACAGTTCTTCAGTGTTAAGTACTGACGGTATGCACAACAGAAAAGCATAGTGTTGTAATTTATCGCAATAATGAATGCACACCTCTGTAAGTGCAGTGATTGAATCAGAAAAAAGAGGTTAGATGTGGAGCAATATTAATAGTGTGCATGTTGTCTTTTGCAGAAGCAAATGTGTCAAATGTGGCTTCACATGTGAAGTACAAAATGTAGACTACAGATACAGACTGTCACTTAAGGTGTCTCGAGGCAGAAATCTGTTTGGCTTGACAGTTTTTGGCGGTTGTCTAAATTCCTTCTTTGGAATTTCCGCTGGTGATTTGCAGAGGTATGGTTTTAGTCATTATTTCAGCAGTTAAAATGGTAAATATTTCTTACTTGAATTTTGCTGAGGTTTTGCTAGTATTTTATGATTTTTTTTTTTTCTTTCTTTTTTTTTTTTCTATAGGTTTGTTGAGTCTGAAAAACCAGAAGGCCCACAGAGTTTACAGCAGCTACTAACCAAAGCAGTGGAAGATTGTTTTATTGGAAAAAGCTTTGTTTTTGGATTTAAGGTGTGTTTGTCTGTTCTGCTAGGTTTTTTATAACATATATAAGACAGTGCTTTTCTATTAATTTGTCTGTGTTTTTGTCTTACAGCTTTCTGGTCTTGATACAGAGGGTTGCTTGCTCAGTGATTCAGTGGGTTCCAGTGCTGAATCTGCACAGTTTGTGGCTTGTCAAATCATTTCTCCAAATGGAGCTTTTTTAGGAATGACAGTTTTTGCTTACTTGCAAAGCCTCTTGCAGGCAAATTCCCACCCAAGTTGTTCTGCATCAAACAAAGCTATATGTCAGTCGCAGCAGGTAGATTCACTGGTCAACAGCTTTGAGTACACTTTGCCCTTATGTGTAACAGACTCAGAAGCCAGCAGTGGAGGACTTACACGGCTATGGCAGCCAACATCAGAAATGGATTCATGCTTCTCTCCAGAAAACCCAAAAGGACACAATTTACAACAGATCAGCGTGGGTGATGTCAGAGGCATTTCTTCACAATATGTGCATACACCATGGCCTGAACTTGAGCCAGGATGGCCTACAAAAGAGTTTTTATTGTCCCAGAGCCAAGAAGCTTGTGTAAAAAGTACCAGAAATACCAGATATGCTGAATCAAGAGGTGGCGCACATACCAGACATTCTAGCTTATGTGAGTTCTCATCCACATCATTTCCAGTAGCTAATAAATTAGACTCCCCAGTAGCCCTGACTAGTTCTGTTGCACATGAGAGCCTAGGCCCCGTGAACACTACGTCCTGTGGTCATCAGCCTAAAGTCTTTAATCACTGGTCTTCAGGAGAGTTAGCTGACACACAGTGCAATGCATCTAATTTTGAAAAATCACTTTTCAGCCACTATTTAAGTTTTGGTTTAGAAGATGCTCCTTTATCAGAAAGTCTAGGAAGTTTTGTCAGCATAGTGCCTCAAACTTCAAAGGCAGTTAATGTGAATATACTCAGACCTGCAAGTAGGTGCATTACACAAAGACAGCAAACCACACCCAAAAAAACAAATGATATTTTCACACCATTGCACAATATCACCAGTGTGATCGCTAACAGGAATGAAAGGTCACTGAAAAAAATGCTTCGAAAGAGAAAAATCCTCTCTTTATCTAAACCTTGTCTCCCTGGTACACCAAAAGTGTCACAGGGCCCTGAGGGCTGCGATATAAAGGACACTGTATTAAATAGCTTGACAAAGAGCCCTGTTAACATGGCCTTCAGGTTACAGTGTTACCAAAGAGACAAGAATGTCACACAAGTAAATAATGTAGTTTGTCCTAAAATTCAGAGTCAAGGCATGAAAGAGCAAGAAAGTCAAAGTCATCAGGATGCCTACAATTGCTCAGCAGACCTCTTTTACCAAAGCAGTGCAGACATGACTATACAAGATGTAACTAATAAGGCTGTCTCAGATCTTAAGGAAATCAAGAAAGACTGGCTCTTGAACGTGAACATATCTGAGCATGAGGTTTTCACCTCCTTCAATTTTGCTCCTTCTCTGCAGTCAACACCCATTGCTCATTCATATTATCGCCACTCAGATGGACAGAGGCATACGCTCAGCAGAAAATGTTCGGCGACACCATGTACCAAAAAAACAAAGACTCATACAACTAGTATGAGAGTCCTGGGAAACTACAATAATACTTCTCAAGAATCCAAGACAGTAATACCAGAATTTAATCGAATCCAGAGTTCAGATTTTGTGTCTGAGAATTCTGACTTTAGACATTCATCAGGTGCCTCTGAGGTACAAGGGGATGAAGAACATGACTCTGCTTTACCCACCAACACTAATGAATGGTCCAGAGACCTTTTTTCTAATTCATTCTAAGAGAATTCTACAGTGCAATTTACACTCTGTTAACCTCACTGGTGTATATATTTTTGTGTATAGAATTCTATGAAGTGAGATTGTAAATGAACAGCTATGACCAAAAGAAATCACTACTGATAAAATTTTCTTTGAAAAGAAAGAGCTTGTTCAGTGTTTATTTTGTAGTCTTCCAGTCACAAACTCTTGAGTTGTTTCCCAGTTATTAAAGTGTTTAAAATTGCAGTCACTTTTAAATCTACAGCTAGATGTTAAAATATGGTTTTAGATATATGGTTGTAGGTGATCACAAGAGTAAATATTTTGGTCCTGGATGTGCTTACCCCACAGTAACCCTTGTTATAAATTTAAAGGAATTTGAATAGTCAGTCATGGGACAAAACCCAGTTCCATGTTTTGCTTGCAAATGTGATTTTGTACCATAGGCAAATGACTGGGGGCAAAAAGCCATAATCATTTTCTAAAACACATTCCTGAAAGTAAATATGCTTTGATAATGTGATTATTATAAATCACATTATCAAAACACATATTTACAAATTAAGAAATAATAAATGTGATTATTATATTTTTTTTTTTAATGTTTGCCATAAAATCTGTTATCATCTTGAGCTTAACTTGAAAACTTTGAAGCAATGCAGTTGTTACATTTATACATTTAGAAATAATTTTTCTCAAAAGCCTGTATTTACTGGCACTATTGAAATAAATTCTCTTGTACCAAGTATCATGGAAGTATTGGCAGAACTAAACAGGAGAAGTTAGACTTGCAGAAATGGCACAGAGTAGTTGTTCCCTGCTGTTAGTGGATCCCAATTGAAAATGCATAATGATCATTTTGACTGGGAAAGATCAGAACATAAACCACTAACTGGAGAGGAGTCTGAGACAACCAACAGTATATAGACTTATATAAACTTGCGTGTATTACCTGTGGTTCAGTGCAGAATACTGAATAGAATAGAGATTAGGATTTTTTTTATGACAGCCATAACAAGATAAACATAAAACAAGCAGATATGTGTGGGGGAAAAGGTCTTATGTTTGTAGAAATGTCAATTTTACATTATAATAGGCTGGAAATACTTTTGAAATTGTCTAAGATTAAGAAAAGTACACATCATTAGCTTGACAATAGAGTAGCCTGTTTGATTAATGGTTTGGCATGTTAGTTTTAGGTTATGTGTTCAACCAGCATTATTGCACTTGGTTCATTTCGCTGTGGACTCTGATTGGAGGGGTGTATGTGTGTATATGTTCATTCTTGTCGAATATCTAGTGATTACAGTAAAACATCAACAGAATAGAATTGTATTACACATTTTCCAGTTATTGTGGTGTCATAGTTTGGTGATAAAGAACCGCTTGTAGTTGTCAGTAATGTAAGAGGACATTATTCAGTCTGAATTAAGCCAAAGCTACAATCTCCTTGTTTAAATGAACATTGCACACAGCAGTGTATGATTCATCGGGCTGTGCAGGGCTTGAAAGCTTGCTTATGCCGTGACTCAGACTGCTTATGTCTTCAAAACGCTTACGCAACCCAAACGTAGCCAATCACAGCGCGGTGACGTACTGATCGCCCCAAACCGTTTTTTTCATGACGCACACATCTGTTGAAGGAGGACGGACATTTTCTAGCGCCTCGTAGAAACCAACATTTCGGAGGAAAAAGTCGAGCGTTGTCGTGGGAGAAGCGCCTTTAAAGAAAAAAGAAGAAAAATGACCGACGTTTAAATGGACTGTGTCAGAGTTTGTACCCGTTTATTCTAGACGTCAGGTGGAAACCAGCTTCACAAAGCCGACTCAAAGATGTCGGACGAGGCTGCGAGGAAGGAAGCCTGCCGAGAGTACCAGTCGTCTCTGGAAGACTTGACTTTCAACAGCAAACCACACATCAACATGCTGACCATCCTAGCCGAAGAGAATCTACAGTTCACCAAGGATATCGTCGCAATAATTGAAGCGCAAATTGCCAAGGTTTTTATGAAAATATTTTTTTTTGTTGTTGTTTGTTTTGTTTCAGCCATATTGTCCTCGTTGTTAGCTGTTAGCTAAGCAGCCACGCACGGTCAGCTAATCGTGTCTTTTTAGGCCTTGACCACGGCGGGCGGCCAGCCAGCAGCCCAGCACTACAGCACGATGTGTAGGCTGAGATTAGCCATCTAAACCCGACAACTGAAACGATCTTTTAGTTATTAGCTAACTGTTAGAATGAACAATGTCTGCTAAGATATTTTTGGCTGATTGGTTCAGAACAAGCTGTTAGGTAACAGGCTAGCTAGTTAGCTTAAAAGCTTTTATTTTATCTTTTTAAATTCTCATTCACTCGTTTTATTGATGCATCGCGTTAAGTATTTGTACGGCAGTGTACTGAGGTGCATCAAAACTCGTATTATCTGTCACATATGTAATATTTATCCGTATTTGTTCGTAAAACCCAAGCCCATGAATTAGCGTGTCACCTTAGCACGCTAGTTGGCTATTTGAACGTTGGGTCGCTAACGTTACATCGTGTTGCCCAGTCGCGAACACTGCGTAGATCTCATTACATGCTACGCAAACCGCTTTGCTTAAGTTATTCCTGTTTACCAGCGGCTTTAAGTAATTTTGACGAATAAATGTTATCTTTCTGCCCTGGTTGTTGGTACATATTGCCTATCTGCGCGATTAGTGGCAAACGTTGGCTGGCTGCATGGCCTAAGATGGTCAGGCCTTCATAGAAGTGCCGCCGTTATCTCTTACATAATTATTTTGGCCATATGGCGGGTTAGTTAGTCGTTGTGCTCTAATATTAGTCTGGGTTACGTTTGCGAGTTTATTAATAGAATTAATTTAATATTGGTAACTAGTAACTGTGCTGGATAATGGTGAGCAGAGGCATGGTAGTCAAATAACTTGGCTACTTTTGCTCCAAGCTGCCTCTCACTGTAGGGACGTTACCTAACTGTAATTATGAAATGTTTTAAGGCCCTTTCTGACTTGATAAGTGATAAAAAAAATTAAAGTACTTAATGTTAAGTAATGTAAAGATGTGGCTTAAAAAAATCAAATTTGGTATGTGAGATGAGTCTTGAAGTCCACCCTTTGGTGGTCCATGAAAGTGAGGAGATCTAGCTATGTGGGCCATTTGTCTTTTTGTATTTACAAATAAAGGCTTCTTGGCGTGTTTAGATTGCTGAGTAATTTTCCTATATTGATTTCATTGTTGTTGAATGGTATATAAATGTGACAATAAACTATATGAAATGTGCTTTTGTCTTTCTTTACCAGTGTAATTTTTTGTGGAAACACTTTGCTGTAATTTTCAGTTTGTTTATGATCAGTGGTCCTATCACTTTAATGGTCAAACTTTGCCTCATCTGTGTAACATTTAGTGTCTTAGATTAATCTAAAACGTTAATTGTCCTCTTGAATCAGGGTATGTATCATTCCATTTTGGTCTGAGTGAAAAATGGTTGCATCTCCTAAAATTTCCTGAGTTACAAGGCAAATAACCAGTAAGCAGACCTAGGTTAAAAGTGCAATGGACTTTTATTTTTTTAATTTTTTTTTTTATCATTTTAAATTGTTAAAAGCTCACTGTTGCATTGATGGATTGGTGACTAAAATAACGTCAAGTTTGACCATGTCCATTCAGACACATTAAAATGGGGAAAAAAATCTTGCCTTTTCTCCCTGTATTTCCTTAAAAGACCTTCCTCTTAAAGAGCACTACTTAAATTTTTTAATGACTTTACTAATAACTAATAAAAGCCAACAATGTGGACATCCATTCGGCATATTTCTTCTTTGGAATACCATCGCTGAAGACTAATCCTTGGAGGGGTTTTCCACAGTGGAGTATATATTTTTTCTTTTTCTGTTTTGAACCAATACATGGGGATTGAGTTGCCATGTATTCATGTGAACATGTTCTCTCCCCACTGGATTTCTACTTTTTATTTTTCCCCTAAAATGGAGTGTTTTTTTTTTTTTTTTTTTTTTTTTTTTTTTTTTTTTTTAAATGTAAAGGACTTCAGAAGAAAACAGAATTAACCTAAAGAAGCCTGCATCTTTTTTTTTTTTTTTTTTTTTTTTGTCCTTTTTGGGTTTTTTCCACACAGCCAAGTTCAACTTTTTTTTTTAATCACCAATGGATGAAGGACGCACACTAAAATGGATTATCACATTGTAACTGTACATTTCTCTCATGTTGTGCACTAAACTTGTCAGTTTTCTATCACTGTAGGCACCTCCTGCTGAGAAGCTTCCTGTTTTGTACTTAGTGGATTCCATAGTGAAGAATGTTGGAGGAGAGTACCTTGAAGTGTTTGCTAAAAACCTTGTCACTTCCTTTATATGTGTTTTTGAGAAGGTACAATTCCTTTTTTATCTGCCCATGATACATTTTGGTAATAATTAAAGTTAATGCACTTTCATGTTTTGTCTAATTAACATGTTAAACAGTCCATTAAGTAATGTTGAAGTGGTGAAGGTTAACAACGGCCTTATTATTGGTTACGGAGACGTATAGTAAAATGAAATGTACCATTTTTAAATTATGGTAATGTATTCAAGTATTTGGTTGCCTTTTTCTGCTAGAAATAGTCAGACGTTTTCTTTCTTCCTTTTGCCTTGCCCTAGGTGGATGAGAACACTAGAAAAAGTCTCTTCAAATTGCGTTCCACCTGGGATGAAATTTTCCCCTTGAAGAAGCTGTATTCGTTAGATGTTCGTGTGAATGCTCTTGATCCTGCTTGGCCTATTAAGCCTTTGCCACCAAATGTGAATGCCAGTATCCATGTCAATCCCAAATTTTTAAAGCCAGTAAGCATGCAAAAAATGGTTTTACTTCTGAATTTTTATCTGCATGGGAGAACAGTTAATCACAATGTCAAAAAAAACAATGTTCTCTCTTTGCGTAGACTGAAGAAGTAGCAACTGCAAGGGTCATTACACCACAGCCTCAGGTTCATCCCACAGTGGTTGAGAAGAGCTTGACACAAGAACAGATAATAAGGCAACAGTTGCTTGCTAAGCAAAAGCAATTGCTAGAGCTTCAGCAGAAGAAGATAGAACTTGAGCTTGAACAAACAAAAGCCCAACTGGTAAGTTCAACTGTGGTATTTTTTTTGAGTACTTGGTGTTACAAATTGGTTTTAAAATGGCACACCTACTAAACTTTGTTTCTGAGGTGGTCTGAGATGAGCCCATGGTGAATCTTAGAAGTGGCATATGTTTACTGTGGTTTTTAGAATAGAACTTTTTTATATGCACCTGTTTTGTGTGTGTGTGGGGGGGGGGGGGGGTTCTTCTGCACCTGATATGCAGTTCAGTGTTGTCTGTTAACGTCAGTCCTTGTGCTTTGCAGCTGATTTAAGAAGTTGTGTAAAAGTGGGGATTTTTCAATCTCAGTTCTACTTTATTTTTTAACTCGTGCACCTGCAAACCTTAAAAATGAGTTATACATACATGTGTTTTTTTTTTTTTGTTTTTTTTTTTTTAATCTCTCTTCAAGGCTGCCAGTACGAACCACCCACCTGCCAGTGCTCAGGTCCAGTTTGATCCTGTTCCAGTTGGCAGTCAGCCAGGTCCAACATCATACAACAAATCATGGCCTTCAGCAGCAGCAGACAAGATGTCAACCAGAGATCCAAGATTAAACAGAGCTACTACTACATCGATAAATACAAAGGAACAAGCGACATACAAGAAAGAGACCCAAAACACAGCAAGTGTTAATGCAGTTGAAAAAAGACCTGTATCCACAGAAAGACCAAGTAAGCTAATGAGGATACCGAAAAAAGATACCTCTGCAACTGAGGAAAAAGCAAAATCCAAATCAGTGTCACCATCAAGCAAAGGCATCCTAAATAAAAATAAAGATTTTGAACTCGAACACACAAAGACATCTGATGTTAATAAAAAAGACCCAAGGTTGCGGAAGCAGATCCATGAAAAGGCTGACCCGAAAGAGGATGACATGAAGGAGAAGAAAAGATCTGAGAAAAAAGAAAGAGATGACTCTCTTAAAGGCACTGAACAGCAGAGATCCGCAAACTCAAGAGGCAAACTTGTAAATGGGTCTCTGAATAAGCATGAAAGACTTGAGACTTTTCAGAAACAAGAGATTAAAGTGAATAAAGCTAATCTCAGAAAAAGGTCTCGGTCCAGATCTCGTTCACCAGCTGCACACTCTCCCAAAAGAAAAGAGAGGAGATCTCCAAAGCGAAGAGCAAGGAGCATCACTCCACCTTCAAAATTTGGAAAGGGTAGGCAGTTGAGCAAACATCTACACAGTGAAGACGCTGTCCAACAATCAAATGTCAGAGAGGACCGAAATACACCTAAGAAGAGTATTGCTGAACAAAGGCGGTTAAAAAGACCACTTGAGCACAGAGAGGGGCAGACGCAGAGGGCATCACCTGCAGAGCATAAGAGTACAAAAGATGGCAAGAAATGGAGGAGTGGATGGGAAGAAAATAAACTGTAAGTAGTAATCTAGTCATTATATTATTTATTTATTTATTGATGTGTGAATGTATATTTATTTTTATGCCCATGTCCTGGACAATGTACATTTAATTAGATTAAATGCACCATTGGTAGCAAGCTGGCTAATTTTCTAGTTCTGAGCCAGAAATATAATTTTTCTGATAATGTCTTAACACTGAAGTAGAATATACATAGTAATGTAGAGGCATAAATGTTTGTGCATTTTTTTATTTATTTATTTGTTTTATTCTTTTTTATTCATAGTCTTAAACAACCTGAGCCAGATCATTTGCATGGCAAACCTGGGCCTCCAAGGCATAAAACTTGGAGCAATCAAAGACCTGCCACACCACGAACTCAAAAACAGCACCGGCTAAGTGTTGATGCCAACTTGCAAATACCAGAAGTGCTTAATTCTGCCAACAAAAGAGATCTTTTACGAAAGGTATTGCAGTTCATTCATTGCAGTTAATTTACCTGGTCTCCTTTTTGCTTTTTTTTTTTTCCTTAAGGAAATTTGTTGAAACATTTGTCAGAATGTTTTCCTTTTCTTTTATGAATGTGGACATGCCAACTGCTACCATGCCTTACCAAAACAATGCAAATTTGTAGGAGAAATAGAGCAGTGTGTCACTTTATGTAGTGCGCTCTTTGTTACCTTCCTTTTTTTTCTGTTATGCTCACCTGTTTGCCCTTTAGATGTCATGTTTGATTTGCTTTACATTTAAGTATTGAAAATTTCTTCATGCTAGAAGTTTGTTTATTTGTTGGGCACTTTCAATGAAAATTGCACTCGTACAAACATCCATGAGGTATACATTATATGCTAGATGCAGTAATTGTTATAAAACATTTTAAAATACAGTTTAAAACAATTGTTTTGTGAAATGATAGGTTTGATTGATTTTTCCCTTCATGTACCTGTAGCTCTGAGATCACATTTTGAAACACAGGTGCTAGGTTAAGTTGTAAAAAAGCATATAAAAGAACAAAGTATATTCTGAAAGATTCAAGTAACCAGTGCAGTGAAAAGTGAACTTTCTTTATTTTGTTAGGTACTTGAAAAATTGCTTGTGTATGCATCAGAAAATACTGTAAATAATATTACAACCCCCCCCCCCTCATCCACGCACACATTAGGCTAGCCAGAGATTGGCTGATGGAGAGCTATCACACGATGACTTCCTCAATGTGGCCCATCAAATCAAGCAGCTTTTTCAATATCAAGAAGAAAGACAGCGCTCTGATTCATGGGAGGGTTCAAGTGATGATGGTTCATACACATCAAAAAGACCATCTCATGGACAGATGTCTGATGCTGAGCTTTCTTACTTTGAGCACAAATCTAAGCTAAGAAGAACCCAGCTGCAGCGTCCAGGTAAAGCTTTCTATTTTTTATAGAAATCAAAAGATTTTATATTAACTAATTAACTGAAATGCTGACTGTATTACCTGGGAGATTTCTGTGGTACTGACACTAATTGTAATTGATGCTTCAATTTAGAAAAGTGCATTTTATAATTGTATACCTTTCTAATTTTTGACACACATTTTATATTAATTACAGTTCACCAGAACCCACCTCTGAGTGAGAACATGCTTCATCACAGGCCACAACTTGAGGAAGAAGATCCACTCAGCGAGACCTCAGATGCACACAAAAAGGGCAGCGATAATCTTAAACCATTCTCGGGGCATGATGATCCTAGAAGGAATGACAGACCACCATCACGAACAGGACCTGTTATCAGAAGTTCCCAAAGTCCAGTAAACTGTGATGGAATCTCTGGGAAATCTCCTGCTGTGCCATTTGAAGGGTCATCACCACCCATGGAAATGGAGCCGTTTGATGATGGAGAGATCAGTCCCAGGTTTGAAAGTCCTAACAGCGTTCACTCTGGCACAGGACCAGACAGTGAAGGTCCACTAAGTTTAGAAACTCCTTTAAGGCATGATATGATCTCAGGACCAGGAAGAAGTGGGCGAACCCATGTTGAATCTCCTGGGCACACACCGCCTCACTCTTCTGAAGGGCCGAACACACAGGCAAATATTCTAAGGCATGATGGAATGACCATCCCACCACGATTTGATGGACACACGAGTTCCCATTCTTCGTTTGAAGGGCCACATGGCCATATGGTACAGCCAAGAGCCGATGGTCTTTGTAGACCTCATCCTCCTGGAAGATATGAGGGAAATACAGGTCCAGGAAGATATGATGGACCTGGTGGTCATGTTCCCTCTAGGTACGATGGACTTGGTCGGTATGACACCCATGCACCAAACAGGTTTGAAAGACCCCCACTGTTGAAAGGCCCTGGAAGGTATGATAACCAGCCTGTGCCCCATGGACCAGGGAGATATGGGGAGCCTCATGGTGTCGGACGATTTGATGGACCTGCAACCAGTCATTTTGATGGTCCAGTGGGACATCAAGGTCCTGTAAGATTTGATGGTCCAGGACCAATACGTTTTGATAATCCAGCACAGCCAAATAGATTTGATGGCCCCACAAGGTTTGAAAGTCCTCACATACCAACAGGCCCACCTGGAGGATTTGATGGCCCAATGAGGTATCCTGCTGGGCCAAGTAATTTTGAGGGGCGGAGACTTGAAGGGCCAGGAAATCAGACTGGCATAATGCGCTTTGACACTCCAGTACAACCAACACCCATGAGATTTGATGGGCAGCCTCCTGGCATGACAAGATTTGACACACCACAGGGTCCTCCAAGATACCGTGGACCTCCAAATATGCAAAATGCTTTGAGACCACAAGGGCAGACAATGTTTGATCAACCACAGGGTCAAGGCCCAGTATTAAATCAGAGTGTCCCACCACCTAATTTCAACATGGCACCACCAAACGCTTTTGGTGGGCAACCACAACCATTTCACATCCAACAAAATGTCTCACAGGCATCAAACTTTAATGTACCAGGCTCCACACCTTCAGGATTTCAGAATTCATACAGGCCAGTTGCTCCGTTTACTGCTACTGGAAACCCCACTCAGCCTGTGAGTAACCTCAAAAATAATAGTCAGAGCCTTGGAGTCCCTGTTATGTTGAATGCACATACTTTTGACTGACTGTCTTGAAGTTAAGTGTCTTTCTTCTTCTGTTTTTAGATGGCCATGTTGCCCGCTCCTACTCAGACCTTCATACAACAAAACCCAGTGCCTTTTAATCCTCCCAGTAAGATATATTGGTCATGATGCATTATTGAATGCACTGTTTTTTGGCACCTTAAATTTAAGTAATTTTATGGCAAGCTGTAAAAAAGTTTTAAAATTTGTGTTTTACTTATCAGTTTCCCAGTTTGTGCAGCCTGAGAGTCATCTGGGCCAAATGGATGTTAATGATCTTCTGGCTAAACTGATATCCAGTGGAATTATCAAGCCCACACAAGCAGACTCAAGCAGTGGCAAGTGTCTCATTCTCTGTTTTGTTCTTATCCATTGTTTGCACTGAATTATGCTTCATATATTTGCTTTCATTTCAGAATCCACAACAGCACCGCAGTCTCAAAGTGTACCAGAAGAGGAGGAACCAGAGGAAGAGGAACAAGAGGAAGATGATAACCTCCCTGATCTGACTAGCTTTGCTTTAGATGACATGAAACAGTATGTTAATTTGTTCAGTATTGTTTTTAAATGTGATTATAATGCACAAAACTGACAGGAATTACTAATACCAATGCAGAATTAAAGAATGTAATTTCTGCTTCACTTTACAGGAGACATGAATGTGTCATCATTAAACTGTACACTGGAATCCAGTGCTATTCCTGTGGGATGCGCTTTACTGCTTCCCAGACTGATGTTTATGCAGATCACTTGGATTGGCACTACAGACAAAATCGTTCTGAGAAAGATATCAGTAAGAAAGTGACACATCGGCGTTGGTACTACAGTCTGACGGTGAGCATAGCACAAACACCTATTATTTATTCTTCATTCAGATTTTTTTCCCATTATTAAGAAGTAACTTCACTGACCACTTGACTTAAAGAAGATTTGATTGTTTTTAGGACTGGATTGAATTTGAAGAAATTGCTGATCTTGAGGAAAGGGCAAAAAGTCAGTTCTTTGAAAAAGTGAATGAAGAAGTTGTACAGAAAACCCAGGAAGCAGCAAAAGAGAGGGAATTCCAGAGTGTTAAGGCTGCCCCAGATGTTGTTGATGAAGTAAGTCTGAATTAAAGTCTTTATTTGTCAAAGTTAAATGATAAGACAAAATGTTGAGAGTGAACTGTGATGCAGATTGGGCAACTGTTTTGAAAACTGAATGACATCGTCTAAACATCATCTTGGTCTGTGTTTGCCTTTAGTCCTGTGAGATATGCCAGGAGCAGTTTGAGATGTACTGGGAGGAAGAAGAGGAGGAATGGCACCTGAAAAATGCCATGAGAGTTGATGGGAAGGTATGAAATTAAATTAGCATGTCAAATACTTTTTTCATTAGCTCTTATGTGTTAGAAATGACACCAGAGTGATGATTCTTTTTTTCTTTCTTTCTTTAGACATATCACCCTTCATGTTATGAAGACTACAAAAATGTAAGTGTTTATTTGAGATTTGATTCACTGTCCCAAGTACATGCTTAATGGTATTATGATTTGGTGTTACATTACTACCTTCTGCTTTTAGTAGTCAGTACGTCTTTCAAGCTCTCAATCTTTGTAGAGATGTGTGGCTGAATATTGGTATAGCAACTTTTACGGAAATGTCTTATTCAATGTTCAAGAAAAACAAAAAAAAAAAACACGTTTTCAATTAAGAGATCAGTAAAAAAAAATAGATTTGACTTTTTTTACACTTAACATAATCAGGAGAACTGGATGTGGATCTTTTTTCCCCATTCCTGAATTGGCAAAAGGCACAGAGATATTAGGTCTGAGCTTGTGGTTTGTGGAAATATAAATAAAACGAATGTAAGGTGAGAGCCTTCATTCTCCCCTGTTTTGTTTTATCAAAGTTTGTTTAATGTAGCTTCACAAGTTAGCATGACTAGTGGGCTAAAGGGGTGCTTATCTTCAGTTAAAGATTTGCCTGCTCTGTCAGGTTTATAAGGTTTTGTGTGTTAAGATATGTTTGAGCACAGAAATGACTAAACTGCTGTAGAGCTGAGCAATGTGAGTGTTTATCAGTGTCAGTATGTTACCCTGTGCTTTGCAAGCATATCGTGGATATCAGTATTTGCACTTTGCAGTGGTGTTTGATTACAAAGAGAGCTTTAGTCCTGTTAAATTGGATTTAGTGCAGCACATCATATGGAAATGTTGAATGCAAATTATTGTATTCATAGTTTTTGATAGTATTTTTAAAATGTTAAAATTTAATTCTTTCTGTTCCACCTCAGAAATGGTCAGAAAAATCTCAGTACATTGTGTATTGTGATTACATTTTTGCCATAACACCAACTTCAAATTCAGTTTTAGCAGATTACATTGTGTCTGTATCAAATGGCCATTTGTATGCACCAAGTTTAACCTCAATTTTAATGACTAGAGGGTCATTAAAGGTGGGGGGGGCTTTTGGTGTTGTATCCTTTATTCAAAGCCTCTTTATAACTTGTTTTTTCTTTTTCTTTTTGTCTTTTATTTAAACCAACACACCATAGACATCTTCCTTTGTGGATTGCACGCCATCGCCCAATAAGATGCTCACTGAAAACCCTTTAAATGTTTTCTTAAAACAAGAAAGGGAAGGTGAGGCATCATGCTCCAGTATTAAAGAAGAGCCAGCTGAGGAAAACATGGATACCGTAACGGTAAAAGAGGAGGTTCAGGTGAAGTTGGAAGGAGAGTCACAAACAACTAGTGCAATTATTTTTTAAACAGTGCTGCTTTAACACCTCCTCATTTTGTGGTTACTTAAGTTGTGCTTTGAGGAAAAATATTTTTATACAGAACAGCACTGAGGCAGGGTCCTCAGCCATGCATACAATAAATACATTTTTGTATTTGCAATTGCCTGCTTATTCCAGGTGTTTTTTGCTGAATGCCCTTTGAGATGTATGATGGGGGAAAATGTGTGTACAGCTTAATTTATAAATAAAGAAATATTTTTGGTATTCTTTGTGTAATATTGATAAACAAGGCTTTGGATTTAAATCCTCCCAAAAATTTTCTTTTCTTCAATGAGACATTTGTACAGGTTTTTTTTTTGTTTGAGGAATGGACACCAACTAAATAATTTATAAAAGGAACACATTGGTTTTTCAACAATGCCTCATTTCAGTAGAGCGAAGTTCCTTCAAGGCAGAGGGTTTAATTTATTAATGATAGAATTTACTAAGGATGAGGAATAATCTTACTTTTGCTTCCTGAATCTTAAGTGTGTAAATACATGTCAAAAACCCACTGCATTTACTAATGTTTTGTTCTAATTAATAAAATGTTAAGTTTAAAACAAACTTTTTTTCCAGAGGTTTAAAGGGCAGTTTGCTTGAGATACTGAATATTCAATAAAATGAAAGTTAAAAAAAAAAGTGTCTTTGTGTGAAAAGTGTTTACTGTGTGCTGTTTGAACATGTTTCACCTTTTATTCTGAATAAAGAGTCGATGTTATTGATAAACATCTTGTCTGAATTTTATTTCAGCACAACACTCAAATATGAGCAGCATCCCCTCATAGGTTGTGAAGAACCACTACATTTACAGGATGTGTCCACCCCCAAAATTCTTTTGACTCTGCTCTTTGGCCTTGATGTACTTAGTGGCATTGATTTAGTAAATGGATCTCAGATGAAACCTTAAGGAAGTATTATACATATCGCTGTTTTTGGATTTTAAAAAAGTCCATCTTGTCTTTCAGTTTTTGACTCTAGTGTGCGTAAATTTCATGGTGAATGGACAAAATGAAGTTACCCAAAATTACTTGGAAAGATGTCTGACTCCACTGACTCACATTAAAAGTAAAACGTATTTTTTCCTTCTGTAAAGTTACTGTTTTGGAGATAGGAGGTTTTCTCCCGACAATATTGATGTGCTCTGTGCTGTACAGCCACTTGATAAGATGTCTGATCATGCTCTGTTGCCAGTACTTCTGAAAATCTACATGAAATTCATTGGCTCTGAGCACCATCTACTGGATGAAACGCTCTTAACAAAGTGATTTAACAGCATATCAGTCCAGCAAATGTATATTAATTAATTATGTATAAACACTGTTTGAAAGGATGGTATCTGATTAAACAAGAAACAAGGGTGACATATATAGAGGTAGTGTAATGAAAATGCACAGAATGCACCACTCATTGGCTAGAACAATCACATTTTACTGGGGAAACAAGATTGTACATAGTATCAATGGAAAGACAAAAGGTTGGTTTGAATGTAATACAATCAAAATTATGATTATATATATATATATATATATATATTAAAAAAAGCATCTTACACATCTTACAAAGACATTGGGATATGTAGTAAACATATCATGACCATACAATATTACAACAAATTTTTTAAATGCTAGCAGAAAATGTTTCTTCTTTGATTTTATTCACTTCCATAAGCGATGGAAACCCAGGGCAATTGCCAAACAGGAGAAGATGCATGCTGTAGAAAGTATAAAAACATTGCTATTCTGTAATCTTAACAGTGAGCAAAATCACATTGATTTAAAAAAGGTCAGTACAATTCTGACCATACTAAGCTTTTCAATGAAGTACAATTTAATAATGACAAACATATGCTTCACCTTAGTTTCAGTTAGTTCAGTACAGCCAGTGTCAAGTTTCGTACCAAACAATATAAAGATAGCCCACCAGCTTAATGGGAATCTCTACATACCTGCAAGATATCGGACAGTCTGAAGTTTGAGTGATTCCAGAAGAGTCTTCAATGAAGCCACTTCTATGTCAATTTTCTTAGTGGTTTCTACAGCACCGCTTTCAATTTCAGCATTCTAGACATCAGCAACATACTATGTTTAACCATCTATTTCTGATTATAATGAAATCTGACATTTTAGCTACTTTATTTAGATTTTATCAATATAGCTTTTCTTAAAATATTTTAAAAACATGTTTCCAACCTTCAAAACTATACCTTTTTGTGGAACTCTGTGTTGATCTCCATTAGTTTTTTCTCCTGCTCTGTAAACTGATGGATAAGAAACTGTTCAAACTTGCTGCATAAACATCTGATGTTAAATGTTCATGAATAAAACTATACATTTACCAACCATGTCTGTAACTCTGCTTCGCTCTAGATTGATGTCCAACTTGGCATCTGCTCGAATCTTTTGACTTTCCTCCTTTAACAAATTATTCCAACACACAGTACATAATATTTAAAGCTCCAGTAAAAGACATATGACTGACTGAAAACACTGATTATGAGCATGTTTATTTAGACGTATGATAATAAAATGAACTTTTTTATAATAAAAAATGATACTTACAAGTAACCTGTTCTTGATTTGTTCAAGTTCAATTTTCATTTTCTAAGCAGAAAAAACGGAGTCACTTTAAAGTCTAAGTACTCCAAAATGCTTCAAAAACAAATGAATGTATTCTGTTTTCAGCTGAATTTAGGTCTTAACGTAAAGAATGTACACTGTGAAGTTTATGATGTTCTCATTTATAAAGAATCCATAAGAAACCTTACTGCATTTTCAGAGCGCAAGTTGGCAAATTCACTTTTTTCCAGAATAACCATGTCCTTCCTAATAGAATCGAGATGAGACATAATTTGTTGCAGGGCAATTTCCTAAAACAGAAAGGACAATGAAGAATACTGTGCACATTTAATAAGTAAAACTGTTTTGAATGACAGCTGTTATTTCCTTTACCTGATGGGCTCCTGTGACCATATCTCTATACACAATGTCCATGTTGGCTGTTGTGAGAGTCACTAGTGCGGTCATAATCACCTCCGCTTGCTTCTTTTCAAATCCTTAACAAAACATTACATATACATATATATACATACATACATACATATACATATATACATACACACACACATTGCCACATTGCAAGTATTTGCTCATCTGCCTTTACACGCATGAGTTTGCATTACAAGTACATCCCATTTTTAATCCATAGGGTTTAATATGATGTCAGCCCACCCTTTGTAGCTATAACAGCTTCAACTCTTCTGGGAAGGCTTTCCACAAGTTCACGCGTTTCTGAGGTCAGACACTGATGTTGGACGAGAAGACCTGGCTTACAGTCACCGCTCGAATTCATCCCAAAGGCGTTTTATTGGGTTGAGGTCAGTCAAGTTCTTCCACACCAAACTCACTCATCCATGTCTTTATGGACCTTGCTTTGTTGTAACAGAAAGGGGCCTTCCCCGAACTGCTCCCACAAAGTTGGAGCATGAAACTGTGCCAAATCTCGTCTGCTGAAGCATTAAGAGTTCCTTTCACTGGAACTAAGGGGCCAAGCTCAACTCCTGAAAAACATCCCCACACCATAATCCCCCCTCCACCAAACTTTACACTTGGCACAATGGAGTCAGACAATTACCGCTCTCCTGGCAACCGGCAAACCCAGACTTGTCCATCAGATTGCCAGATGGAGAAGCGTGATTCGTCACTCCAAAGAACACGTCTCCACAGGCAGCACTTTACACCACTGCATTTGACACTTTGCATTGCACTTGGTGATGTAAGGCTTGGATGCAGCTGCTCAGCCTTGGAAACACACTCCATGAAGCTCTCTATGCTGTTCTTGAGCTAATTTGAAGGCCACATGAATTTCAAAGGTCTGTAGCGACTGACTCTGCAGAAAGTCATCAACCTCCGTACACTATGCGCCTCAGCACCTGCTGACCCCGCTCTGTCATTTTACGTGGCCCACCCATTTGTGGCTGAGTTGCTGTTTGTTTGCAATCGCTTCCACTTTATTATAATACCACTGACAGCTGACTGTGGAATATTTAGAAATTTAGAAATTTCATGACTGGATTTGTTGCAAAGGTAGCATCCTATCGTGGTGGAATTCACTGAGCTCCTGAGAGAGACCCACCCTTTTCAGAAATGTTTGTAGAAGCAGTCTGCATGTCTAGGTGCTTGGTTGTGGCCATGGAAGTGACTGGAACACCTGAATTCAGTGATATGGATGGGTGAGTGAATACTTTTGGATTGTATGTTTACCAGTGACTGAGCTGACAGGTCCTTCAATTGAAAGTAATAAGACAATAAGACCACCACTGACCACATCACATTATTTGGGAGCACTAGCACAGTAGTGGTATGTCAGTGTGTTGCCTTGGTACTACTACATCCAACATCCAGCATCCAGCAGTGTAGCTGGAGGTGTAAACACTGTATACTTAAGAGTTTGAATACAAATATAAAATTCAGCTTTAATGAACTCAGAAAACAAAGAACTTAGCCCTGCATTTCACAATAAAAGTCCCTGCAAAAGAAGTGAGTCTAAGGTTTTCTAATAGTCTAAATAAAAGTGATATACAGTAGTTTTCTCCCTGGGACTTTCCCTGGCCCTTTTCAATCACGAGGAAAAGTATGTGGACATACCATTCGCTTCCAGTTCTTTCACAAGTGCATGGCTGTCGAATGTCAGTTTCCTTTGCTCAAGAGGCGTGAGCTCCACTTTGCGTACATCATACGTCTTAGCCGTGCTTGTTAGATGGAGTCCTGACAAAAAACAAGTCTTTAACACACACTGACACACAGTATCCAGTCTAATGTGTAGAGATTAAGAGCACAACACAACTCACCTCTCTGATATTTACCCACTGCTGGACACTGAAGAGGTGATGAGGCATGCCGTCTGAAGAGACCAGCGCCGTGTCTCCGCACAACAGCCCCCCAACACACCATGATTCAAAACAAATAAACGACTTCCAGATTAGGTACAGTTACAGTCGCTGCTGAATCATGTGAAAAGCAAGCTAAAACAGTTCAGCCCGTAAACTTTTGAAAGTTACAGCTGTTTGAGGTGAAGTAGCGTTAGCGGACTGCTACTGCTAAGGGTACACGTTCTGCCTAACAAAGCTTTTCTTTAAGAATTAATCAACCTCGGGTCTGCACAGCCAGCACGTCCAACTCAGAGTTTTTCTCAGCTCAATTTTTACGGCGATTAACAAGTTTGTTTTGCTGTTTTGTTGGTGCCGTTTGGTGATTCTGCCGGAAGGAGGCGTTCCCTTTAGCAGCACCGGGCTTTTAAATAAAGTTCTCTTTATTTCGCTGCGCGCTGTCATGGCTGCGCCAGTGAGTAGGGAGAGCGGCTGGTTTGTGGCTCTATCTCTCGGGGTTTCCTTCATCAAATGTCTCCTCATAAATGCTTAGTAAGTGCGGTTTACTGAAACCCAGAAGAACCACAGCACCTTACGCTGTGTTTCCTCTTTGTAGACAGCCTGTCAGTCCGCTTTCTCTAGGAGGCTGAAGCCATCTGGTTGGAATCCACTGTTCGAGCTCCGTTCCACCTTAAATGGTGCAGCAGATATTATTACAACTGTAACTACTGTACCGTTTAAGGTGGAACGGAAAAATTCGAACAAGGAGCTGACTTCAGTTGTGTGCTTTCTAACGTCGGCTCATATTGGCAGAGATGTTTACTGGAGCACAGTTGTGTGAACCTTAACAAATCATTTTTATTTACGGTTTAACCTCCTGGATTCATAAACTGGCTGTAATGCGTCAAGTATACGTTTGACTGGTGCAGCTCCATAGCCTTTTCGACTTTTAATGTACCGTCAGTAATCAAAATGTGTAACTTGCTCAAACCACTTTATCACAGCCATTCCACAGATTTTGAAGTCCACCGGAACTGGCTCGCTGTCACTCACTCTCTGCCGGTGTCCCAGTGGTATTACGAGGTAAGTTTAAGGGCCTGTATCATAGAGAACCGAAGTTCCCTCATTGGTTTTTATAATAAATGTTGGATATTAACAGTGTTACAGTTTCAAAACTGTGTTTATGGTTTATATTTAAAAGCTAAGATACAAAAATAAATCTTTTTGCTGGTCACAAAAGCCAGTGAATATATTAACCTATTCAGTGTACAGCACTGTTCATGTTGAAGTTTTAAGGAGTGTTTCATTCTGCTCAGCCTTGAATGAGACACAATGCGGAGCAGCCAGTCAGTACAGAGATCCGATCCTTACGCTGTAGTGACAGAAGTGTAGGGGTTACGTCTTTATCGTTCAATGAAGGTGTTTCTTTTGGTCCCATTGCCACCGGTGTATAAAATCAAGCACCTAGCCATGCAGTCTGCCTTTACAGACATTTGTGAAAGTATAGGTCATTTTTATTTATATTTATATATATTTATATTTTATTTATTTATAGAGGCCAGGTTGAGATGGTTTGGACATGTGCTGAGGAGGAATAGTGGATATATTGGGCAAAGAATGTTGGAGATGGAGCTGCCGGGTAGAAGGAGAAGAGGTAGACCTCACAGAAGGTTTATGGATGTAGTGAAGGTGGAGCAGTTTGGAGATAAAGCCAGAGAGGCCAGGTTGAGATGGTTTGGACGTGTGTTGAGGAGGAATAGTGGATATATTGGTCCAAGAATGTTGGATGGAGCTGCTGAAGGAGAAGAGGTAGACCTCAGAGAAGTTTTATGGATGTAGAGAAGGTGGACATGGAGATGGTTGGTGTGAAAGTAGAGGAGGCAGTAGATAGGGCAAGATGGAGGCAGATGATCCGCTGTGGCAACCCCTAAAGGGAGCAGCCGAAAGAAGAAGAAGAAGGTCATTTTTATTTGAGTGGGGTACTGAAATATGATTCCGCAATTGCAACAAGTTAGTTTGCAAAATATCTTTCCTCATAGATATTCCTCAATCAGCTAGGTGTGGTATTGTTGTGGAAGCGTTTAGGAACCACAGCAACTCAACCACGAAGTGGCAGACCACATGAACTTGGTGTTGGATTGCAGTCTGGGTTTGGCGAATGCCAGGAGAACTTTACCTTCCTGACCTCACTGTGCCAACTGTAAAGTTTGAATAATGCTATGGAGTTGTTTTTCAGGGGTTGGCCTAGACCACTTTATCATCTTAATGTATCTGCATACCAAGACATTTTAAACAATTGTATGCTCCCAACTCTGTGTGAACAGTTTGAGGGAAGGCCCTTTTTCTGTTCGAGCATGACTGATTCCCAGTGCACAAAGCAAGGTCTGTAAAGGCATGGCTGAGTGAGTTTGATGTGGAAGAACTTGACTGGTCAGCTCAGAGCACTGACCTCAAACCCATCACACGCCTTTATGATGAGCTAGAATGGAGATTGTGAGTTCAGATTTGTGGAGAATCTGTTGTCGGTTCTGTATGAAGCCTTTTTGAAAAGGGTTCTGTATAGCACCAAAAATCGTTCTTCTATTGTTACAAGCCTGACATCCTAATAGCAGAAGAACCTTTTGGTGCTATATAGGACCCTTTTAAAAAAGGTTTTATATAGAAGCATCTCCTGCATATTCACCATCAATCTGAAGAACGCTTTCATGATGCAAAGAAACCTTTGATCATGCTAAGGGTTCTTTGGGTGTTCATGGTTCTGTATACAACAGTTTTCTTGACTAAGTAACCCTTGAAGAACCATTGTTTTTAAGAGTGTAGGTGTCCAAATAGTTTTGTCTATATAGTGTATATTAGTCCTAAAGACAGTAACAAAAAAGCCTGTTTAATTATAAGGATAAAGAGAGTTTAGAATTTGTTTGTGAAAAAAAAAACAAATATAAATAAATAAACCAATAAATAAATAAAATAATTTTGAACATTTTTGGTGAATAAAATCACACTAATGTCAAAAGGGGATAGGGGAGGGGGGGGGGTTGTAGGATATAGTCCCTTTTAATGTTCTTTACCTGGATTGATTAAGCTTGTATCCTGAATAACCAGCTCACTGCTTATGCACAGTCTACTAATTTATATCAAGTATAGCAAAATATCAAGATTTTGCCAGCCAGAGGACTGGAGGTTGTCAAAGTGTTTACATTTTTTTTTATTCGGTTGCTTATATGTGCATTTGTAGGCAACATCTGAGTGGACACTGGACTATCCTCCCCTGTTTGCTTGGTTTGAGTATGGACTGTCACATGTTGCCAGATACTTTGATAAGGAGATGCTGGTGGTGCAGAATTTGAATTATGCGAGCTCCGCCACCGTGTTGTTCCAGAGACTGTCCGTCATTGTCACTGATGTGGTCTTCATTTATGCAGTTAAAGAGTAAGATCATGTTAATCATATATTTCTTTGGTGCAGTGTTATTGTTACTACACAGTTGTATGCAAAGGTCTGGGCACCCCTGGTCAAATGATGTTTTGTATTGCATATATATCTACAGAGAACACTCGTTTCAATGTACAATTACTGCTTCTTTGGTAAATTTAACATGGCCGGGGGGTGGGGGGTTTCTCAAATGTATCATGTGCAAAAGTGATGGCACTTGGGTTATGTTTTACATTTTATTACTTTTTATTATGTTAAATAGAAATGATGCATTTAGAAAATCATCAAAACCTAAAATGTGGCGTGGACTTGTCAAACCTTTGCATATGACTGTTCCTCCTAATACAGTAAGTATGTGGAAGGAATAGAGTACTGTAGCTCCTTTACTGTTTTTAAAAAGATCTTGGCCACATAAATATTTTGTTCTTGACCTAATTCAAGATGATGTTTATATTAAAACAATGGGTTTATATCGATTATCATTTATCTCTATTTATGTGTACATAAATATACATATGCTACTGAAAGGTTTAATCATTAAGTTTTAACTGTTTCTAGATGTTGCAAATGTTTGCGAGAAGAGAAGGGGAAGGATCAGCTGGGAAAGCCGTCTTTCATCCTGGCTGCACTGCTGTTATGGAATTTTGGCCTTCTCATCATTGACCGTATCCTAAGAAAATGAACATACTCAATAATGTTACATAATTAAATGCTCTTAACTAATTGAGTACATGTTTTGACCTTGAATGGTGTCATACAGACATTCATTTCCAGTATAATGGATTCCTCTTTGGTGTACTGCTTCTGTCAGTTGCACGACATTTTCAGGTGCGGTTGTTCAGTCGGTTTAATTTCTTTCTTAACAAACCCATTTAGTTATTCATAGTTTGTAAATACATGCCAAACAAACTCTAATAAGAATTACAACATGATGGTTAAACTTTTTTGCAGAACAGGGTATTTCTGTAATTTTAGACCTCTAGTTATATGTTCGCACCAGATACAACAATAAATCAATGTTTATTTAATAATACAAACTTGAAAAATTTTTCTCTCTGGTGTGAGGCTCTCTTGTATAATTCTTTTCTTATTCTGGATGTTCTTAACATCTTTATACATGTATGATTAAACAGGGTAGACACTTGGAAGGGGCCCTATTGTTTTCCATCCTCTTAAATCTGAAGCATATATATCTGTATATTGCACCTGCCTATGGCATCTTCCTGCTCAGATGTTTCTGCTTCACTCAAAATAATGCAGGTATTTCTTTACCAGATTACTTTACACTGTCTCTTTTGCTCATGAAATTCAAGTAATCCTCCTAAAAAAACGCTTTGTTTCCTGTTTAGATGGTTCATTGCAATGGAAGAGTTTTAGCCTTTTCCGGTTAGTAGCACTTGGATCGATAGTCTTGTCCACCTTTGCAGCATCATTTGGACCCTTCATTATAATGGTATGTCGCCCTTCTGTGAAGGGTAGAACATTTTACAAAACCTCTTTTCTATGAATGTGTTAATAAAGTGTAGTATCGGTACTCAATTCCTTTTCTTTTTTTATAACTTTCTTCAAGGGACAACTTTCACAAGTCGTGTCCAGGCTCTTCCCTTTCAAACGAGGACTATGTCATGCCTACTGGGCACCCAATATTTGGGCTCTTTACAACATAGCAGACAAAGCTCTTTCCATCTTAGGTATGAAAAATCATTTTGGTGTTCCCTGCTGTTCGCAATTTGTAAATTTGCAATCAGAAGTTATGTCATTTGGTTGCAATCCCATACAGTGGTTATTGTTTTGTTTTGCATTTTTAAAGGTATAAAACTTAAGCTGCTTGACATTAACAAACTTCCCAAAGCCTCGATGACTGGGGGTTTGGTTCAAGAATTCCAGCACTCTGTTCTTCCATCTGTGTCTCCTTTAATGACACTTATTTTTACATTACTCTCAATCCTGGTGAGTATTTTCTTTGCAGATTCAAGCTCCTAAATAGTGTTTACACATGTTCATCTTGTTCTGTAATATGTTGCATATCACTGCTGTCGGGACAAAACCTCGTATCTCTATTTTTGTCATTTTTCAGTTTTTGACACAAAGTCAAAGTGCCTGTTGCCCTTTATGTTGTGTGAAAATTACATGATTAATGGACCAAAAAAATAAATTGGCTTTGAAAAAAGTGTTCCCATTGACTTATTTTAGAAGTAAAGAAGGTTTTTTTACTTTTCCTTTAAAGGTACAAGGTTTTCTTCTGAAAACAGCAATAATAATAGTTACTATAGGTTTCCTCAGTCCTGGCACTTGAATTGAATTCATTCATTATATACATTTACTCTATTTTAATTGTATTTTTCACTTTGCTACTCTGTTACTGTGTTTTTAATATGTGTTATCTGTGTCTGGTCTGTTTAGCTTTGTATTTGTGTGCATATACAGCTATACAGTGGTTTATATCATGCACTGTAAAGTAATACAATTACAGTGTGCTGTAGAGAATTTTAATTCAGAGTAGATAAATTTTCCACATTTAATCACCTTAATTACAGATGGTGGTTTTTACAAATGACAGTAAATAAGAGACTCTCAGAATTCATGAGCAAGCAAGAACTGAAGCACAGCTGTCAGCTAAAAACAAAGCAGGCCACCAATAACAAGATTTTCAGACAGTTAGTTTAGTAATCACTGTCTCTTTTGGACACTTAATTTTTTGAAGCTGCATGTAACCTGTTTGCTTGTCAACTGTTAACTATTTGCTCCTTGTAGCCTGTCTTGCTCAGTATGTGGAGGAGACCGAATGGAGCCAGAGGTTTCCTGCGCTCCATGGTTATCTGTGCACTTGGATCTTTCATGTTTGGCTGGCATGTGCACGAGAAAGCTATTCTGATGGCAATACTCCCTTTAAGGTAATCGCTTATCTTCATTTTTTATAACAAATGCTAGTCACACTTGTTGATTTGCTCACACACTCTTATATATTTGTCCAGTTTTCTTGCCGTTGAGAGTAAGGAGGATGCTAGGACATTTCTGATTCTCAGCACAACAGGCCATTTTTCTCTCTTTCCACTGCTCTTCACAGCCCAGGGTAAGCATTTGACTATGACACCTTCTCAATTCGAGATCACCTGACCTGTGCTGACTGTTTAGACATCTCGTCTTCTTTTTCCAACTACAGAGCTGCCCATCAAAATCCTTCTCATGCTGCTGTTTACAATCTTCAGTTTTGTGTCTCTGAAGAAGCTTTTCAGGTCTGTTCACTAGCTCTTCAAGTCAGATTTAAAAACTTGTCGGCAAAGTTGCAAAGTTATTGCTATTTTATGTACAAAACATATATATGTTTAAAATGTATTATTATTATTATTATTATTATTATTATTATTATTATAGATTTTTGCATTATAACTTGTTCTATTGGAATAATAGTGTTATACACTATAAATAGTGTTATATAATAGTGTTCTATATTATGGTATAAAATATATGTATATATGGTACAGTATAACACAGTATAGTAATAATGTTAAATGCTAAAGGTTTTATGTACAGAAGTTATGTAATATGATAGAACTGACTAATAACTTCCCTTATATAACTATTGTAACTTTACAAATAATCATTTTATATAATTATTTCATTTCATTATATTATGACATTATTTGAAAAAGTTTCAGTTTGAAAATAGTGCTGTATGTATATGATTAAACTCTGGCTGTTTTTTCTTTATCATCCAGTAAACATGGCCAGCTTGTGAACTCTCTGGAAGCTGCTTATCTTCTGGGCCTGGTTCCTCTGGAGCTCATCTGTGAGTTTATTTACCCGCTGACTTCCTGGCAGCACAAGCTGCCTTTCATCCCCCTGCTCCTCACCTCCGTCTACTGCGCACTAGGTGTGCTCTACTCCTTTATCAGACTCTACCTTTCAGTGCTGACTGCTGCAGACTCCAGAAGCAAAGCTAAAGCTCAATAAGTCGTGGAGGTTGGAGGTAATGTGGAAGGACGATTAAATGATGAGTATAAATTTGTGACCAAAAAGGGTACTTCAGGGCTTGCATTATAGAGGAGGTTGCTTTCAGGGAATGGGTATGAGTAATTGCTAACATTTTATGGGGTTGCAGAGTTTTTTTTCTACTGTGTGTAGTTTTTTAATTAAAGACTTTCTTTTTTTAAACCAGTTGAAAGATCTCATTCTTCATTCTTAATCACAAAGTTTGGCAAATATCTTGACAGCACCTAAGCATCGCTCCTGGTTATTATGATGAACATATAACACCATAAAGTATTTATTTATTTATTTATTCATTCATTATTTATTCTTAATAAGGCAACAACACAATGTATTGTGTTCGAGCTCAAGGAGGAAAAATTAATTTATGCATACTGCATGAAAAAATACAGATTTATTTATTTTGTCTTCAGGCTTTACAGGTGAAGAACAGTGAGTAACAATCACACCAAGAAAATTTGCCTTCGTAGATTATATTTCCTATACAGTTAAAGCATTGATTCAAATGCTTTGATTGAAGACACCTTTAGAACACAGTGAGTGATCACCCTTGCACTCTTCTGACAGTAGAAATACAGCTGCTTAAAAATAGTAATTAAGCAAGCTTGTCAACCAGACATCCCTCGGTGTTGTCTCGACAACTGTTACTGAGTAACTAAACAGGACATCAGAAAGATCAGCAAAGATGTTCCAATAGCAGTCTTGAGTTGATCAAGTGATTAAACTACTGCTAGTTTTAATGAGCTCTGAAGCCATACAAACTTGGAATTTTTGTTTAATGTACTTGATGAATTGAAAAAAATTGGGCACAGAGAAAAATTTCAGTCACTTTGACAAGAAGTCAGTAGGTCTATGAGCCGTGTTTGTGGATGAGGTGCGTCTGAACTTCACCACTGAACTATACATTTTTGGTGAGCATATGATTCATATATTTCATATGATTTTTTAATTTATTTATTTATTTTGTGGTGTTAACGTTAGTGTTAAAACCATAAATTATCAGTGCCCCAATTTTTTAATGCCATTTAAAAAAAATGCTGTTAACATTTTTTTTCCCTAGTTTGAACTTTTGAACCATCTGAAGTTCAAGCCTGAAGCCCAGCTGCATGCATGCTATTGCTACAACACTGCGACCACAGTCCTTTCTTTCAGATAGTGTTTTTCTTTTGTCTGTTTGGTTTTTTTTTTTAAGCTCCAAATTAGACAATTGTGATTAATTGCACTTACTTACACAAAATGGTGCGATTACTCATAATTACTTTAATAGTTTGGATTTTTGGTTCCTAAACATTGCTTTCATCAAATAATGAACAAAGTACCTACTCAAATTTGCATGGCTTAATATGTTATGTTAAAGCAACAAAGGCAAAAGAGGGCTCCCATGTACAAATATGCTTTGAGAAATTATGATCCTTTTTGTTTAAGTGATTTGATTTATTGTTTTGAAATTGTGGTGTTTTTACCTGAATTTGTCTTCTGCAATATTTCAAAATAAGCTTTCAGCATAGTGGAGATTGGTATTGGCATTGTTTCTAGTGAAGTTTAGATAGCAAAGGCAATATTCTGTCTTCCCTTTCTCTCTGTAAACCATTATACATTCTGATATCGCTACTTCTGAGTCCTACCGCTCATAGCAAGCCATTCCATTCAGTACAAATAAGGCGCTTACTGACATGGAAGTTGCCTAAGCACCACTTCTTCCAACTGTTCTTGGCAAACTCACCTCTGCCTTTCTTTAAAAAGCAGTATGTTCCTTTTAATTCATTCTCTTGTGAGTCTTGCCAGCAGTCTCCTTTGAACCTCTTAAAGCATTAGCAGATCAGTCTAGTGTACATCTCCAACCTGTCTCCCTCAAATTGTGCTTCTTGAAGGAACCTTACAGATTGAGCCACATACACCCTTTTGTCCAAAGAAAGTCCACTTACTCTCTGTGTTTGGTTTTCAAGTAAAATTGTGGGGGCTTTGTCTTTGTTTTCTGAATTGTCTTTGTGGTAAATCCTTATTTGCAGTTGTTTGGTTTCTGTCGTCCTTCAACTATGATGACTAGGACTGAAGTCAGGTCCATCGTTTTTCTCAGCATCTCCATAATGTCAGGGTGTCCTTTGGCTCCTTCAATGAACTCTTCAAGGGTCAGTTCACCTTGGAGGTAAAATGGAAGGTAAAGGTGTATTCAGGTCAGTAGACACAAAACTTGGTCACTTGTGAGCTTAGCTAGCAGCATTGTTGCGCTCGGATAAAACCATTGCAAGGATTCTGTCTTTAACTCTTAGGGGTTTTTGCCTGTTCTTACCTTCTCCATTGACATCAATTTTTTCAAATATAAGTGTAACCATTTCCTCTGGCACGACGTCATAGTTTCGTGTGATGTCCTGTATGGCCTGTTGTAAAGAACAAGACATGGCAGAAAAAAAAAAATCATGTCATAGATAACTTGATGGCAATTTGTTGTGTATTTGTCCTTTCATGTGTGCTGTACACTTAGCATGAAGAACCAAAATTGGTTCTTAGGTAACTTTTGGAATCAGACCTAATACTAAATCCGAGTAGCTTTTAAATAGCATTAGCATGATTTCTATATATAGAGGACGTCTGAGGTTGTGTGAGGTCAATCCAAGGCAATTGGAGAGGGATCAACTCTTGAGTGGGATTAAATCAGCTCATCTACAGAGTAAGTAGCGTCGCCCAGTTTCACCGGTGGTCAAACCGGTGACATTATTGCACAAATTATTAATAAACAATTGTATTGTAAAATCAAGATGCCTATGGACATCCAGAGAGGCCATGAGGTAGTCCTTTTTTTGGATTGTTATTTTGAGAGAACAAGTTAATTGTCTCATCTCAAGATAACAAAATTATCTTGATAAATAACTTCTCAGGATAACAACTTTGTTATTTCTTGTTAACTCAAAATAACGGTCCAGAGATGTATAGCAAGGGCTGTCTTTGTTGATTCTCTGTAGAGGTTGTTAGCTTATTTTCACTTTCTGTTAGTTTAATTTCACATGTAATTTGACCACAAACGTGTCCATGCTTCTATAATTTAATCAATGCTTTTGAGGTCTGATATGACCAATATAACGCATGATAAATATCCAGACGCTCTAAGGGTTTGATTCTTTTCTCTGCATTTACCGTGAATATTGTCTCCAGTTCATCCTTGTCAATTTTTCCATTGCCATCTTGGTCAAAAAGTTTGAAGTACCACTTTAGTTTTTGGTTGATTTCTCCCTTGAGCATCAGGCTGATGGCAGCAATGTACTCCACAAAGTCTATATATCCATCCTGAACAGAGAAGAGACAGATTTTATTAGCATTTCACCTTTATTCAAAATCTAACTAATACTAATAGTGGGACTGCACCATGACATCAAATGATATATCAAATGATATCAAATGATATCAAATCAGCATCTGCAGAGAATTGCAGAAAAAAAAATCTGATAAAAGTTTAGATGTGATTTTTATTTTTCAAATTGTTATTTGATAAAACTGGTATTTGTTGTGCTGATGAAGAGCAGAACATGTAGGTAATGCAGGATTATTGCAGTTTTATTCATTTTACTGCATTGAAACCTACACTGCAAGCAGTTGAACTAGTTTTCTTCAACTCAAAAAATGGCATTCATTGAAAGAATTCTTCATTCAAATGATTTATTTAGGTTGAATAAAACTAGTTAATTTAGTTACCACATGAAGTGATTTTATTTTCATTTTTTTTAGGTTGATCTAGCCATTTAAAAAAAACAAACAAACAAAAAAAAAACAGCGTTTTGAACAAAAAAAAAAAAAACAACAACGTAATGTTAAAGCTAATCCAGGTCAATGAGGTCCCCGTTTCTACATCTTATTAACAGTTATGTCATTGACTGGTATGTACATCAGTATCAATCTGCCAATCCTATGTTCTCACATGCCTGTCTAGTAGTACTGTGTGTTCTGGTGAGCTCTACATGTTCATTACTTTGTACATTCTTATGAATTTTCCATTCAGCAACGCTACAAGCAGTTCCATTGCTTACAATATTTCATTTATTCTGCAACTCTACTGTTTATTTGTTTTACAATCAGTAAACTTGTTTACTTAATACCACACATGTCCTTTATGCTGTTCTTGATTATGACAAGACCCAAAAGGCTTAAAACAAGGGCTTATGAATGTATAATAATGATGGCAACTCTTAACTCTCTATTATGTCTGTATATACCATATTTGGTTTTAAGAGGGACATAAATATTATTTTATATTATATATAATTGATTAAATTCTTAACTTCTAGTAAAAGGTATTGTGTGTGTGGTTAAAAAGTTAATGTTTAAAATGTGAGCCACCACATTTTGGCTCCCACAATTTGGCACCCTACAACAAAGATTAGGCACCCAAACTTCAAATCAAATAGATTGACAAAGCAGATTTCAGCTGTCTGCTTGGAGGATTGTTTCAAAGCATTATTCAGCTCATTCATGTACCAACTTAAACTTGCTGCACATCTGCTAGTTTAGTGCTAAGAATGTCATTATTTAATACTGAGTTTTATCTTAATTCTCAACAGTCCGTGCTGAGTTGATCCTAGCAATGCATTTCATTGTCTGGCAGTACTGGTAGGGTTCCCCTTTACTAGACTCTGATATTGATCATTTTACACCCATGACTCATGAGTCACATCTTATTCTATGGATGTGACTCATGAGTCATGGGTGTAAAATATAATTCATTTAGCCCGTCAGTGTTCCATAAATAATCTTTTGTTTCCTCCATTCATTATTAAATTTTAAAACATTGCCAAAACAGCTGCCATTTTCAAATTCGGAAAAAAATTGCGATGTTTTCTTCATACACTGATGATATATAACATTTGTAATTGACATTATTTAAAAGAACGAAACAAAGACAAGGTACAGTACAAAGTAGTCCTTACCCCATCCATGTCGAATGTGATGAAGACCTGGTCCACATAACTGTTGGCGTCCTCATTCATGCCCTGCAGTCCCAGGATGGCCTTCAGCTCAAAGAGTGTTATCAGGCCTGATGGGGACTCTTTCATGAACTTGTTGTACCAGTGGTGCATGTCCTCGGCCAGAATGTCATCCAGGCTTGCATGGTTGTTACCCATTGCTGCACCGTGCTACACCGAGGAAACTTCTCTTTCCTCACCTGCTGCCTGGTGGTCTGCTCCTTGTGGATGTTCCTGCTCCGAGATTGTTAAAATTCCTTTCAGGTGCTCTCAGACAAGGCCAGTGTCCAGGAGCCCTGCTGACCAGCCACACCTGGACAGTGCTGTCTGCAGACTGGCCGCTTCAGCGGGCTCTAGAACAAGAATCTGCCCATCTAAACCTCTTATGTCTACATACTACTAAAAAGGGCTAGTTGCTTAAAATAACTCTCTGTAATTGGATAATTGGATAATTGGCAGCCTTCTTGGGCTGAATGCCAGAACATACAGAGTGCTTGTTTTAAAAGAATCTCTGGCACAGAAAAGAAGAATACTTATGCAACCTGTCCTGAGCTCACCTGTCATGTTCTGCCACTGCAGGGGAAAGTGTAGAAGAGGTCACTTGATGCTGCTCTTTATGGAGATCTGTGTAGTTCAGTGCCATTGAAAACCAATAAATAGACAATAAAAGGCTTGTAACATTAAGTAACTACATCAACTGTTTTCCTTCAATTAATTCAAATTGCTCATTGTAAGTATGAGCAATAATTAAATAAATTATTATTAATAATAATAATAAACAATAAAAATAATATGCACATTGTTATTAAATAATAACTAATTATTATGGATCATGTATTGACACTTATTCTAAACACATGGGTTTTTGTTTGTTTTTACAGATAGCCCACTTATTTAAATCTAAAAGGTTGGACAGAATAAAATTAGAAACCAAATGACTGATGATGCCGCGACCCTGACGGAGAAGCGGCTTAGAAAATGGATGGATGGATGGATGACTGATGATGCAAAAAAAAAAGCTGGACTGGTTCATTTTTTAATAATATTATTAATATATGGTTTTTGGAAGAGCTTAATTAGTAGGGCACTAAGAAAGAAAGACATTTTAACTGTGTCAAGAATGATAAACAGAGCCTTACTAGATCCTAAAATGACAAGTCAAAATTCTTCAAAAGTTGATTCATTTTATTTGCTTCTTGATGGGAATTATTAAAATATTTGATCAAAGTTTAAAAAATTCCCATTGGTGAATTGTTGTTAATTTGTAAATACTTTTTTTTCTATATAAAATAACAAAAGATGCTAACATGGCAAGTGAATCCAATCTGTTGTGGTAGTTCATATGCAACTTATATGCAGTTTATCAGTTAGTATGAATAAAAGCATATAGGACCAACCAGTAGGATGTGACAAATTAACCAGTGCCACACCAGTCAGATCAGTTACCATTTGCAGAGTGGAGAACTCCCGATGATGATGCTTAGTCCAGAATAAAAGGCTACACTCTTGAGGCGTGTGAAGTTTGTGAGTCAGCTATGTGCTGATTACAGTAAAGTGGATTAAGGCACTGCAGTTCCTCTGGCGCTTTCAGAGCTGTAATGTGTAACTGTGAATTTCACTGCCTTCTTATGCTTCTGCTGTTTTATTAAATTTGCTGTACAGTGCTTTTCTCTGGAGATTATACAGGCTTTGTAATTGAAACGTGTCAGCAATGTGTGCACTTTAAGGCAGTTGAAGTTACTAATAAGAAGGGGTGTCTGGATACTTGTGGACATTTAAAATTTCACATACAAATATTAAAGTGCTAATAGAGGGCATTGTGGACGATGGAAGGTAAATTAAGGGGTTTTGTGCATTGCACAAGCCATGAAAGTGAGCCTTCCAACAGTGTGTGCTAACCAGCCTACAGAGCCAATCAGACAGTAAAGGGGCAATACGATTATTGACCTAAATCAATTAGTAAGGAGTGAAGATAGAATGAAAAAGATCTCATAAATGAGTTAAAAGGCTCAGGGTATGGAGAACATGCAAAGCTACAAAGAGATGATGATGTGATCCAGAGTAGGAGAGATTGATTACATTGATTATGACTTTATCGTAATTGAATCATAATTTAACAGAACTTTCAGGAGGAATGTTGCTCTGTTTCTGTTTGAATCTGAGGATTTTAATGTAAAATTGATGTTTGGTCCTTTTTGTTTCTCACAGTACACAGACAGTGTTGTAGCTTTAGGAGCCCTTTGATTGTGGACTACAAACATTTTAATTTCTTTTCATTTCTGATTATGTTGTCCTATTCAGCCATGACATCACCGTTACGACACCGTTCAGAGTTCTCTGAAAGACGGATCATGCCTGGAAGGACACTTTATCCACTTTAATCCCTTCACTCTTGGCTTTATATCTTTTGAATTAAGTCTCCAATTAATCACCTCTTCACTTGAATCTCTATCAAATGTTTTCTGGCTCTGATTCACATGTCCATGCGTGAGACAGCAGACCACAACCTGCAACTTGGCTTTTTTTATGTAGTTATGAAGGTATGAGGTTCTTATGAAGTTACGTAGTAAAATGTGCTTCAGGTCATCTTTTTGTTTTCCCATCACAACAAACAGATCTTGGTCAAGATTCACCTTGAAGGTCATTTCAACTTTTTAATTATAAGCTTGTTGTAATTTTTAAATTATTTTTATTATTGTAAAAACACACACCGTTTTTGCAGCTTAATTTACATAAACCTATGGAAATGAATGGTATGCACATTACACGCTACATGAAACACTTTTATTTAAAAAAAACAGTGAAAATTCAATTTGTACATTTTGTACATTTAGTCCTTACATAAGTCCTTAAGACGCAACTTAATCCATAAGAAATACAGGATCGATGATTGACAAAATACAACAGTTGTGAGCTTGGCTGAAATTGAGATATTTATACTTGATTAAAAATAGATATTCATCAAAATAATTAAAAATGAACTATAATAACTCCATAGTAAGTTCACTTTGGGTACAGTATACAGTGGATAATTGGATATGGTACAGTATTTAGGTACTGTGCTTTTTTTTACCACTACTTTCTTTCAAGTGCACAATGCTTGTATTTTTTCACCACTGTCCTATACTGACCTTTTATCTACGCTCTTTGTCCATTTTATCAGGTCCACTTACCATATAGGAGCACTTTGTAGTTCTATAATTCCAGACTGTAGCTCATCTGTTTCACCCTCTTCTTCAGTGGTCAGGACCCCCACAGGACCACCACAGAGCAGGTATTAAATAGGGGGTGGATCACTCTCACCACTGTGTGTTAGTGTTTGTTGTGCTGGATCTATAAATATCAGTGTCTTTGAGTAGAGATTCTGGGATGAAATACTTTTTTCTTTTTAACCTTATCTTCTTGGGACAGCGCTGCATGTTCACTGGGCTCTGGAAGCTGTTCAGCGGTTTTTAGCAACTCTCTATTTGTGTCCTTAAGGCAGTTTTGTCTTGTGTGGAATGTCTTCATGGCTTTTACAACTGTCCCCTTTCCCCTACTTTTCCCCTTTAGATATTTTTCAGTGTTTTTTGCAGACTAGCGCAACTCCACAGCTTTCACAATGCACTTCACATCTAAATGTGCAAATATTCACATATCATTAAAGTAGCAGTTACTGTTTAGCATGACCATACTGAAAATATATACACAGAGCTGGCAATTTATTAGTTACACCTACCTCATATCAGAAATTATAGAGGTCTCTAGGGTTACTGTCATAGACTGTAGTCCACTTGTCCATTGTAAAAAGCCTCTAATATAAATTCAGACCATCTTTCAAATGTCTTCAGTTCTGCTGCGCACTTGCATGTACACGTGTTTAAATGGTCTATTTGTGTTATACACTCAATGTTATTTTTACACAGGTAAGATACACAAAATGCAGATAATATAATGGGAACACTCGTAAAACTTGTAATAACCTGAATAGAAAAGGTATAATTAGAATGCTTAATTAAAATATGCCACTAGTTGTGTTTTTTTTAAATACAGAAATCATTTCATATTGAAGTTGGTCTTTTTAGTGGGTCTTTTTTCATTTGACAAGGTTTTTTTGTGATTTTTGAAAGAGTAAGTGCCCTTCATTTCAAAGCAAAATGACTCCTTTCTATTATCTATTCAGGTCATAAAATTTCTAGTAGTAGTAGTAGTTTAAGGCTAACTCTCTGGAATACTGAAATGGCAGTGACACTTATTTGAGTCACACCAGGGATGTCATTAAACTCTGAAACTTAATATAAATCAATCACTAAGATTTAGATAGACACTTGGCTAACATTACTGCTGGAAAGGCAGAGATACATTTGTATTTATTAGCCTGTACCTCAGTGGTACAGTACATCAGTGGATTTCTTTATTGCCAGAGGAGGATTCACAGTGGTTGTATGATTTATTTGTGAAATGTATGCTGGGTTTTGTAGTGAGAGAACATTGATAGACACAAAAGATACTAAATTGTGAATTCAGTCAAACTGATGAGACTTGGGGATATTACACACAATAATAAAAAAGTAAGAAAATTATATATGTAGATATGCCCCTCGGCTGAGTGCTCAAATGTCTTAATAATGACATTTGACAAGTCCAGTATCCTATACTTGCTGTACTACTGCTCATCTATGCTTGGTGTGGACACGTCCCCTGCCCGGTCAATACAGAGTATTTTTTTATGCTCTGTTTAGTTTTTTAAACAAAAGTTTGCTGTTTCTGTTTTAAAAAATGAGTCAGCAAACATTAATCCTTTATTACACATTAATGTTAGTGCAAGGTATATACAAAAAGCAAATATCAAATCTAACCTAATCACATGTACAATGCTGTATCAGACTTTGTACCACCAGCACAAAACATAGTACCAAAATATTAACACATTTGTACAAGAAGAAAGGTTTTTCTTCTTTTCTTTTCACTTCATGGTTAACTTGTACATCCAACAGGAGAATTTAACAAAAAGCGGAGAACTGCTGCTAAAGCTTTGTTGAAGGGAAGTTTCAAACCATTTTGTTCACATTATTAATTTCCAGGCCTCCCCTTCACCTCAATGGTTTGCCCAAGCAGTTAGGATTTAGTGAGCTGTCCTTTGTGGAGAATTCCCAAGCATTTCATTGCTCGGAGCCTTTACACTCCTGTAACAACAGACAAATATTCTGATGAACAAGAAATGTAGGTCCAAAGAACAGTGCAGTCTTTACATTAGATGTAGCAGGCTAACTCACTGGGTCTACTTGCATCACAGTTAGGGTTGTCACTATTGATTATATTAGTAGTTGATTTATGTCCTGATCATTTTGGCAATTAATGAAGCAGCCAGAGTTTTTATTACAAACAAATCAATAAAAATGGACTTAACTGGTCAGTAATAAATCATGCATAGCTTTTAAAAAATAGTTCAAGAAGACTTCATTAGACAATTCTAAAAAATAAATACATGACACAAATGCATGTGCCTTTAATGCTCTTCTTCTGACTGTAAGAAAGAGGATTAGGAGAATTTAAAATCTGCATTATCATCATGCAAAATGCCAAGTACATTTTAATCAGAATTTTATGTATTTTTAAGGTTAATTCCTTTGACATATCTATTCACAATCAACAGTAACAATCTTCTTTTCACTTCTCATAATTTCTGTATAATTAAACTCTTAAGATGTAAACAAAGTCATTCAGAGTGGTTTGCTGTGAAATGCTTCCTTCTAGAGAAACTTACTGAATTGTTCACTAAAGTGGTGATAGGAACCAGATGTATGAAGCATTTAATGCCACTAAAAGTTCCCTCACTGAATGTTATTTTACTAATGGTTACAAATATATTACATGATACCTGAGACATTTCGTAGGTGAGTGAAAAGCTTTTGGACTGATGTATTTTTTAAATGCATTACTGGTGGAGGGGAACATGCAGAGCAGTGTAAGGCAAAATAGTACAATGGAAAACTTCATCAGCACCATCATCAATGTCAATGACATGTAGGTTGGCTGGCCATTTTGTCCAGTTCATAAGTTTTTCTACAACAAACCATTTCATATCAACCTACTCTGAATGACTTTACATATGTTTACTTATCAACCACTGAATTTTGTGGAAATTTTAAAAATCGATGCGATTCCTACTCTGTAGTGTAGTGGGTAACATCTCTGCCTTCTACGTTTTATACTGGGGTTCAATCCCCCACCAGGGCAGCCCCCTACACTATACCAATGAGTCCTTGGGCAAGACTCCTAACACTACCTTGGCCTACCTGTGTAAAATGATCAAATTGCGAGTCGCTCTGGATAAGAGCGTCTGCCAAATGCTGTTAATGTAATTCCCATTTAACTGCAAACTGACAAACTATCAACCCCACCATCAAAAATGTAATACTCACCTCTGTCTGGCTCCCTACATCCTCCTCTTTCTTCTCCTGTTCTTCCTTGTCCTCTGTCGCTCTGTCTGGCTCAGTCTGCGGTGGCTCTGTGGCTGGCTCTGTGGCTGGCTCTTCATTAGGTTTTACATGCTTTATGGTCTCTGAGGTGCTATTGGCTAACTGGGGCTCATCAGGCTTCCTCTCCTCATTTTCTGCCTTCTTCTCCTCTTCAACCTTCTCCTCCTCTCCTACCTTCCCCTCTTCTACTTTCACCTCCTTCTCTGAAGACACAGGGGCCTCCTCACATGGTTTGTTCTCCTTTTCTTCCTCTGCTGTGAGCAGCTGTTCTGAATCTGGCGAGGCACTTTGGTTTTGCTCTTTCTGTTTCTCAGTAGTGGAAGACCCTGAGTCAGCACTGCTGTCTTCCTTTTCCTCCATGTCTTGCTTCTTGAACACATCTTCCTCCTTACCTCCTGGAGCAGCAGACTCAGAGACAGGCGAGGAAGTCTTTTCATCTTCAGCACCAACATCGTCTGAACTAGACTTCCTGTGGCGGCGAGATGGTGGCCGACGTTTGATAGAATGTCTAGCTCTGCCCTGGGAGTGAAATTTAGAGCAACACTTTCAAATTAACACACATAATGAAGTAAAGCATAATAATTCCTGTTGTACACTACCAATAACAATGCAATAAACACTTCAACTGCAGGCATACTATTCAGCTATTAAGCCTAAGATTAATTCTGCAGAAACTACTATAAATTACTTGTTATTGTTACAAAACTTATATATTATGTACACTACCCCTTTAAAAAAAGGAATCACAAGGCGTCCTTTGAACGATGCCATAGGGGAAGTACTCTTGGTTCCTTAAAGAGATTTATGGGTGTGATGAACCTTTAAAGGTTTTTAAAGGTTCCTAAAACCTTTCATTTGCATAGAACCTTTGTTATGTGGACTTGTGCACGTAACTTTCTAAAACAATCATTTGTACCATCCACTGAAATGCATTTTAAAGCACCAAAAATATATTTTTTCTTTACGCCAAAGAACCCTTTTGGCACCTTTAGTTATAATTTGGGTACATTGTTATTAAGTTATTACTAAGTTATAACTAAGTTATCACTAAGTTATTACTGAGTTGGACTTGGTGGGCCCCTGAAAATTAAGAGGTATCTTCAGGTGGATCAATACCAGAGTATAAAAGCATGCAATCTTGGTGTTTCCTTTTATATATGAGGATCAATTATCAAATGTTGATACTGAGTGTTATAAAATGACTTTATTCTCCCTTCCTCACTACAGTCCTCAAATCAAATTCAAATTACAACCTCATTTGCAAAAATGTAGGGACCTTGTGCAGAATGTAAATAAAAATTGGATGCAATGATTTGCAAAATATGTAAGCTGCATTTGGTAAGGAAAACAGTATAAAGACAACATATCAAATGTTGAAAGTGAGTAACTTTATTCAAAAACCATTGAAAAATATATGCCCCTTTTGAACTTGATGCCAACAACACATTTCAAAAAAGTTGGGATGGGGGCATGTTTACCACTGTGATTCATCTACTCTTCTTTTAACAAAACACTGTAAGCCTTTGGGAACTGAGGAGACCAATTGTGGTAGCTTGAAAGTGAAATGTTTTCCCACTCTTGTTTGATATAGAATTTCAGCTGCTCAACAGTTTAGGGTCTCCTTTGTCGTATTTTTTTTCCATTTCATAATGCAGCAAATATTTTCAGTGGTGACAGGTCTCGACTGTAAGCAGGTCATTTTAGCACCTGGACTTTTTTACTATGGAGCAATGCTGTTGTGATACATGCAGAAGATGTTTTGGCCTCAGTCCATTTTAAATGAGCATTTTAAACATGGGTTCTTCTTTGCATTTTTACAGTTTTAATTTGCATTTGCAGAAGCAGCAGCGACAAACTGTTTTCACAGACAGTGGTTTTCAGAAGTGTTTCTGAGCCCATGCAGTGATTTCCTCTACAGAATCATGTCTGTTTTTAATGCAGTGCTGCCTCAGGGCCCAAAGATCACTGCCAGCAAATGCTGGTTTTTGGCCTTGTTCCTTACATACAGAGATTTCTTCATATACTCTGAATCTTTTAACATTATTATGTCCAGTAGATGATGAAAATCAAAAGTTCTTTGCTATTTTATGTTGAGAAACATTATTCTTGAATTGTTGCACTATTTGTCTGCGCAGTCTTTCACAGAGTGGTGAACCCCTCTACATCTTTACTTCTGAAAGACTCTCTGAGAAGCTCTTTTTATACCCAATCATGTTGCTGACCTGTTGCCAATCAACCACCACGTGTTTTTAATTTTTTTTTTAGCATTACGCAACTTTACCAATCGATGCCCCATGCCCCATCCCAACTTTTTTGGAAAGTATTATTGGCATCAAATTCAAGATGGGCAAATATTTTTCAAAAAACAATAACATTTATCGGTTTCAACATTTGATATGTTGTCTTTGTACTATTTTCAATTAAATAGAGGGTTTAAATGATTTGAACATCATTGCATTTTGTTTTTATTTACATTTTGCACAGCATCCCAACTTTTGTGCATGTTCTATTGATATTCTGTGAAAATAAGTTAACATGTCCTCTACAGTATTTTTTCTGCACATTTTAACACACAAAATTCTATTTATTTGCTGAGATTAACATACTAGACTAAAAATGAACACAAAATTTTGCACAGGACACATTTTTCCCCCATATGTTCAATTCTGCAAATAAACAGTAATTGTGCATTAACACATGCAGAAGTGTATTTTCTACAGAGGACGTATTAACTTAGTTTCACTTAGAAAATCAACAAAACGTCATTTGACCAGCGGTGCCCAAACTTCTGCATGCAACTGTAGTGAATACAAGAAAATAACAAAAGTTTTCTTTTGTGGACAAGAAGAGTTTTTATCGACTTTAGTATCATTTGGTATTGGATCAAAATGAAAAGCAGTCATATAGCTTTACATATAGTCATATAGCTTATAGAGGATTTTCACCTTGTTAATGCTTAGTAGAACATTTCCTTCTGCAGGTTTTTCAAAGCCGGCTGGGGCCTCCTGACTGGCTGTGGGTGCTGCAGTTGGACTGGCTGGACTGCAGGGTGAGTTTGATGAGAGAGAGACGGGTGGAGGTTTCGTAGCTCCAGGGCTTAATGGTGAAGGCAGCAGGCCCGTGGGAGACAGAACAAGGTTTGCCTGTGAAATACACGCCGGAAAACTACATCTGAGATGTTGCAAGAGCGATACACATATCTGCCCAGGAGAGGGCAACATAGCTAAACGCATGCTGGTGAGTTTGGAGAAAGTCTGTAGATGTTTACAAAAACCAAACCCACCTGTAGTTTCTCAATGAGAGCAGAGTTTCTTTGCCTTCTTGGAGGAAGAGAAGTAACGTCTCCTTTCTTTTGCTTTAAAAAAGAACAAATCTCTTATGCAAATTTGAAATTCAGTGTTTCATTTCACATTTCAAGTGAAGTATGACTCTTTCTAAGTAGCCCTTGAACAGCATAGTCAGTGCAGAACTATCTAGTGCACAACTTCTATTACTTCTTAACTTCAGTGAAGCACTAATACATATTACATACAGTAGTTAAGCAAAGTAAGTAATCCTGATTCCTACATGGAGCTACAGATTAGAACATGCTCACTTTTACTGTTCATAAATGTCTTAGCAAAACAAGTAGACGTGCCCTGACAAGAGGGCATTTTCCCCCTAGCTTTTCCCCTTATTTTTCTCAGTAAGTCTCACCCCGTCCTGGCCCTGGACTGCATTGTTACTGGCAGGTAGTTCCAGCGTGCGTGGAGGTCTTCTCCGCACAGGCTTGTTCTGAAAGACAAGAAAAAAGCTATGGTTATACAGTAATGCATCAGATAACATCTGGCTCTCTTAGCTTGGAAAAATCAAGAAAAGTTAAGAAAAGTACAGACTGAACATAGGTTTAAATTCATTCATATTAAAAGGCCCATATCCCATATTATTTTTGCATTTCAATTTATTTTTGTTTTTATGAACCAGAGTCATAATTCGTTTATATATTACCCTTTTCCAAAGCCATATCTTTTAAATGGACTGTTTTTGTTACTGTGCCTTTAAGACTCACAGATGCAAATGAGCTTTGTTCTGATAGGTTGGCCTGTATTGGGCCTTTATTCAAAATGCAGTTCAGGCAGAAACACTCTTTGTAACTGAAGTGTGAATGTGCAGAGCTAAGCTGCTGTAGGCTGAATAGGTGGATATATGTAAATGTGACATCACAAAAACAGTTAATTCACACCTGGTACCTTAGTTTCTAAATATGAACTTTTCACAGTGTCTACATACATCAGCAAAATCTTCCATTAAAGAAGTATGCGCAATTTAGTTTTCCTTGATATGGGCCCTTTATAATGACAAGTATAGATTCTGGTGTAACCAGCTACTTTTAAGATAAAGAATGGGTTGAACACAACTGGAAGGATAGTGGAAGCAAATGTGCATAACAGACTGAAAGACAAAGAAAGAGTGATAACATGCGGGTATCCGCTGGACACTGGGTAAGAAAAGTAGAAAGAAGAAACAATCCGACAGTTTGGACTGATAAACGCAGAGAAATAAACGCAAAGAAATTCATGAATGAAGCCATTACAGCAACAGAAGGTAGGGGAAAGCTGTGCTGTTGGGAGAAAGGGAAAGTGAAGCTTACAAATGGGCCAAACAACATGCCATCTCCTGACACAGTCGCAGGATATCACCTTTCAACATTATGTAACAGTCACTTTTATTAATATCCACTCAGGATTGTGGCTTGATATAGAGCTACCCTTTGCCAAACCTTTTTACTGGCTGTACTTACATCTGGTTAAATTCTTGGCATGTCTTAAAAGGAGAACAAGATGGCGTTGGCACCATGCTAAGCCACAATCTACAACAATGGCAAGGTGGTGGTATCTCTTTCCTAACAAACAAGCCATGATACCCCTAGGTAATTCGTATACATTTCCAGTGAATTAAATGCTTCCAGCGAAGTGATGGTCTCAAGTTTTATTAAATAAATTCACTCTATCCTACTCAGCTACTGCCATCAAGTCAGAACAGAACTGATGTTACATCCGCTGATTCAAAAGACCTTTGCCTTTTTTATAGGAATTACTTTCCATTTCCATTAGGTTGATTGAGGGACAGAGATCATGTAAGCAGAGCACAAGGTGAAGAAGCAAGAGAGGCAGTAGGAATACAGAGGAACGGAGAGATTACTCTTCCCACTCTGAGAAACCTCACCCCGTCAGGTCCTGTAGGAACTGGGTTTTGACAAGCAAACTTTCCAGCCAGTTCAGCCACAGAACGTTTTACCGTGGACTCCTTCTGAAATACACCAATGTAGAAGAGCATGAGTAAATGAGGATCCAAGCAGATAACAAAAAAGAATGGAAAAAGTTAAACCACCTTTGTGGAGTCACCTGGAGAAACTTTGGGGTGTAAAACAAATTGCTGACCAATACAGTATGTAGTGTCTATAAATAGTAAAATGTAAATTATTATTGAATATTATTGGAAGAGGAAATAAAGCTGATAATTACAGCAAATAACTTGCTGTCAATGTGCGTTCATGCATTGACACACATTTACTCAGTTCAGTGAGTGGCATTTCCTTTATGAAACTGGATAACACAGCAGTCCCACACATGCCAGATTGGAATTATGACGGGACACAAGACATGGGAGTGACCAACATCAGAAGGCTAAAGCCTACATACAGCAATTTAAATGTAAAACTGTATAAACAAAATATGCTTACCATTATACTAATCATATTGAAATATCATGCTTTATAATCTAAAAATAAAGTATACATGATGACAAGAACACAAAGGAATGACTATTAATAATTGGCATAACTCAACAAACGATCATAGCTTAAAAGTCAATGTTTCCAGGGCAGTGTTTTTTTTTGTCATTACTGGGCACAGCTAAAGAACAGTCTATTGTGGGTTCAATTACAGTTTTTAAACCCCCTCCCTGGCTAGTTCTCCCCCTAAATTTGCACCAGTGTCTGTCCCACTATAAATATATATATATATATATATATATATATAAATATATATGGCAAGACTCCTAACTATGTTTACATTTACGTCATTTAACAGACACATTAAGACTCCACAGTGACTGGTTGTCCATGCAGAGAATGCACAGCTAGAACAAAAATACCCTTGAGCTAGGAAACAAGACTCAGTGCTGACACCAACATAGAAAGATACACAATGCAGAGATAAGGCATTTCAAACACTAAAACACAAGACATTTCAACAAATGTTAATTAAGTGTTCATTTAGGTGCTTTATGAAGAGACTGGTCTTCAGTCAGTGTTTGAAGGCAAAGAGTGTAAATATGTAGCTTCACAATAATGATCATGTCTGATTTGGCTGTGTAAAATTAATCTTTGTTGCAAATTAATCTTTGTTGCATTTTAACCTCATACTTGCTGATTTTTCTACATGGATACTGTGAACTTGTTCTGAGATGCAAAAAAGTGCATTAGTATCATTATCACCTGTCTACTCGTTATTCTCAGTAGCACTTGTCTACTCATTATTCTTATGGAAAGAGAGATAGTTCACAAACACCTTTGAGGTGTTCTGACAGTCCCTGTTTATGTGTTCAGTAAGAATTCTGTTATTTAATTTCCACTCAAAAGGGCCTATAAGTGTAAGTCATTAGATATTATTACATTAGATATAATCTATTTTTACAAGAAGACGGAAAGTCAAAGGACAATAAATGAAAAATTATTAAGAGAAAATGGGACTCAACATCCTGGTAGACCACCAAAACTGTAACCATCAGACCAACAGGACTTAAATCTTTCATTTTTGAGAGTGAGGAGAAAATCAACCTATTTTCAATTCTGTTTTAGATCTGAAAAATCCTCAGGTGCTTTTGTCCATCTGAGGGAGGACAACTTGACACTATGAGTCTGAAAGGATGTGTTGCTGTCAAGAAGCCTTTACAGAGAGAAGAAAATAGACAAAAAAGAATGTAAATTGGCAAATCATGCAACTGAGCTGCTGGTGTTCTCAGAACAAGTCCAGACCTCAGTATCACTGAATGTGTTTCAGATTATTTGGAAAATACAATAAACTTTTAATACTGAACTTTCCCTGCAATCTCCTAAAAAGAATGGACACACTAAATACTGAAGAAAATGATGTTATATATTTTCTCTGACATACTTTCTCCGACAAATGAATAACCTACACTTAAATTTTGCCTGGAAATGAAATAAATGAAGGGTGTTCTCTGACTTTTGTACTGTACGTCATGTGCTGTCAGAGGAGAGACTGAAGCCTTCTGTTGTGCTGATAACCATCGTTCACAGAGGAGGCTAAGCCACATCTTATTTTCCACAACAGGAAACCATGGTAAGCTGCTGCTCTTCGTTCAAGTGCAGAGAAAACATGATTCAGAACGGCAGAAAGAGAAAGAGAGAGAGACACCTCTGTGGGAACGGCATGGTTTCTGTCCATCTGCTGTTGACTTCAGACTCCCAAGCGTTCTCTTATCAACCAAGTCTGAGTCTCCTGCTTCCATTGGCCTCCTATGTCTGGCCATTAGCATTATCATCAGCACTGGCTGGAAACCAGACCTTGTTGAACATGCTACAGAAGTCAGGAGTGAGGCAACACTTTTCTGTAGGCCTCTGTTCACTTCACAGTATCAGTTACTGTCAATCAGCAGCTGAAGCCTTGCTGTAAATGGCAGTGCAGCCTTTGGCTAGAATAGGGCGTATAGGGCGTTAGCAAGAGGTCAAGGAAGGCAGACCAATGACTCAAGATCAGTGTGACCCAATCCTCCCCTTGATGCCTTTTTCTCACAGACGCCTGATTCCCAGAGTGCACTGACCTCACTTAGGCCTTACTCCCTCTGTCTCAATCTTTCCCTATCTGCTGCTCTTGCAGTCTGTCTCTGTTAGTCACTCATGTACTTCAGCACACCCGTGCAGTCAGTAGTTAAATATACACTGTATAAAATTATATCTATGATAAGTGACTTTAGTGTAGGTAATGTATCTAACATTTCTCATATTCACAAACATTGATCGAATTATAATAATACTATCATCATTTATCACATTATTCATTATTGAAGAATATTCAATCTATTTCTGCACAAATTCTATTTACATAAAGCGATCATATCAATTGAAATGATCATATTGCACTGGCAGATGGATGAAGGATGTACAAATAACGTCAGAAAAAAGGTTTGTCTGTCCCAAACTCTAACCTTTAAATTCCAACATGTGATTTAGAGGTATCATAAATGTAATTTTTAAATAAAAAAGCTGTCCTACTTTTCAAGTCAATACTAAAACACAAAGAGTGTTAGTCTGTGGGCAGAGGATTATTTTAGCCACACACCCTGCATTTTAGAGAAGGAAGTGACATTAAGCACTTTCAGTGGCCACCAGTATGAAAAATACTCTATAAATAAAGATATTGTTATTTATTATTATATTACTTCATCTCTGTGTGTCATGATCACATGTGAGCAGTTAGGTCCTGCTATTTTGAAGAAAATGTGTCCCAAAGTCTAAAAAACCGTATGTGTGTAACATTAATGTGTGTAACATTAAGAATTGTCAGTACTACAACAGATTTTTCTGTCATTAAGTAAACCTTTTTGTGTTTCAATGAAAAAAATAATGAAGTTCTGTGTGTGCAACTGTTCAAAGCTGTTTGCTAGTCATGTCATGGCTATTGTTTTTGAGTCATGTTCAAAATTAGCTTAAATTGTCACAACCAAAACAATTGTTAAAATGTTTCTGTAGTGTTATGATCGTCTATTAATAGAATACATACAATTAAGGTACAGGGTCACATAAAGCAAAAGGAATTTAATCTAAAGTCCAAGTCAGTTTAAAGTCCAAAATGGGATTTTTAACTCTGACAACCATTTCTGTAGAAAGATCCATAAACAAAAAGATGTTTAATCTTATAATGAAAAATATTAGATTGCCTTTGCAGAGATAAACGTTTTTGCAGCAAACTTCCTCTTATGTGAGTGTTCCATCTTATTGCATAACCATTAGATACTGTTGATACTGAGCTGACCACCCAATTTGCAGTCTAACCAAGTGGGTAAAGGTTATTCTATTTAAAATACTGTACATATATATCTGACCCAGTCCTGCCAGCACTTTCTCAACATACTGATTACTGAATGAGGCCAAACCTAAGTCTTACTACAGTACTCTGACTTGGCCTAATGCATGCACATTACAACAGACACAACCTGTTTGGCTTGACATTTTTTTTGTGGTTTTTTGTGGTGTTGGTGAGCCAAACTGTAGTCTGTACATGTTCCTGCCTAAGGACAACTTCTGCAGTTCCCTAAAAATGGCACTAATACTTTTGCTCACAAATAGACTCATTTTATGCTACAGGCCGGTAAAAATGGACCTAGAGAATCTTCCCTTCCCTGATAAATATCTAGTACCAATTATAAACAGAAACGTTTCCATCAGCTCAAGCCTATGTATGTATGTAAACTGTCTGTTTCTAACAGCAGCTGGTACCATCTACCTAGATTTCCTCCTAAAAAGTAATATTCACTCTCAAGCCATGTTCTCCACATGCACTCTAGGTCACATTTATATCATCACATCATACCACATATATATCATACCATATCATTTTATTAAGTCCACTTAATGACTTATTTGACATTTCTCCAACCTTAATTCCTTAAATAAACATCTGGAATATGCCTTTCAGACTGATACATGCAAATATCCTCTGTTCTAATTGGTAGTATTGTATTGCACATCATTTAAAAAGCAGTCCAAGCTGGAAGACTCTTAACTACAAACACACAATTAACACACAAAAAAAGGAGATACATGTTTTTCATTGGACAGCAACGATATGCAAGTGTGTGGTTTTTTTTTCAACAGTGCTGTTTTTGCAGCTTAGTTTCTACATATGGACTGTATGGAGCAGGAAGTGAAGGGCATGTTTTGAAATAATGTTTGAGTGTTTCTGAAACTACATGTACTTTAAAGTCCCAATGATGGATATTTAATATTTTTTCAATGAATTTTTTCAAAGTTCACATTTTTTACAAGTTTTTACCATTTCTTCATCACTTATTTTTGCTGTGTTATAAGTGCATTTAATGTAAGATTTTCATTAGTTAGCCTTGTACAAGACCCAGAATTTTAATCTTAAAATAAGAAAATCTGTAATAGAAATGATCGTTTTTAATTTGGTCTTCTAGAGAAAAAAGTGAAAGAAATGTAAAATTGTTCAGTATTCAGAGTATGAAAGTCATTCTATACTATATACTTTTTAGTGTATTCGGTACTTAGAACTATTGAGACTGTGAAAAGTGTCATAATTCATAATTCACAAAGCCAAAAGTCCATGAAGCTTCATTAAACCTGTATTTCAAAACAGTGAACACTGCAAAAGTCCCTTTAATGATGTGGCCCTGCATGTTGCTCACTGTGCTAGAGAGAGTCATACAGAACAGCTGTCTGGCTAGCACTGCAGTGAGCTTCATGCGTGTTCGGGGTGTGTGTCTTTTCCCCTGAGACCCAGTGCTGAGTTGTGTGTGAGTGTGGGCATTTTGGAGATGGTTTTCTGTATGGTTTAATTTAACACACACCACCTGAAATTGCATCAGTCTGTGGCACACTTCAGTGAGGGTCTTAACACTTTTACAACATTAGCCAAACGAGGAAACCACGTGCACCCTAATGCCTCCACAGCACAGAGAGAGAGAGAGAGGAACTGAAAAAGGAGTCTATTTACTCCACAACACGTTGTTTCAATACTAGGCAACAAGCAGAGAGCAACCAGCATACATAATCAACTCAGCATGGGCCCTCCTCTCTCTGCTGTGTTTCATACTGAAGTGATAAAGAATATAACCATATTTAACAGAACCGGTCATGAGTGTGGATTACGCATGCAGATACAGACAGAGAGGGAGAGGGAGAGGCAGAGAGAAAGAGACTACAGGCCTTTAACCCCTTATTATTCAGTAACTACATGAAAACAAATGCAAAATTGTTTAATTAAAGGGCCCATGTCCTACATTTTTCATTTATTTGACTTTTTCCCCTAAAATCCACATACAACATTTGTTTGGTTATATGTAACAAAAACAGCCATTTTATTTTTACCTGACCATCATCAAACTCCTTATTACTCAGGCTGTTTTCGTTAGTGTGCTTTTAAGACTGATATGTGTAAATGAGCTTGGTTCTAACTGGCTGCCCTGCATAGTGTCTCATTCATGAAGCAGTTTGAATTGACACAGTCCTTAAAACATCAACAGGAATAGGCTAAATTGCTGTGATTTGATAGATGTAGATAGATGTGACATCACAAAAATAATGAGATGTTTCTGCAATGTCCTACGAAACTGATCTTTTGCTCTTTCCATATATTGACTTTATCGGCTGAGGAGTATTTTCCTTAAAAACATGGAAAATTTGTCGTCCATATGGTCACTTTAAGTTATAGAAGTGAGTAAAAGAAGTCTGGACCAACTATTACTATTGACTATTAAGGGGGTTAAAATATGGGGCCTCAGTCACTGTCTCAGACCCCTCCCATGACCTGGGAAGAAAGCAGCAGAATTATATTAGCCTCTCACAAAGCAACGCTTTGTCAGGCAGACATGAAGAACAGCTGTATGAGAGAAAAGAAGCACATGATTCAGTTTGCACTGAAATATGCTCTGTTTTTTACTAGAGATGCACTAAACAGCTTGGATGGAACAGTGCTCGGCCTCTCTTCTGCTTTGAGGATGGCACAGTGCTCGGCCTCTCTTCTGCTTTGAGGATGGAACAGTGCTCGGCCTCTCTTCTGCTTTGAGGATGGCACAGTGCTCGGCCTCTCTTCTGCTTTGAGGATGGAACAGTGCTCGGCCTCTCTTCTGCTTTGAGGATGGAACAGTGCTCGGCCTCTCTTCTGCTTTGAGGATGGCACAGTGCTCGGCTTCTCCTCTGCTTTGAGGATGGAACAGTGCTCGGCCTCTCTTCTGCTTTGAGGATGGCACAGTGCTCGGCCTCTCCTCTGCTTTGAGGATAACACAGTGCTCGGCCTCTCTTCTGCTTTGAGGATGGCACAGTGCTCGGCTTCTCCTCTGCTTTGAGGATGGAACAGTGCTCGGCCTCTCTTCTGCTTTGAGGATGGAACAGTGCTCGGCCTCTCTTCTGCTTTGAGGATGGCACAGTGCTTGGCCTCTCCTCTGCTTTGAGGACGGCACAGTGCTCGGCTTCTCCTCTGCTTTGAGGATGGCACAGTGCTCGGCTTCTCCTCTGCTTTGAGGATGGCACAGTGCTCGGCCTCTCTTCTGCTTTGAGGATGGCACAGTGCTTGGCCTCTCCTCTGCTTTGAGGATGGCACAGTGCTCGGCCTCTCTTCTGCTTTGAGGATGGCACAGTGCTTGGCCTCTCCTCTGCTTTGAGGACGGCACAGTGCTCGGCTTCTCCTCTGCTTTGAGGATGGCACAGTGCTCGGCCTCTCTTCTGCTTTGAGGATGGCACAGTGCTTGGCCTCTCCTCTGCTTTGAGGACGGCACAGTGCTCGGCTTCTCCTCTGCTTTGAGGACGGCACAGTGCTCGGCTTCTCCTCTGCTTTGAGGTTGGCACAGTGCTCGGCCTCTCCTCTGCTTTGAGGATAGCACAGTGCTCGGCTTCTCCTCTGCTTTGAGGATAGCACAGTGCTCGGCTTCTCCTCTGCTTTGAAGATGGCACAGTGCTCGGCCTCTCTTCTGCTTTGAGGATGGCACAGTGCTTGGCCTCTCCTCTGCTTTGAGGACGGCACAGTGCTCGGCTTCTCCTCTGCTTTGAGGACGGCACAGTGCTCGGCTTCTCCTCTGCTTTGAGGTTGGCACAGTGCTCGGCCTCTCCTCTGCTTTGAGGTTGGCACAGTGATCGGCCTCTCTTCTGCTTTGAGGATGGCACAGTGCTCGGGCCTCTCCTCTGCTTTGAGGTTGGCACAGTGCTCGGCCTCTCCTCTGCTTTGAGGATGGCACAGTGCTTGGCCTCTCCTCTGCTTTGAGGACGGCACAGTGCTCGGCCTCTCCTCTGCTTTGAGGATGGCACAGTGCTTGGCTTCTCCTCTGCTTTGAGGAGCCGGTGCTCATCTGGTTGTCGGCAGCGTCTCATTGCGAGTTGCTGAGGTCATACTCAAACTCTTCTGACATTCTTTTCCCCTGCTGAAGGTGCCTCAGCTCTGTGACCTCATGTTTTGGCTTGGACTATTATGTGGATATTGGGCAGGAAAAGTGGGGCCTTCCCTAAACTATGCAGTGTGAGTCAGTAGACAAAAAGAGGGACCCCGCCTCACTCTCAGCCTAAGCCTGGCATCCATCAGGCAGGCGTGCTGAGGGGGGCCTACACAAAAAAGCGATACATAGAATTGACTTATAAAAAAAAAAAAGAAAAAAAAGAAGCAACATATATAACATTAATACAACTATTACTGAATCTGACTAAACTGAAAAACAAACTTGGACACACGCAAGTAAATTCAATGTTTTACATTTGTAAGTCTTGATGCAACTCTGCACACGTTTGCCCTTATTATAGGGTCACTAAGTGTCACTAGGTTCCACTAATAGCATCTTATCTTTGGTATTATCATCCAGTTGCCTGCAAAGTGTGCCGAACCCCAATGTCTGCAGTGAAATGACCAACATGTGCTCCTCAAATGAAATGTGGTTAACACAGCATCTCAAACGGCTGTGTAACAGTGCTTACTTAAATTGCGTAAATTCCTAGTGCAGCTGTGTTGCTCAGTATGAAGCAACTTCCCAAATGGGCTGGACTGGTATGAGAAGGCTCTCCACCCTTATTCACTTTAACGTCTACACATGGCCAAAAAAAGCAACAACAAGAGACTCATGCCATGATAATGAACTCTTGTTGTTTTTATGCAATAGCATTATTTAACATCTAAGTCATCCAGTACCACACATACACATCATTAGTGGCCACAAACCTTGTTACTGTTTACAGGAAAACAAATGTTTTGCTCATTTATGTCCTCTAAAGCATCTGTAACTATAGATGGGCTATACATTGCACATGAATCATCACAGTGTTTGGTCTTACAGTCTACAGTCTTACATTCTTAACAAACTATCTGGTGAAAGTCAGTAGTGTTAGGGTTAGGGCTAGGATTAGAAGCAGGTTTAAGGTGAGGTTTTGAGTTGAGGTCAAGGTTAGGGTTAGGGTGAGTGTTAATCTTAGTTATTTAGTTAATCCAGGTATTTTAAATGTGATTTTATGACAGGTATCTCCACAGCATCTGCAATGGATCACATTTGACTGTAAAACCTCTAAACCTTTTTTTGCACTAAATCCACACTTAATTAACCTACTGAGGTACAGTACTGGGCAAAAGTCACCTCTCATTTTATTTCCAGTCAATTTGGACATTAACTACTAGTTTTTAATTCCTCGTCATGATGAAATTACAGTTGGACAGTAACTTGAACAATATAAAATTCCTTATTTTTCAGTATTTATTGTGTCCACTCTTTGTCTAGTACAGCTTTCTTTTTTGGGAAACGTCTTAGTTTTTCAAAACAATTTGCGGGGATATTTTTCCAAACCTCCAAAGTTCAGTCTTAGAAGTTGGTTGCATTTTCTGTTTTTTGCAATTAGCAATTTCACAAGTAAATACACAAGTCGGGACTTCATGGTGGTCAGTAAATTGTTCTGAGAACACCAGCAGCAGTTGGTTCAATTTTTAAAAGATTTTATAATGTCCTGTTCTCAGTAAAGGCTTTGTGACAACTATACATTCTTTCAGACATTTTCAAAAAAGAAATAACTTAAGAATAACTTGCACTTAATTTCCATTTTGGCTGCAAATGAAATAAATGAAGGGTAGTATCTGACTGTTAATGCAAAATACCCTCCTATAGACCCAATAAAAGATCTAAGCAGACTTGAAACTCTTTATTGGGCTGTTTTCCTATGAGGGTGAACTGAAATGCCATTTTAAGGAACAGATGCCCAAATGAGGATTTTTCAAATCTGTAATTTAACGATGTCAGAAGTATATGACTTTTTCAGTTTGCCCCTAGTCATGGTGTTTGGAGTCCTTTACTTTGACAGAGCGGGATTTGCTGTAATTAGCTGTGTCCACATTCTTTTCTCCGTTCTTTCATCTTTGTGTTCTGTGTGACTGTGGCCTGCCAAGCACTGCGGCCTGGTCCTGGGACAGCTGCTGAGGTGGGACTGATAATAACTCTGCTCTGCCAGAGTTTCCACATAACTGACATTCAGGAGATAATGAACTCACACAGCCAGGGAAGGACACACACACCCCTCAAAGCACCGAGCCTGAAGATCACAACAGGCCACCAGACATCAGCTCACGCTGTGATTAGCTGTAGGAACACATAATTATTGGGTCAAAGTGTTTGACTGCATGTCCTGGTGATGATGCTTAAATTAACTAAAATGAACTCCTTTGAAACTGAGCCTAGTTTCCTGATTAAAAATCTACAGTTTTTATTATGGAAAAAAAGGTTTTCTTGCTTTTTAAAAAAGAAATAGTTTGATGTAGTATGTAAACAGTATTAAAGTGTTAAAGTAATCATACCATTCCCTCTCTAGACCATACAGTCCTTGTATGGAAATTAAGCTGCAAAATTAGCCTGTTTTGAATTAAATGTTATTTGTGATGTCATATTTACATACTTTTCAGCCTAAAGCAATTTAGCTCCACCTATTTAGAAATTAAACAGAGCTTTTACAGTCCAGACAGCTTTTTGAATGAAGTGCAAACGGGGCAGCCAATCAGAGCAGCGCTCATTTTCATACATCAGTCTTAAAAGTACAGTCACAAAAAAGCCTGTTAAATTTTGATTCAAGTGAAGGTTATATTTAAAAAATGGTTATATAAAAATTAATTTTGACTCTTTTTGGTACATAAAACCTGACAAATATCATATGTGAACATCAGAAAAATGAAATACAAAACAAGCAGTACAAGGGCTTTTTAAGGCTTATTATTCAGTAACAACTATCTATCAAATTGCTATTAACTATAAAGCAATATATATATAACACTGTTACAAGAGTGAGGAGCTGAAGTGTGAGGGTTTAGTTTTTAGGGGGTTCAGAGGAAATTGACATCTTTGCCACATGACTGTGAGATTTCAAGACTTTATACAGTAGTTTAGTGTCATAAATATCTAAGAAGCTTCTGCAAAGGCTTCTTCAGAAACTGGCCCTCTTGCATCATCACTCTGAACCAGCTTTCAGAGATGATCAGTGATAAAATTCACAACCCCATAAATACTTGTCACATTTCAAGGATCCATTTTTACTGGAAATTGGTCATTTTTGCTGACTAACAATGTTTTTTTTATTTTATTTCTATGTATTTAAAATGGGCGATCTGAAATATATCCCAATTTATCCCTCCAGAATGTGTAATGAAGGTGAGTGCTACCCACAATTCTCCTGTGGTACTTACAAGCAACAAACAGCTGATGCTGATGACAATAGCAGAACCACTTATGAAGCCACAAACTAGTTCACAAATAAGCGTGCTCAAAATCAGATTATTCACACTTGGCATGGTAAAGGCAATTAACTGTAGAGTGCATCAGGGAACTCTGTAAGCAGGTGGAGACACAATGGAAGTCATTCAGCTGGTATCTGTTGCATTAGTTTGTAGTATATTGATCTACTGTACAGAAATATAGTGTGTATGTGTGTATATATATATATATATATATATATATATATATATATACACATTTGTACTATGTATATATCCCCAATTTCAATGAAGTTGGGACGCTGTGTAGAACATAAATAAAAACAGAATACAATGATTTGTAATGGGAAATTGGGACGGGGCAACAAAAGACTGGGAATGTTGAGGAATGCTCAAAAAACACCTGTTTGGAACATTCCACAGGTGAACAGGTTGATTGGAAACAGGTGAGTGTCATGATTGGGTATAAAGGGAGCATCCCTGAAAGGCTTAGTCATTCACAAGCAAGGATGGGGCGAGGTTCACCACTTTGTGAACAACTGCGAGAGCAAATAGCCCAACAGTTTAAGAACGTTTCTCAACGTGCAATTGCAAGGAATTCAGGGATTTCATCATCTACAGTCCATAATATCATCAAAAGATTCAGAGAATCTGGAGAAATCTCTGCAAGTAAGCAGCAAGGCAGAAAACTAACACTGAATGCCTCTGACCTTCAATCCCTCAGGCGGTTCCTGCTTATTTCAGCAAGACGATGCCAAGCCACATTCTGCACGTGTTACAACAGCGTGGCTTCATAGTAAAAGAGTGCAGGTACTAGACTGGCCTGCCTGCAGTCCAGACCTGTCTCCCATTGAAAATGTGTGGCGCATTATGAAGCACAAAATACGACAACGGAGACCCCGGACTGTTGAGCAACTGAAGTTGTACATCAAGCAAGAATGGGAAAGAATTCCACCTACAAAGCTTCAACAATTAGCGTTCCCAAACGCTTATTGAGTGTTGTTAAAAGGAAAGGTGAAGTAACATAGAGGTAAACACGCCTCTGTCCCAACTTCTTTGGGACGTGTTGCAGGCATCAAATTCAAAATGAGTGAATATTTGCAAAAAACAATAAAGTTTATTAGCATTAAATATCTTGCCTTTGTAGTGTATTCAATTGAATATAGGTTGAAAAGGATTTGCAAATCATCATATTCTGTTTTTATTTAACACAACATTGGAATTGGGGTTGTTTATATATATATATATATATTGCATGTATGCTGTCATGCATGTTATATTGGATTTTATTTCATGCTTGTATGCAATACACACTCACTGGCCACTTTATTAGGTTGCTAATTGCACCCACTTTTGCCTTCAGAACTGCCTTAATTCTTTGTGGCATACTTTCAACAAGGTGTTGGAAACGTTCCTCAGAGATTTGGTTTATTTATTTGAGTTACTGCTGCCTTTCTGTCATCTCAAACCAGTCTGCCCATTCTCCTCTGACCTCTCACATGAACAAGGCATTTTTGTCCACACAACTGACCGCTCACTGGACATTTTCTCTTTTTTGGACCATTCTCTGTAAACCCTACAGGTGGTTGTGCATGAAAATCCCAGTAGATCAGCAGTTTCTGAAATACTCAGACCAGCCCGTCTGGCACCAACAACCATGCCACGTTCAAAGTCACTTAAATCACCTTTCTTCCCCATTCTGATGCTCGGTCTGCACTTCAGCAAGCTGTCTTGACCACCTCTACATGCCTAAATGCATTGAGATGCGGCCATTTGATTGGCTGATTAGCTATTTGTGTTAACAAGCAATTGAACATTTGAACAAATTGTACCTAATAAAGTGGCTGGTGAGTGTATATGCCTCAACATCACTGAATGTGTTTGGGGTTCTTTGGATTGTGAGAAGCAGAAAATGCAACCAATTTCTAAGTATGAACTTTGGAGGTGTGGAAAAATATTCCTGCAGATTTCTTTAAAAACTGAAAGTTCCCCAAAAATAATGGACATTGTAATAAAGGATAAATATTAAAAAATGTATATTATCTTTGGTTGTTGAGGTTTTTGTGTAATTTTCTGTTAAATACTGTATGTTTTCTGCTATTTTCCCTGAACAATTATACAAAATAAATGAATGATGGTTTTGCACACTTTATGATAAATGTTTTGTTTTAAAGCACATTAAACGCCTCTTGAATATTCATATTTTGATTGTATACATTGTTGGGCTGTATATATTCAGGAAATATCAGTGCTTCTTGATTGATATAAACTTTTATTACAGAACAAAATGTGTTTTGTTCAAAATGTTTTTTTACAATGTGTATTACATGTCAGCTATCATTCTTTTCAAACACCGCGTTTTGAAATGTAATGTGTTTGTATACACTATTGTTCTACATCTATACATACATACTAGCATTCAAAAGTAAGGAATCACATGTACATACACACAATATAAATGTTATAAAGACACCAAAATGTTCCCACCTTAAAATGGTGGTTTGTCTAGGGTTCTTTAGTGAAGAAGATGGTTTCAAATGATATAGAACCATAAACACTCATCATGAAAGGGTTCTTCAAATTTATGGAGAATGTGCTGTAGGTGGTTCTATGTAGAATCTTTTTGAGATGGGTTCCATATAGCACCAAAATGGTTCTTCTATTGTGACAAGCCTGACATCGTAACAATAGCAGAACCCTTTTTGATGCTATATAAAACCATTTTCAAAAAGGTTCTAGGGAGAACTATTTACAACACATTCTCCAACACATTCTCTAATCATGGAAAGGGTTCTTTAATTGTTAGTGGTTCTATATAGTACAATTTTCTTAACTAAAGAATCTTTAAAGATACATGATTTTTAAGAGTGTCTCTTTAGATGTTGATTTGAGTTATTATTTGCTGTAATTCACAGTTATGTTCATCATTCTGCACACATTGGTTACACATACAACAAAAGTAAAGCAGTAACAAAACTAGTACTATTGTCTTGCAGCATCAAGGTCACACTACCTCTCTAGAGCTCTTAAAGTCATAGAAGTGTCAGGACAACAAAACTGCGCACAATTTAAAGCCTTCTTATGAAACCTTGCATCATGAAAGTTTGCTTCAATTGTAAACAATGCAATCAATGGCCCTTTAATTTGTGGCATATGAATACCGCGATAAACGTCATGTAAAGAAAAATGCACCTCATTGCATCTTCAGCTTTACTAGGTGATCAGAACCAGCAATGAATGAAGATACTAACGGGCAGAACTATTGAGGTCAAGCCAAAAAACTGTTTACCACCTCACACTGGTGCCCTAGGAAAAGCACCTTTTTCTCTCTGTTTTTTTGTAGCGTGGCTGATATTTGCATTTTAGTGACATCCACTCAATAGAGGGGCTCACACATATACACCTAACGTTATTTTACACATTTTCCATGGCATACACTCAGACACACTTTCAGAAGTGCATCATATGAGGCCGCCATTTTAATCTGTTGCACGGATGAGGTTACACCACTTCCTGTGACAGTTAGCAATGCTGCAATTCCAGCCATACTTTCCTCTAACTTAAGAGGCATGTTAGTGGAGTCAAGTGTTGCTGCTCCTCTACCAGACTTTGACATATTGACACAGCACTGCATAACAAACAGGCCTAACAAAGCAAAGAAGGCCTGTAAAAAGCCTCTCGTGCTGATATTAGCTCGAGGAAGATGTAAGAGATGCATAAAGTGTGACAGGTGTTAAAGAAATCTGTCACGGCCATGTTGGGGGTCCATCAGAGCGGCCTGTATTTCCACTTCCCTCAGACCTTTTAAAATGACTTTGTTGTACAGGTCAGCACACGCGACTGTAAATAGGCACATTAGTTCAAAAGAAGACACATGGTGCTATGTTTATAGTATAACAGAAAAAAAACTTTCATTCTATTCTATGTCAAATACTATGGTTTAAAACTGTGGTTATTGCAATATATGCATACACTATTTTAAATCAACTCAATGCCAACTCAATGGTCATTGCAAATATATATATTGGAAAAACAACAACAACAAAAACAAAAATAATATTTTTATCTTAAGGATTCAGTTGCATGTGCTTATTCTCTATGGATTTTAGTAAACAAACTAAATTCTTGTCCATAAAGTCAAAGGTACTTTTAAGAGCAGCTGATGCCTAATCATAACAGTGCGAGGTTACTACTGCACAACCACAGCCTATACTGCAAGGTGGCAAAATGAAATCATTTGGTCAAAGGATAAAGGTCAACAAAGATTAAACCATGTCGATTTGTTGCTGCTTACCTCCATCTTCCCCTCCACCGTCTTTTGAGAGTTCTACTGAACTCTCCAGCAGGTCTACTTTACACAAGCGCTCCTCTCAAGCACTGGTTTGTTTCCCCACCCGTATTCCGACAAGCCCCGCCCCTGCGCTAGGATTGGCTCGTAGTAACTCCTTTCGTGAGATACGATTGGGTAGCATGAGCAGCCCTTCGGCGCTAAGGTTGGCTAGCAGCAGAGCCATGCAGAGCCGTGTAGCCTATGCAGCCTATGCTAACGTAAGAGGCGGGGCGTGTCGGAAAACAGGCGGGAAAAACTCGCCAGCCCTTGTTGATGAGCAAGTTATATTTAGCACGGGCTCTTTTAGCACTTCCAACACTAGGGCTAGACGTTATATCACATTTTTACAACTGCCTTGTGTTTTGTGTTATAATCAATTCGAGAAGCGCTGCGTGCGTTTATTTGTTGGTGACCACGAGGTCACAAATACAGTAACGGCTGATAGGACCACGAAGACTAACGAGATCCCGGCCGCTTCTATACTATTAACTATAAAGCAAGTGGATAGTGGACAGCAATGGTGAGCATATGGATTACGGTGCTGACAAAAGGGAGGGGCTTGAGAATGAAGACAGCGGTTTGAGGTTTACTGTGATGTGTCAACACTTCCATTTATGGATGAAATGAAAGAGGAAGCTGCATTTTGACACAGTCTGTCTGATTATGTTCTGGGGGAGGAGACATGCTATTTGCCATTGTTTTTGTGGTAGCGCGAGCAACAGCATCTCCCTCTTTCAGTCAGGTTTCTCCTGTATCACAACAGGGCATCGTTGTCGGAGCAAGTCCACACACATTTATTGCACTTCATGCCAGGAATCTACAGGCCGTTGTGCGGGTTGCAGTGCATGTGGTGCTATTACAGTCTTGCCTATCTAATTTCACTTTGGCTTACTGATCCTGAGATTAGTTGTCAGTCACATTATTTCCTTACAAAATTTTCACCTTTTTTTTCCTTAAAAAAAAAAAGATACAATCAGGACGGATGTCCAGCTGAATTCCAACACCTGAGTTTTAAGATCCATTGTTGGTTATCCCTTATATACATCAACACTGCTTTTGTCATCAATAATCCTTCACAAGTTACAGTTTAGATTACAGTAAGATGTTCAAAAGTATTTTTGCACGCTCATGAAGTTATGACAACTGTGTGCATAGAACAGTGATTTTCAAACTGCAGCGCTTAGGGATAAAGCAAAAATATGGACCGTCTGGGGGGTCCCTGAGGACCGGTTCGAGGACTACTTTTGTAGAAAATAACACGACCAATGATATTAGCTTTGGAGATCTGAGAGATGCAGCTGTCATGCACAGGAAGTCTCACTTTGCTCATGTCTCCTGTGCACTGGGGGAAGTTTTTGGGACCTTTGAATACAAAATAACCACCGTTTTGTTTCCTGTTACAAAATCATTTTGTACTTGTCCCATGTTAGATATACCAAGTGCATCATCTCAGGAACTCAGGACCTGCAACTCTGCCCTCTGCTGGCTTCTCCTACTGTTATCAGTGTCTGCTTTCTTTCTGCCCAGCATCTTGGCAAAGAAAGTTCTGAAATTCTCCCCCACAAAGAAGAAAAGGATGGGGTCCAGGCAGCTGTTGGCTGTGCCCAAACAAAGGGACACCACAGCAGCTTTACGGATCCACTGGATGAATTGACAGGAATTTTCACACTCTTTGTTGTTTGCCACATCCAACTCTGCATGTAAGAAGAGCGTCCGCAGTATATGGTAAGGCAGAAAGCAGATGAGGTAAAATCCTAGGCTGATGATGACTAGAGCACAGGCCTTCTTCCTAGAAGTCCGGACTGTGCGCTGCGCTGGACTAGGCATCAGCAGTCTATAGACCACAAATACGGAGCACCACAGGATGATTGCCAGTGGCAGGACAAAGCCCACTGCCAGAGTAGTGTCATTGATGATGATTAAGGTCTTGATGGCTGTTGCGTTTCCACTTGTTAGCTCGAGGCATTTTTCTGCCCCTGTTTTGGTCGACGCTAACAGTAGAGGACTGGAGGCCAGCGCCACAAACAGCCAGATGAGACAGCAAACCAAGGGTCCACTGCAGCAGTTCTGCAGGCGCAAGAAGCGGTACGGATGCACCAGAGCCAGGTAGCGCATGATGTTGAGAGCCACCAAGAAGTAGATGGAGCTATACATGTTCAGGTAGAAGACGTAGAATATGAGGCGGCAGGCCACGCTGCCAAAAGGCCAGTGGGAGTTGGACAGGAAGTAGAATGCTCTGAAGGGCAAAGAGCATACCTGCATCAGGTCAGACACCAGCAGGTTCACCATGAACAGGTTGATCGAGGTCAGGCTCCTCTTCTTCTTCCACACCCTGAAGAAGACGTAGATCGAGACCGTATGGCCTGCAATGCCCAGGATGAAAATCATCAGGTAGACGGTGGGAAACACAGAGCGTTTGAAGTCGTCAATGCTGCAGTTACATGACGAATTCATGTCACCACTTGGGATCACAGGTCAAGATCAAAGCAGAGCATTGGGGAAAAGCAAAGACAGGAAAAGATCATTAAAAAGGCAACATGACGAAAAAGTAGAGTAAAAGAGTATAAAACAGTATATAAAGCCTTGATTTCAAGGAATAAGCTTTAATTAATAATCTTTAAAATTAAAATCAAGTAAGGGTGAAAGCAAACTCCTGCCAAACTGTCACAGAAGAGTTTGGTTTCTAGTGTTAGTTGTACATAATTATTTCTAAGCTGACACCTAGGTTCTGCTTAAACATGCTGCGACACATATAACAGTAAATCAACGTGTTGTTGCTGGATAAGGTAGTAAACATAGACACTGATATTCAGCATGGCACTGTATCTCACACTAAACAGAAGTAAACATCTGATTTCAGGTACCACTATAAGTGACAATTGAAGATAAAAATAGATATAATCAATTGTAATTACCTTTTTTTTCTCCAGCTCAGCAGTGTGGTAGAGTATCCAGACAGGTATAAGGAAGTGTAGACTTCTTGAGCCGCATCTCAAAAAGAGATAAGAATTGTGTTGGGTAGACAAGTTTAAGAAGGGAGGGCGGGCTGGAGAGAAACACCTTTGTCAGGGCATGCATTTCCCCCGTCAGTGCCAGTGGTTATACCTGGGAAGACGGCATATAAGGGAACGTCCTACAGGGGAGGGAGTTCAGGTGAGGGAGTTCGGCAGGTCACGAAAGCAACTCTGTCTCATCTCTTTAAAGATTACATCTATCAACCTTGCAAGCTGGTTTGAGAACTCGAAAATAGTTCATACTTTAAGTATTATTCTAGGTATTTTTAGTCTTTGTCTTCCATTTCCTGTCACAGACTTTGAAGATCTCAATTCGTGATGACATCAGATACCAGACATACTCCTACAGTCTCAGAGAAATCAACCACTGACTCAACAGTTTTTTGACCCAGATGATTTTAAATTGCTGTGACACACTAAAAGGTGTCCTAATAATACCTACAAGACTTCAGCAAGGGGATGCACGCATACAGTGAACTAGATTTGAATGAATAAACTTCAGAGGCTATAGTCTTCTACTGGCTTTGCATGAATAAGTTATTTAGTTTACATATGCTCTGAACGATAATACAGCCAGGTATTCAAATGTAAAAAACACTTTAGATACACCTGCACCACAGAAATGACCCATCCTAAAAGGACTTCACCTAGTGTTGACTGACTACTTTGTGAAATTTTTTATCAGCAGGTTGCCCATATTCTTTTTTGACTAAATGTTTCATCACAGTGATTAGGGCTGTTTCATTAAAGCATTACTAAGCTCATATGAACAGCTGTGTCAAGTTCTGTGTAAAGATGAAATCAGCATTTGGGAAATTTTAAATAGTTTCACTTGATAGCATATGATAGCAAATAGCAAAACTTGCCTCATGGCGCACAAGAAATTACTGAGCAACCCAGCTACAGGATGTGGATCAAATCAAGTCAAATCAAATTTATTTGTATAGCGCTTTTTACAACGGAAGTTGTCACAAAGCAGCTTCACAGAATTCCAGAAAAGACAGAGTTTTAACAAGAATGTAAAAAATGTAAAAATGTAAAAGCTTAAAAAACTTTTAAAAAAAAAGTGAATGAATGAAAAAAGTGAGTGGATGAATAACAAACCCTTTCAACTGTGAAGAGAAAAGCTCTCAGGCCAGAAGGGACACTTTCAGAGAATAAGCTAAAATATTTCAAAGAATACCACACACAAGAGCGTCATCTTGAAGGATCAAAGGCTGCATCTTTAGAAGCCTTGTCGAGCTTTTGGTATAAAGACTGAAAGGAGCATGGTGGTGGCTTTCATTCTACTTTATGTGTGAACAAACCACAGATTAGCCTGTACTTTCCAGAGGGGAACTAAAGAGTACTGAAAAAAGGAAACTGCCCAAAATACAAAGCATATTATTCATTCTGTGAAGTTAGATGGATGCAGTGATATGGGTGGGGCATATCTAGGCTGTCTCACTGTCTTTGTTTATGATTTGGTGGTGTAAAAGGTGATGGTATGCGAAATAATGGAATGCAAAAGATAATCTTGATTGCTCATGCAAAATGATTCAAACATCATGGGCAAGTGCTAGAATACATCAGAACCCCTGTACCGCAAGTAAGGCTTAGATGCAAAAAACGCAGGTAACTTTTTTCACAGCATATTGCCATATAGTTGTTTAACACTGTTCTATAGTGTGTGTGTGAAGTGTTGGTCAACACACTTTGAGTTTAACCTACAGCCCATTCAGCCAATGGAAATTCAATGTACTGCAGCAGGGTCCGCCCACCCAGTCTCCAGGGTAACGTAATGTTTGGTGTTTACTTTCTAACTTTCTTCTTTTGAGGCATTCGTTTGGATTTGCAGTAGAATTAATGTAATATTTGCTAATTCACGTGTACTGTGGAACATTCAAAGAGACAGATTTTGTTTCATTTTCCAGAATGTTCCATAAATGTTTTTGTTTTCTATAGAAGTATCTGTATCGCAGAAAATAATATTGAACAGATTTAAAGAGGTAGAAATTGTTTTTCTATGGGGGAATCACTGGTGTTTAACCAAAGCATTAATGATTATAAAGTCTTTTATGCAAATGCCCAGGCTGGGTAGAGAGCTAGGTTTAGACCAAAGTACTGTCGTTGGCAACAAATATAATCCCCCCTGTAAAATAGAGTTAAGCTTCTATTTAACATTCAGTCAAGCTTTCAGCTTTTTTGAAATGGCCTGCTGTTTGCAGGGAATGCAATAGATTTAAACATTGATTGGTTGATTATAAAAATCCATGAATGGAAAGGCAACCGCTGACAGAACAACCTGCCCAGGCAAATGTTCAGGAAAAAATGAACACGGAGCAAAAGGGAGAATTTAAATGCCTATTTCCAGGAAAGTTTCTTCATTATGTTAGTGTGCTGCAAACATGTCTTGGCTGGCAAAGTATACGCATTAAATATAAACCATGAGTTCCACTGAACTTCAGCACCAAAGTTTATTGCCCTAAAATGGTGAACTAAACATTTAACCCAGCAGTCACTGTGTAATTTAAATGGGATTTCTTCAAGTAAGACATATTACTGGCCATTATGGCAAAATCTAATATCAGAATAGTTCTCATGATACACAACGGGTCACAATATTTATTCTTTTCAAACATATGATCACTTGGAACTGAAAAAAAGAACCAGTAGTTCTACGTTAAAAAATACTATCAAAAACTGAATACAATGATTTTTATTCAATATTTGACACAGGCATGAAATCCAGTTAAAAAGGACTAACTGCTCTCTTTATAATGGAACGTCAGTGTTCAACAAGTACTGATGACATGAGATGTTTAGAAAAGCAGATTGTAATGTGACATAATTTATCACGTTAATGATATATATTATCACATTGCACAGGCCTAACTGGGTAAATATTCCATTTTTATTGACCATTAACCACAATATAATACACAAAGTATATTGTACAGAGTATGAAACAAGTAGAGCCATTGGAGAATTAGATAGAAAAAAAAGAAAAAGACAAAAATTCAGCATCAACATTTATGGAGACAATAATCAAACACATAAATAAAAATAAAACTAAAAAAATAAATTAAAAATAATAATAACAAGAAGAAGAAAATTCCAAACTTGTTGTTTAACAGCTTTTTTATTGTTAGCCGAACTAATAAGCTAAAGATATTGCTCAAATTCCAGGACTTGGTATGAAGATTTAGAATTTAAACATTGATTTATGAAGGTGAAATGTACACAGAAATAACATTTTATTAAGTACTAAAGTAATTTATCAAGTAATACTGCTGTTTTTTGGCCATATCATAATCAAGGCGCCCAAACACTAGCTTTCCACAACAGAGAGAAATCTTCGTCCAACTGATAAATAATAAATCTAGACACTTTTTGCCAGAACCCTCTAGAATATGAGAGAAGAAGTAGCAGAAGACACGAATAACAATGTCAGGTTTGATATTATGAAAAGATCAGTTATTTAATGATGTACTTTCTGCAGGAAAAACTACAAAGTATTTAAAAAGATATGTCCTTTACTGTGCTGTAAGAATACATTTCTTGATTCCTCTGGCAAAAACTGAAAACATGTTAAAAATTCCTGGAAATTGAGTAACTGGTCTTAAGTGCTTCTCATCTGATTAATCAGAATGATGTTCTTACTAAAGCAGTTCTGCAAAACAGGTTTATTGTTCCAGATCATTTGTGCAGAGAAAGATTTTGCTTGTAAGCCAAGTAAGTAGAGCTCACCTGTATAACCATAATGGGGTAACTTAACTACTTTATATATATAAAAAATTCATTAGTCATTACCCTTTCATGATCCTATAATATACTTGCCTGTTCTGTTAATCATAAGCAATAAAACAGATAAACTGTGCCTATATTGAACTAAAAAAAGGAGAAAAATACTGTTGTGTGGTCTTTTTCAACACAGCTTTTTGCCACAGCTTGTTGCAACTCTCCCCATCATCTCACCCACCACAGAGTACCATGTGCTAGTTAGACATAATGACACCGATGTACTCACCATGTCACTTAGGCGTCAATAAACGTTTCAAAGTAAGCAAGTTTCAATAATTCATACACATGCTCAGGATAGCATGACAAAAATACAGTTAATGAAAAAATACTTTCATACTTCTAGGACAAGTTTTGTTCAGTAAATGTAGCAAATGCTGAAAGTGTCTTCTGTCTTCTTGGTGGGGAGGGTCTGAGTAAAAGTGTCATCACCATAGCATGTTTTTGATTGGAGGAATAAACTTGTAACTGTCCTGTGCTGCAGTCGTCCCGTCTCCATAATCACATACTAAGTACATCACCTGAATAATGTTGTAATAAATTTGTAGTAAATAAATAACAGTGCCAATAAATGACCGATATATTTCACCACATTTCCCTCCTCTTGATGTAAACTGGGCAGTCCTAATCTTGGGTCATGCTTCCATAAGCATTCCCTGACCAGTCATATGGTTAAGGGCCCATATAAAACAGTTTGAGTCAGAGAAGCTTACTTAACTGAAGGTAACCCAGCATAACCAAAAGCTGTCTGTAGCTGCCTGTCGCCTGTTAATTTGATCTGTACACCAACATATGGCCTAAGCTTTTTCTTACATTTGTTCATGAGAAAGGTCCTAAGAAATGTTTACATTAGATTCCTGATGTGTTCTTAAACTGCAGCATTATTCACAGTTTGGGCTTTTGAATGTGTGGATCCTTTCTTTGCCTAAGAACAAACCCTGAGTAAGAAAACATTGGTGAATGTTGGCATCTTCATGAAAAGTTTGAAGACGAAATTTCCGAAATGCGGCTGATGAATGAGGCCCATTGTTCATTTATCCGTTCCATTGCTTCGTCTGTCCACACATCTGTTCGCCCGTGTCTTTTCCAGTTCACATCTCATGAAAGCTGGATAAAGATTTTATCTCTGTATGAGTGGCAGAGCAGGCTAGAGTGTTGGACAGGGTGCTGTCTACTAAGCTGCTCATTAGCTACACACACAGTTCTCAAAAACACTATATAGACAAAAGTATTGGGACACCTACATGTTACACCCACAGGAGCTTTTATGACTTCCCATTCTAAATCCACAGGCATTAATATAGAGTTGGTCCCGCTTTACAGCTATAACAGCTTACACTCTTCTGGGAAGCTTTCTACTAGATGTTGGAGTGTGTCTACAGGGAAATTTTGCCCATTCATCCAGAACAGCAATTGTGAGTACAGATACTGATGTTGGACAAGAGGATCTGGCTTGCAATCTCCATTTTAGTTAATCCCAAAGGTGATTGATGGGGTTGAGGTCAGGGCTCTGTGTGGGCCAGTAAGTTCTTCCACACCAAACTCACCCAACCATGTCTTTATGGACGTTGCTTTGTGCACTGGGGCTCAGTCGTTTGAAAGGTTCTTCCTCAAATTGTTCACACAAAGCTGGAAGCATACAAATGCCCAAAATGGTTGGCTGAAGCATACATATTTCCCTTCACTGGAACTAAGTGTTCTAGGCCAACCCCTGAAAAACAACCCCATAGTATTATCCCCCATCCACCAAACTTCATAGCTGACACAATGCAGAGAGGTTCTTCTAGCATTTGCCAAAGTTTAGTCCATAGACTGCTAGAAGCATGATTTCTCACTCTACAGTTGACTGGGGCAGATCTAGCAAGACATATTTAACAAACTGACTTGTGGCAGATTAGTGGCTACTATGACAGTGCTACATTTAAGTCATTGAGCTCATCAGCACAACCTACTGTTCTACTACTGTTCTACTGCCAGTGTCTGTTTCGAGACTGCAAGGCTATGTGCTTCATTTGATGCACTTGTTAGCAATGAGTGTGGATGAAACACTTGAACTCAATAATTAGGAGGTGTTTCCCAATATTTTTGTCTAAATGGTGTGAGTCTGACCAGCATTTAGCATCATACAAACATTTTAAATATTTTACTCTGTGTTACCTGGGGCTGTTTTAATTAAAACTACCTGTTCATTTTGAAGGCATTGTTTATACTAGCTAACGTTTTCTGTACGGTTTAGTCACTGAGATGTAAGGATAGATTTAGTATGAAAGGCTCTTGTAAAAATACTGTTCACAGTGGTGACTGGAACCAGACATAAACCTCAAACAGGAAGTTGTTACACAGAATGGCTACCAATACACTGGCTACTGCCCGGGACACTATTTCTCAATTAGATTTTGGACTAAAAGTAAAAGGAGAGGTACATGCAGGACATTGTATGGCAAAGTAGTCACAACTGAAAAGTTTTTCTTTTCCTACCACTATTCTACCATGATTAATATCACTTGTAAAAGCTCTGAAGACATTCACTGGTGGTTTTGAATAGTAAATAAATTGGCTATATTTGCATCAAAGACATTCTGATCCTTGATTCTTATTAATACTGGAAAGAAACCTGAGGCACTAAGTTTCTCTCAATGACTTACATCTAATGGAATTTTGGAAATTCAGTGGAATCCATCTGTTAACGGTTTCATTTATTTAAAAAGCTGTCACGAATACGTTGTAAGCAATATTTTAGCTAGATGGCGAGATGGTTAACGTTCACCTAAGCTGTCTTGGTCTAACAGGGCCTGCAGCTACACTATATTTCTAAAAGTATTCTGTCTTCTGCCTTCACACGCATATGGTCTTGAGTGACATCTCATTCTTAAGCCATATGGTTTAATATGATGTCAGCCCACCTTTTGCAACTATAACAGCTTCAACTCTTCTGGGAAGGCTTTCCACAAGGTTTATGAGTGTGTTTATGGGAAGTGTTGACCATTCTTCCAGAAGAGCATTTGTGAGGTCAGACACTGACATTGGACAAGAAGGCCTGACTCGCAGACTCCGCTCGAATTCATCCCAAAGGTGTTCTATCGGGTTGAGGTCAGGACTCTATGCAGGCCAGTCAAGTTCTTCTACACCAAACTCGCTCATCCATGTCTTTATGGACTTTGTGAACTGGTCATGTTGGAACAGGAAGGGGCCGTCTCCACACTGTTCCCACAAAGTTGGGAGCATGAAATTGTCCAAAATCTCTTGGTCTGCTGAAGCATTGTGTTTCTTTCACTGGAACTAAGGGGCTGAGACCAACTCCTGAAAAACAACCCCACACCATAATCCCCTCTCCACCAAACTGTACACTTGGCACAATGCAGTCAGACGATCACCATTCTCCTGGCAACCGCCAAACCCTCGTCCATCGGATTGCCACTCCAGAGAACGTGTCCACTGCTCTAGAGTCCAGTGGCAGCGCTTTACACCACTGCATTCAAAGCTTTGTATTGAGCTTGGTGAGAAGGCTTGGATGCAGCTGCTCGGCCCTGGAAACTCATTCCATGAAGCTCTCTACGCTGTTCTTCAGCTAATCTGAAGGCCACATTAAGTTTGGAGGTCTGTAGCGATTGACTCTGCAGAAAGTTGGTTACTTCTGCGCACTTCGTGCCTCATCATCCACTGATCCCACTCTGTCATTTTATATGGCCAACCACTTTGTGGGTAAGCTGCTGTCATTCCCATTCTTTCATAAATGTTTGTAGATGCAGTCTGCATGCCTAGATGATTGGTTTTATACAGCTGTGGCCATGGAAGTGATTGGAACACCTGCATTCAATTATTTGGATGGGTGACTGAATACTTTTGGCAATATAGTGTAGATACTACTGATTGTATATACAGCCATTTCCCCCCTGTCTATGTGTGTACTTCATACTTGTCTTTACAAAGCATCAAGCAGCTGCTCAGAAAAAGCAGGGCACTATTCCAAACGCACAAATTTACAACACTCATTACTATATTTTTATAGTTTATTTTATCTAAAAGACAATCATTTAAGATGGTCATACATATTAATATAACAATCTTAAGTCTGTAATTAACAAACCTCAGTAGATGAACTGATTTTTTTTTTTGACAAAGTGACAGAAGTACATAAACTCAATACTAATAACTAACAGTTCAATAACAAAAGGTTCTGTCCAGGAAGCAAATAAAAAATGTTATATATTAAAAAGAAATACATGTACATGCGCCCGCACACAGAAACACAAACACTCCCCATTCATATCATAAAACCAACACTGAATCAATTAATCCTACCACATAAACAATGTTTCAGGACAAAAATACAGTTTCTGAGAAGCTTCCACAATGTCCATAGTATAGAAAGAATTTCAAGGCAATTAGGGTATTCTATACTTTGGAGAGGCCTAAAGCTTAGAATAACTCTAGACCACTGCTACACAATGAGTGCAAGGGATGTTTCTGTCTTCCCCTTTCATTACAAAGCAATATTGTCTTTACCATATACATGATTATGCTTATTATGGCTTATGTATACGTGTAATATAGTAGTCAGACTTGTAGATGATGTTATATTTACCATGAATATGTTGAAAAGCTATTAAAAATGTAAAGAAAATTGTTCAACAACCCTTAAAATAATCATTTATCCTGAGACACATTTTGTCCCTCTTTGAACGCACTGTTCTCACATAATGCTTGAAGTTTTCAGTCGGACTGAATCATGGAACAGAGAAAAGACTTTAAGGAACTAATCAACGTTGACAAAAATATATATATAAAAAAAACACTTCTGAAGTCTCCAGGCTGCATGACAACCATTTCCTTCGGGGGGGATACAGGGACAGCTGAAAATAACCCCCAAATTATAAACCTATAAAATTATAAACCTATGACACTGTCTCTTCAAATCTGTTTGTAATATGCTTGCGGATGTGCTAACTAGTATTCACTCTCAGGTTTGGTTTTCTGAAACGTATCTTTAGACACTTCAAGTAACTTGTAAAATGAGACCCATAGGATAAAGTTAAAACTGGTGAACATTAAAAAAAAAAAAAAAAAAAAAAAAAAAAAAAAAGAATGAATGCAGGCTTCGGATAACACAACACACTTATCAGGGCTCGGGGTCCTCTTTCTCAGCCTCCTCCTTCAGTTTCTGTTCCTGCATGCGGCTCCTAGCTGAGCCTGAGAACGCAAGACAAAAGACACTATTTAACATGTTAGGCAACTATTGGAGTTCTATTGAAAAAAAGGGAAGGAAAAAAACAACCCAGACGAGTCAATCTCAGAGCAACTTACTCATTTCTGCCAGCTTCTGGATCAGTGTAGACTCGCCATTTGATTTACTGTAAAAACAGAACAAACCTTCATGATAAAGAACATGGATAACAGCTGGTGTCTTTTGTTACACTCAAATAAATACAGCTTTATGAATGAAGGGCTGAGTGGCCCACCTCCCATCAGCCTCATCTTGTCCATCCACATCAAAGCGTAATCGTTTCAGTGGTTTGGGGGTGGAGTCTCCTTCTAGCCTCCTTTTCAGGGACCAATCAGTGCTGCTAACCATCTGATTGATCTTTTGGAATTTGTCCGATGTCTATAAACATGGCAAAGGAACAAATGTTAGACAATGCACTTTATGCACAATAACACTGTGTACTGTGACACATGGGTAAGAAAACAGCAGCATTGTGCACTGTGACACATGGATATGAAATCACTTACCCCAAATGATTCACCAATTGATACAAGGATCCTGTAAGAAAAATGATGAAAGAAAGCAGTGGATAAATATAGATAGATGGATGTACTCTATTGATACCCAAGCAGACATCTGGGTGCAAGCGCAGCACAACATGGTATATTATATGCAAATACAACTTGTTACACACTATATAATTGTTTACCAGTACTGTAAAAGTTAACACACAACATGTTAATGTGAAACCATTCAAACCATACATAGTTCCAGGCTAGATCAGAGCTGTATTCACTCTATGAAAATCATGATTTTTAAAGTTCAGGATTTAAAGTTCACTAAACCATGAACATGATAAAAATAATGTTACTGAATTCAAATCTGAGCAAATGTTAATTATATTAATTAACTTTGTGATTAAAAACATTTCTAAAAATAATCTGCCTGAATATGCATTCAATATAAAGAATGCATGCAGACTGAAAGCACTGACACTTAGGGGATGAAAAAAACTATGTTCAAATGAATGAAAATATCTTCTGAAGTTAGTTTAAATTCTAGAGGCGGCACAGTTTGGGCTTTTTATATTTGAGGGCTGGTGCAGCAGGCGTTAAAAATTTTAATAATTTTGGAACAGACATGAGCACTGACCTGGATCGAGGAGTCATGGCTGATGGAGTCATGCGGCTGCTCTTCAAAGGAGAGATGTAGACATTCCCGCCAGGCACTCTCAGGGGAGAGCTGGGGTATTTGTATGGGCTCCGGGGGATATGAGGTATAGGAGACAGGGGAGGTGGCTAGGAGACAAGCATTAAAATATTTCTAACAGTACATACACATAATTCTATGCTTCTGCACTTGCAAAAAGCAATGTTTTCAATAAAGTTTCAAACCACAGGGAGGCATCAGAGTGCATGGTAAGATGGAAAGAGGAAGCAAAAGCTGCAACAGCGCGTCTCACCCGAGGAGAGGAGTACTGCAGAATATTGGTCTTCAGCTTCTGCATAAACACCAGGTTGTAGAAGACAATGATGGAGTCATACTGGCCTTCTCTGATCAAAACATGCTTGAAGATCTAGAGAATTTATTTATATATAAAAAAAAAAAAAAAAAAAAAACAGTTTCTCTTAATTCATTACTTACATAGTTAAGGAAAAGCATCTGAACACTTGATTTAAATCCATAGTATAAACAGTTGCAGTTGTAATGTAATTGGCTCTCACCTCCTGGTTTGTATTGGGAAGCTCTTTGTATGCAGTCACAATCGTCTTAAAGCGCAAATCCACATTCTTTACCTTGCATATGGCATACATAGCGCACATCATGAGCTGAAATAAAATAAGAAGTGAAGTTACCTTTAAATTTACCATCCACTTTCCACCACCTATAGTTAAGAGAATATTTCTGGGTCAATACATGAAAATCTCCAAAATGTCTAACCAGCAAGCTGTCCAAAGTGTATTGTGTCTGCTTTCAAATCAATTAGTCTAGTCAATTAAATTACATGAATGTAGAGAATAACCCACCAAAAATAATAAATGACAATCAAAAAATAATTTATGAAGCTGAACAGTTGCTAGAGATGGCACTGATTCAACACCAGGCATCAGTTTGGACCAATATCAGCAGAAATGCTGGATCAGACATCTGAAAGGAAGAAAATTATTCCAAGGCAGTAACAAATCTAGGCTGAAACAGCACTCACACTGAATGATGTGACGTAAGCTGTGTATTACTTTTTGTGAGTTAGTAGTATGTTTGAGTAGTTTGAGTATAATTGCTTGGTTATAGATTATTAGATATATAACTAATCTATATAATCTCTTAAATACAGTTACAGATTATATAGAATAGTTATAGATCTTATGTAATATAAGATCTGTTTTGGCCCACATTTAAAGTTTAAGTATTGAAAAAAGTGGAAAAGTGAGAAGTGGTATTGTGCCAACAACCACACACTCCAATGCTTATATAAAATAGTTTCAATTTATGTTAACCTGAAGTAGTAAAGGTAATACCTGGTCTAGGTGTCTGTCTTTCATGAGTTCATACTCATTCTGGAGCGTGTGCTGAAGCAAAGTCCATATGATGTGCTCCAGCTCAGGATGAGAAGTCAGCAGGTGTGAGAAAAGCATTTTCAGCCGCAGGTAGGCCATTCTGTATACTACACCAAAAAAGAATCAGAAGCAGCAATCAGTTAAATAGAGAATTAAGCAAAAATCCTGCCCCTTTCACTATTTCAAAATTACATTTTAAGGAAGGCTGATGAGCTCATCTGTCTCCTTTAGCATGAATAATGGTATCATATTCTGACTTCAGTCAAAATACTGCAGACATTAAAGAACCCATGTCCTATATTTGTCCCCCTGATGTCCACCTGCAACAGACTGTTTGATTTTATGTACCAAAGAACAGCATTTCTCCATGATCATTTTGCAAATATCTTAGAATTAAACAGGCAGTTTTTGGTATTTTAGGTACCAAAAGATTGATGTAGGTAAATGATCTTTGTTCTGATTGGCTGCACTGTGTTGGGTCTCATTCAAGAAACAGTCCAGGCTGAAACGCTTAAACATGAATGGGCAGGGCTAAACTGTGTTAGACTGAATAGGCAGATACATGTAAATGCCTTAGTTTGGCATGGAATCCATGTTTATTATACATCAAAATGAGTAATCTTTGGACAATTCTGTTATCAGTCTCATGGATTCTAAGAATAAAACAAATGCTATAACAGATTGCATTTAATCTGACAAATACCTCTCTATTGTTTTCTCTTTGGACTGTGAAGGTGCAGCTTAGTGACATGGTTGTGGGCTTGTTTCTTACTATACTTGATGCTTATTAGCACTGTATTTCTTTCAAAAACATGTTACAAAAAAGTACTACGGAAACACCATGTTCATGTGCATAGAACTGAAATTAAGATGAAAAGGAAGCAGTGTTGCGATTACTATCTGTGCTGAACACCAATTACAGAAACAGCTTGCACATCTGGCCTGGTTTCAAAAGCCCAAGTGAACAATATATTCTACAGCATACCATGAATTTGTCAAAAGCTATAAAAGATCAGGGATGCCATACGTTTTTTGTAAAAGAGGCTCAGAGAGTTGGAACGGTGTTGTCTGGTGCCTGGGACAGGAGGCTGGGATGAGGGCACAGCTGAAGTATCTACCTCTGCAGCTGGGACTCGACGACTGGGCCGCAGTGGGGATAGGTACCTGAGAAAAGAGGCAGTAATGGTAAGAGTAGATTAGTGTGTAAACTAATATCTTCTCGTAAAATAAATCCATTAACATTCTTCATACACAAATACGTTTACTCTATTTTAAATTCATTATTAACTGAAACTACTTGAACACTTAAGTCCTATTAATATTACTCAATTCAAATGCAGAGGGTTCTAAACAGATCTAAACATTTTTTGTAGTTTTCCCAAATCAAACATAACTTTTCTTCCTAAACAGACAAAATGGAACAAAAGATTTCATCAGAACTAGCTAACTGTACCCAGCAAGTCTCTCTCATTTTCCTGTCACTGCGATGATAATTTGTCTACAAAAAGAGATAATTACATACAATCAACACACCCACACTAACATCTAGTCTGGTATTTTCCCCATTAAACAAAAGATCCAGATAATAATAAGCTGGCCCTATTTTAACAACTGAGATAAGTAATTCGAGAGGATGCCATTTTAATAGTCTCATCATAGAGATAAGATGTTGATCAGGAAATTCCAAACCCAACCACAAGTCTCTACTGCTGCACAAAATCCTCATGTGGCTTCATTAAAGGACTGAGCATTTGTTAACCAACTTCCTATGAACACTGACCACATGTAAAGCTTTCAGTCCTAAAATGATCAGCAGATAATTATTCACAAACCAGAAATGTTCAACTGAATTATGATAAACTTAATTAAAAGTTACATCAATATTTGCTGTAATAATATTTCAGGAAATTTGATAGGTATTAACTTAAATGAGTGTGGTTTACATTTTTTTTTATCAAAAGGTGTTTTCTTTCACTACTCAGTCAGTCCTTGTAAATTTGTTCTGGCATACCCGTCACTGAAATTTCAGATTCAGGTTCTCTTCAACCAGCAACAAGCAACAATGTCAAACAATTCACACTCAAATTTAGAAGTTTCTAATGCAGTTTCTGGTTCCTTTTATTGGTTAAACAATGGGAAGCAGTTCTTTCGCAAATAAAAGATGGCCAAACACCAGCACTGATCTCTGCATGTGGCCATATTTCACCCAGCTACAGCTCAATCAAGTGCTTGACTCATACTGTAACAGTAACATATACACTTTCAAATTTCTTTCTAATTTACACCAAAAACAGGGAGCACTTACAACACATCATGCAATGTGCAGGATTAGTGTAAAGCCAGTACAAACCACTAATTAGCAAGAGCTAAACTGCACATCCACAAGGAGGAAATCACACCACAGACAACCACACAGCTGAGAAGCCATACAGAATGGAACTCAGAGAAGATTGTTAGGTCTGGTTGATAAAACGACATCAAGACTGTTTGTTTGAATTATTATTTTTCACCTGTGGTACTGTTGTATTTGATTAAGCTGTTACTCTGTTCCTCAATTTATCACTAACAGAAGGAAGCTGAAAATCTTTACACAAGTGCTTCTTCAGCACACAAGGTAGCATTATGTGCCTATTTGCTTGCAAGACAGGTGAAGTCCAGCCATTCACTTACAACAGCACAAACTAGTGAGAACATTAGAGGATGTGACCTGCTAGCCATCTTAAAACTGTGGACAGTAACAAGGTTCAGTAACAATAATGTTATAATGCTTTGGGACTAAAGAAGACGGGGCAAAAAAGGCCAATTCCTCTGCAGTAACTTTTTCTTTTGATGTATATGTATGTATATGTATGTATGTATGTATGTATATATATATATATATATATATATATATATATATATATATATATATATATATATATATGTGTGTGTGTGTGTGTGTGTGTGTGTGTGTGTAAATATTTATATGTAAATATAATAACTGGATGCAGCTTCAAGTGCTCAACATTCCTAGTTTTATTATTACTTTCACCTGCCACTATAATTGCTCTTGATTCAACCCTTTGGTAAATATGTAGAGATACCTCCTTCAGATGTTATTTCTCTGCTTTACAAATAAAAGCATCTTTTAAACATGCATACGCTCAGAATTCTGAATGCTGATTTGTTTACTGTGCAGTTCTGTTTTGCTTCAATAAAAAGACTGAAACGAGAAGCACAAAGTGTAAATTTCATCAACACAAAGTTTTCTTTTAGACGAGCACAAATTAATGCCATTTTTCAGACTAAGCACATTTTAAGCACTTGCCAATACCGACACATACTGAGCAATCTACTTAGATCAAATATTTGTTAGGGTAAATAAATATGTACGCAATGTATTTTCACAATTAAATGATTAAAATCTAGCTGATTTTAAATGAAGATCACTAGCTAGTGGGTTTTGCTACATGCCAGAAAAGTACAGTTGTAAGTAGTTAAGTTTCATAGTTTTGATCCCTTCACCCATCTCTGCCAGCAACAGTCTCCGCAGAACAGTGACAACAGTAACCAGATACAAGGCTAACACATCCAAAGAGCGCTGGTCTCAAGTTTTACATCTTGTTGTACTTTTGGCTATTTGAGGTGCAGTTGAACGCCCTCTAAATAGACTGCATGATTTTAGAAATCTTGTTCTTTGGTGACTCACATTGTCCGTGTGCATAGACCATTGTGCAAAGACAAAGTCTATGATTAATAAGCTCACAGTGTACGAAAATGAGCTGATGTGTGAAACACAACCCTCACAGACTGCTTCTTTATGTAAAATTATCAATAAAAACAATGTTTTATTCAAAAGAACATGCTGTAGTGAGGTAACACTATAGGACAATGCATCTCTCTACATATACAACACGTGGTACTGCATGTTAATACTGGCGCATTTTCAAGTATGCAAGTACGCGTTGTGCTTCAAGATACTCATTTGACTAGACTGCATTATATGCCTTTACATGAGCAATGCAAACAACCAAGATGAAACTCACACTATAACATAAACATATCTGTGCACAAACTAAATGAAACTATGGATGCATCCAATACCAGCATAAATAACCCACATTTCCAAACCAAAAAATCTAAATGACTTTGAATCTAAAGTTATTGTAGCATCTGATAATGACATACAAATACATGGACTGAAGAAAAACAGGGGAGTAAGGAGTAGAACGGAACTCTGCAGTATGTTGTACCACAGAATACACATTATTTTCCTCTGCTGACCCCCCTTCGCAAATCGCTGACCACTGGCACACTCACAGATCAGCAGCAGTGTGGTTGTGCTGTAGAGGCTGGTTCAGAGTGGCGGGAGGCTCCGCTTGTTCACCAGGCCCCTCCTCACGTGATTGCTTCAGGAGTTCAAACAGTGGAGAATCCTAAAAAAAAAAATTAAATGTCATCTGCTTTTGAGATAAATACATCAACATTCTTCAAATACCACTGATGTACACTGTATTATCCTTCTGGGCTACTTCCTCACTAAATCATTCTGAGGCTTTAGTAACTTCTTAATTGCATCAATGTATCAAACAGTCTGTATTTCCTCTTTTTCAACCTTAAAGAACTGTCTAACCTTTACACTATCCTTTTGGTAACCACACCTAGACACATAAAGCAACAAAGCTATTATCTCACAAGGCCCAATATGTAATGGAATTAATGTGGGAGTAAATGTTAAGTCCGGATAGCCCAAGTAAAAACGTTTCTGTAGATATTACCCCATTGCTGTCACTTGCACTATTCATGTAAGTAAAGTACTATTTGGACGGCATTCACTTAACAGGGGGGGCTGGGTTAATGTAATTTTACCACTGAAGGTCTATAATGTTTATTAATGTTTGACACAAAATCTGGATAAATTGCATAATTGATTTAAGTATTACAGTCACTCCAGAACGTTTGGCTGCTCATAACTAGAAAACAAATTCAAACCATTAATATAATCCTAATTTACCCTAACTTTGTAGTAAATGAACACAACAGACCATCAGTCATGAAATTCTGTTGATCATTTTACATGTCTTAATAATTACAATACTTAGCTAATCCCATATGAATAGTAATTAAGTGACCTGACATTAGCCCCTGTAAAATAGCTGGCCAACAGTTCACAGAGCTTTTCATTATTCTGTAAAGAACTATGCTTGACAGTGAGTAAAAAATCATGTTGTGGTTGCCTGGACTGGTTATTTCTCTGTGAACTTTGGAGCGGTTCTTCTTTTGTTTTGCTGTAGTACATGGCTTGAGAATAAGAAACCACAACTACTATACTGTAATATGCAAAACATGAAAATAAAATGTGTAAATAAGGTCATACGATTGTGCTATACAGTACAAGTTCAAAGACCATTGGCCAAGTCATACAGTGTTTCCTGTGTGATGAACAGTACTGTGAGTGATCAGTATTTACACACTTCAAAAAGAAGAACCATGAGGAGTAGCGTGAAGGGAAGGGTCACATGCTGCAGCTCCTCCCCTCAAAAAGCATTTCAGCCTGTCTGTCGATAACGCTGGGTTATTTCTATGTTCGCAGAGTTGGGGAATGAGCTACAGTGCGATTATGAATCTACAGAATCTACCACAGAAAAGGAAACAGCAAGATCTAGCAGCTGAAGCTGACATGTTCAAGGAGCAAAAAGAATGTAACCATACCCAGCTCTGCCACTAACAAAAAGGAAAAGCCAGGCTTAAATAGGCTCAGCTCAACATTTCACAAGAAGAGGAAGCAACAAGAACAAAGGCAGATACAAAGTCTCCAACTGAAGACCATGCTGAAAACAGAAGAATCATTTGAAATTATGGATTGAAAGAGGTTTACAGCGTCATTTCCTGCTGACTAAACCAGAGGAGGAGAAAATCAGGACAGAAGGTAGGCGCTTATATGTACTTCAGCAAGAACATGTGCAAGGCAGAGGTTATGACTACAAAATCAATTTAACAAAACTCCTCTAAGAACACGTCATGTTTGATAAATTATATTGAAATATCACAAAACTAACCTCTACACCTATTTCTTATTTGTCCCTATGTGAAGGGACAATTTTATCTTTAGGTGAAGATGACAGACAACAGCATAAAGGAGAACTGCAACATCAACGATGATTTTAAATACATTTTATATGCCATAGTTTTCAGCCTGGTTTTTATACTAGGACTGATCTTCAACATGGTGACTTTGTACATATTCAGTTTTACTCTTAAACAACGGAATGAAACCACCATATATATGCTCAACTTGGCTGTATCCGACACACTCTTTGTACTCAGTCTCCCTTTCAGAATCTTCTATTTCATCAACAAGCACTGGCCATTTGCAGACATGCTTTGCAAAATCTCAGTTGCACTATTCTACACGAACATGTATAGTAGCATCTTATTCCTCACTTGTATCTGTGCAGATCGCTTTCTGGCAATCGTTTACCCATTTGCTTCCAGGTCACTGCGGACTAAAAGAAAAGCAATAATCGCCAGCTGTGTAATCTGGCTCTTTGTGCTGTCAGGGAGCTTCTCAATAGGATTTCAACTGGACACATCAGGGAACAACAATAACACCACCACCCCCAACAATACCTCTGTCAAGTGCTTTGAAAAGTACAGCAGTGACCAATGGAAGTCCAAATTATCGAAAGTAGTAGTATTCATGGAGGTGGTGGGCTTTGTAATTCCAGTAATGATCAATCTTTTCTGCTCCATTAGGATTGTTAGGATCCTACGCAATCCCAGCACCGCTAAACATGAAGGGCAGCTAAACAAGACCAAGGTCTTGCGAATGATCGTGGTGCATTTACTCGTCTTCTGTTTATGTTTCATTCCTTATAATGTCAATCTAGTCTTTTACGCTCTAGTCCGGAGTAAAACCATCAAGAACTGTGGCGTGGAAACAGTAGTTAAGATATTTTACCCCATTGCCTTTTGCATTGCAGTGACAAACTGCTGCTTTGACCCGATTATTTACTACTTTACCTCAGAAACCTTTCAGAACACCATCAAGCGCAAGTCTTATGCTGCTCAGAGCAGCATAAAGCACGGTGATGGCACGGAAACAGAGTCAGTGAGCAAGTCTATAAGACAGAAACTCTTCAATGAGTCATCATTATGAGATCATCACCCACCAGAAGAGCGGGGGAGAAATGGCTCTACTTCTGTGTCAGTTTTTTTATTGTGGTGCCATGAAAGTGTTTACAATTGTCTTTTAAATGTTTGTTTATTTTATGCTTTTGAGTGAACAAATACCTGCTTGTACAAATGTATGTTGCATGCCAGTATGATGACAATAGGGGTGCCATATTAAGTACTCCCTTACATTTCCATTCCATTGTTTTAACTGTAGGTTGAACTACAGAAAAATAGCTTTAAGCTAATCACAGGGTCTCATAACATTCTACAGTCATTTTTTTTCTAGGTTTTATTTACAAATGTTCAAAAGCTTGGAGTCTAATTCTGCTGTACAGATGTATACAATTATTTTATTACGTTGTTTATACTGTACATCATAGGTTTCAGATCATTTGTATGAACCTGTAAAAAAAACAATAGGAAACTTTAGGTGTGTCCAGAATAACAGAATAATGAACTCATTTTTCAAGCTGTGATAAAATGTTAGGCAGTTAAATTATGAACAAAACTGTAAATGATAATTACAGTATATCAATTAATGACTTTTGGTTTAAAAAAAATCTCAACACACATTCAGGTGTCCAATTTAGTGTATTGGCATATACAATGTATAAGCATTATTGAATAAACTAACATAAATTATTAATAATACAAGTGATCCCAAGCTTTTGAACACTATATGCACATGGATGGATGTATTGGAGATTTTGTTATGTTACACAAATATATGCTGGACACACCGTTAAGGTGAATGCTACAGAAAGAAGCAGTGTTTAAAAGTTGGGCTCAGAGGTGAGAGCTGAAGCTCCAAAAAAAAAAAAAACAACCCACAATGTTTCTATTAAGTCATTAAATTTCTATTAAGCCATGTACTCCAGGCAATTTTTTCTTCTCTGATGCATATTGTGAACTGTGAAAAAAGTCCTCAAATACTGACAGTTTTTGCCATGTTGCTGACCCCTACACTCTAAAAACTGATATGTTAAATGACACATTTACCCATGTTATCCATTGTAACACATTTTGTGTTGCTTTAAACATTTTGTATGTATTAAAAAATGTTTTGCCCAATATATATATATTTTTTTAACTATTAAAATCTGTACTGTGATATAATGTGTGCTTTGTAAGCTTGATATTTTACAATTTGTCACAGGGCACAGTTTGATGAGCTTTTTTTTGTCTAGGTCACAATAACCAAAATTATTTTTACTTACAAAAGCTAGAAAAGGCTACAGGGAAAAGAATAAGGCAGATGATGGCAATGTTGTCTATCGTAGGTCTGTATTTAATATCTATGCTTTTTAGATGAAACACTATAGATGTAAAGCTATATTTTGATGTTCTCACAAAAAAAATATTATTGATGATTATTTCTGAACATTTACCTTAACCTTAGTGTTTGTAAAGTGGGGTAAAGTCAGCTTAGGCACTCAAAATTGCACAGTACCAACTGTAATTATTCTGTTTTCATTTTCATTCACTGTCCTCTCTGTGGTGAGATGCCACTGCAACTTGCTTGCTCAACAAGCAAAATAAAACTGCCTAGTATCAAGTAACCAGTTAACTATGAGGTGCTAGTATCCAAATTTAGAAATCACTATTCCTTATTTGTAATGTTTCATTTTAGGAAGACTGCAATGAAAAAAAAAATATACAGACCAAAAATTTAGGAAAACTCATCCGTTTTGCTTGTTTGTGCCAGCAAGATTGTAAGTATGAGTACCTGAACATGAGCATGTTACCAAGGATGTGGCTACCTACTCTAGCTGATGCAAGCCTACTCCATAAAACAATGATCAGATATTTCTGATAAATAACACAAGATCATGCTTTATCAAGCTGTGGTCAATGCTTAATTATCTCATTCCCATGCCATATTAAGTTGTGGCTACACATTGTTTTATTTATATGTGATGTCACTAGCTGGACTCCATTTATTTACTTATTTGTTTAATTGTTTTGATGTTTTTCTTTCCCCGTGGTTAACCAGGTATCCATTAATGAATTGTTATGGATAACTGAATATCAAAATTAGTCTGAATGCACATCCCCAAGAAACCTCAGACAGAAAGAAAACCTACTTGCTGGATCACAGAGCAACAACAAAGCATGCAAAGTATGTAAAGCCATATTAAAAATATTGTCATTCAACTTGCCAGTTGTTCAATGATTTATTCAGCCCTATATCCCTCATCTGGAATATACGAAGAAATATCCTTAGAGTGTGCAATATTTCAAGTACTAAAAGTACAAAATGTGATATCTCCATCCCTTTAAGAAAAAACCTCAATTAGGTTTTTACTCAAAAGGCTGCAGATTGCTTATGGGGGAAGAATAAAGTAGTGCAAAACAATTGGACTAGCCAAAAAAAAAAAAAAAAGTAGGTGCCCCCTTGGTCAAATTGAATAAATAAGTTACAGCACTATTGTTGTGTTTACAAATTATCCATTAAAGTTTGTGGACACATGTCTTAAGTGTGTGAGGACGTGTTCATTTATTTATCAAAACATCATTTGACCCAACGTGTTCAAACTTTTGCTTGCGACTATATGACTGATATGAAGGCCAATCAATTTGCCAAAATCTCATTCAAATTTCTTGAGAAGCTACTAAATAACAATATTTAAGTAACACAGCAAATGATTTGAACCTGTTTGCGAAGAATCATCAACTGGAGCTCAAATAGACTGACATCTTTGTTTGCATATATACACGTATATTTGGTCATAAATGTGGGCTTGCCTGCTCATGAGATATCCTTTAAAAGACACAATGCTGCAGACAGACAGTGAACACGGAGCATCATCAACTGGTCAGCCAGCTCAGACACTAATGACAATACTCACAACGATGGAAGCAAAGCAAACTGGTAATCTAATTCATTGTGTATATTAATTAATGAATATAAAATGCAATGCCATTTAATTTCTCAGACTTGCTGTGGTAAGCCTAAATTTATGAGCTCTGCACATTGGAAATAAATGGTTTAATAATCTTTATACTAAAAAAATAGTAATCCTTGTGTAATCATTATTGACTTGATTGTGAAATAAATGTAGGACAACCAGACCCTAAACATACACTAAAATAAATATGATGCCTTTAAGTCAATAAAAGTAGGAGAGGAAGTTGGAAATGGCATTACCACACAAAGAGCCTCGCATGGTATCTGCAACCAATGTTGATATGTTGGAGATGTGAAAGCATACTTTTCAGTGCAGAGAAACTAAAGTACTGTTAAATGTCACAACAGTCAAATATAACACTGTCCAAAGAAAAACACATCTCTAAAACAGTAATTTAGTTAATTAAGTGATACTTTTTTTTTAATTAAACAGTTAATTAAACACAAATATAGTGGCATATGAAAAACCTTGGACACCCTGCCAAGTCAGTACTTAGTATCTCCCTTAGTCAGCCTGCAAATTCTTTTTCTAGCCAGCTATAGTCTCTATGTTAATGATTTAGGAATTTTCACCCTCTGTTCCCTGCGGAAAGCTTCTAGCTGTTACTCTAGTTAATACACTTGGGCTGTCTTGCACTGTCTTGCATGTGTAAAATCAACTCACAAAATTTTAGCAATCTAGGGACTTTTTCATGTTAGGGAACTGTGAGGGCCATTCTGATATGATGCTTTAAAGAAATGTATATTTCATTAGTTGTTTAGAAATACTGATGATACTAAGAATTCAAACCCTGTAATGTTGTTTGGGCCAACAGATAATTCATGTCTTTCGATTTATTTATTTATTTTTTTATATAAGCCAGTACTCTAAACCAACACATGACATGAAAATGAACCTTTTCCAAGCTATAATAAGATCAATAAAAAAAATGTTAAAAAATCAGCAGAGACAGGAGAGGAAGTTGTAACTGAAATGGAACATTTCCTCTTGCTTCAGTATGTGTCAAACACTGTAGTCACTGACACCTGCAGAGCAGCTGACACACCCAATTAGACGCTAAATACAATCACAGCTGGCTGTACAAAGGGCCAAAGGGCGCCTACACCCGTGCACTGCACAAATATTTAAAGTCAACAGAGTGGGGAACCTTAATGTTTACCAGGCTACTTCTTTGTGATTACCAGTGTGATTAGTTTGACCAGCTCAGTCATTGTGGCTCTGACCACAGACAGTTAGTCATTCATCCCTGAGATGAAGAATACAAGTGACTTGACGGATGCAGACAAACGAGAAGAACAGTAATACAGCCATGGATCTGATGAACAAGACCATCACACTGAGGTCATTCAACTGCACACTGGACACTAGCTACCGTTTCTCCTACTACCAGATCTCCTACAGCCTCATCTTCAGCTTCGGCTTGGCCAGCAACCTCATGGCGCTCCGCCGCCTGTGGCTCATTCCACGTAACTTGACTAGCACTGCTGTCTACATGGCAAACCTGGCTGTAGTAGACCTCTTCTTCATAGTGTCGCTTCCACTCAGGATCTATTACTACTATAACAGGTCCCACAACAGTACCTGGTCTCCTGGAAGAACTTTCTGTCAGCTGACCTTTGCTCTCAAGTACATCAGCCTATATGGTAGCATCTTCTTTCTGGCATGCATAGGGGTAGACCGCTACGTTGCAGTGGTGCACCCTCTGCAGCAACAGCTGAGGCGGGTACGGACGGCCCACATGCTCAGTTCAGGCATCTGGTTTCTGGTGTTGGCTTTAGGCTTGTTTCTGCCCTTCCTGCTTTCTGCAGCCTCTATGAGTCACCAGCCTTGCCTGTTGGACCCCTCCTCACAGCGGCACCGCACCTTCATCCTGGTCACGCTGGGTGTGGTACAGATGGTCTTCCTGCTGCCTGCACTACTGCTGCTTTTCAGCTACTGCAGCATCCTGCGCGTACTCTGTAGGCTGGCCCACCGCAGGAAAGTACGGCATCGACGGACCCTCACAGTCATCTACTGGGTGTTGGGGATCTTTTTGCTCTGCTTCGCTCCATACCATATCAACCTGCTGGGCTACACACTCACTCACACAGGCGTATGGCCAATCTGCAGCCTGGCTAAAGTCACTACTGCCTTGCACCCTGTGGTGCTCTCCCTAGCCAGCACTAACTGCTGCCTCAACCCTCTCATCTACTATTTCTCCAGCAGCTTAGTGCACAAAGAAGCTGCTGGCAACAGGGGGAGTGGCAGCCAGTGAAACTGGAATTATTTCAAGAAAAACAGCATGAAAAGGACAGACTTAATTCAACAACATTAAATGGACATTTAAGCTGAGGTTATCCAATTTTCCTACCCATGCTCGAAATGTTGTGAGGTTGGACCCACTTTACTGGCTGTTGGCAAAAATTCAACCTAATCAAACTGTAAGTTTTGATTCACTGTATAACACTGAATTTCTAGCAAATCAAAGGTTTTTGGTCAACTCTTGACAGTGATGGGGGGGGGTGATCTTGATTTGGATTTTACATGAAGATTTTTTTACGGCATTCAAAAAATCTGTTTATATCCAGGCATGTGCTAAACCTAGCTGTATTTTCTGAATGTCTTGGTGCAGTTGAGGTGGCTTTGTTGGATGGCTTGTGAGCCAGAACCCTGACGTTTATTCTTAGAAAGCTAACAACCCAGAGCAGTAGGATGACACGGGCAATTAAAGCTGATATAATTTCCACAAATTAGAACTCAAATACAGATAGTTAGGTCTGGAGTCACAACAGCCCTAGCCTTGATTACTGCAGATATATTGCTACAGTTTTGATGAGAAAGGACCATCTGATGTTTTTTGTGTGCAGGAAGATTTTGCTCTTTTTAGAAGTGCTGCCCCTGTGTGCTTATGGTGACTTCGCTAGCATTCATAAATAAAACTGTTTTCCTTGGCACTGATAAAACAGTGTACGTCAGCATGTGCTTTCATGACTTTCATTTTTGGATATTTTAATAATCAAATTTTATTTGTTCTAGTCACAGAAACAAAAGACTTTGCCACCATGTTAACATTAGAACTACACCGGATCAGCCATAACAGAGTGGACCTTTCATACACATAAAAAAATAATTTTCAGATTTTGTTAAAAATAAATTTTGAGCTAAAAAGTTACAATTCAGCAAGCCCAACTGTGCAAAGCATTTGTGGGCGGAGTGTGAATGGGTCAATTCCAATTATTGAGAAAGGAAAGCCCAAACTGTGCTGGACTAAGAACCTTCACAAAGAAGAAACTGCTGGTTTAAGATGATTCATACATAAAGACCTATTCTGAAATAACAACAGCAAGTGGTCACTGATAGTTTACATTTCTCTATGCTAAAATGTTATATACCTTTTCATTTTCTCTTCAAAAGCCACTAAATTGTCCGTGCTTTAATATTATTTTTAACCACAGCATAACACCTGGATTATGCAGTGGGTAAATAAATACAACTCACCGCTTTCCAAGCAATGCTCTCCATGATCTGCTGCTCACATCGGCCCAAGTGTTCAATCATATTGTGCTTTAGTGTGGGCTCTGCTTTGATGAAACTCTCTATCACTTTGTAGAAGTCAAAAGCATAAAGCTGGAAAACGTCCAGAATCCAGGGGAAGCACAGGTCAGTGTCATTCCCATTTTCATTCCCATTCTTCAGGGAATTTCCTAGAGTGCGCAATCACATAGGTAATTAAAGCATGGCTGCAAATTATTTCTTGTTTTACAGGAAATGCATTAAATATGCTATTTTTCTGTAAGTAAGATAGATCAAATTTATACTCAGTGATTCGTGACTGCAGACTGATCATTCATACCAAAACAAAGCTCAGTAAAAGCATTCACTTGTGGTTGTGCCATCATTTATAGTAACTAAAGAATTGAGTATCTTTAACCAAGCTCACCAACATAAGTTGCCATGACAACCTCGAGTGCACAGGCAAGGAGTGAGGTATGGAATGTAGCATTGTTGAGGAGTTTACTGTGAATGAAAGGTCAAAATTCAGTGTCTCTATGAAGAAAATGACACGGATTTGCCATGCTCATATTAAGACACTTAATATGACACAAAAGTTATTTGACATGTAATTTTAGTAATAAGGATTTAAACTTTTACCTGAAATTTTGCACAGAGAGCCTCTTTTCCTCCTAAAAACAATATTGCAGCCATCAGAGAGACAGTTATGAAAGAGAGGAGAAATCGTAAATGAATATATTTGAATCTATTTATACTCACTGATTTCAGCATTGACTCCATGACTTTGTAATAGAGCTGGACACCAAGAGTAAATCTCTGCAAACCATAAACAACAATGTGAGTTTCCTTATTTTCCACAAACAAAATTATAGATTATCTGGGATTATCGTTTTGGTACCTCTTTGCCAAGGCCTTCACAGCGCTGGCCAACAGCTTCAGCAAATTTCTGGCAGAAGATCTGACCCAGCTGTTCTACTCGCTTAGTGATCTCTTCTGATGGGTCCACAGTGCAGTTCTGAAAGGAATGTATACTCATTATTACTGGAGCTTAACAAATAGTTAACTCTTTTAGAAACAATTATATATGGTCTAAATTTTCCTCAACGTGGAATCAAGTGTTGGCCACAGGACATAAAATCTGCTGATGCTCTTTTAGTCAGAATTGTACCTTGAAGTAAACAATAAGATTGCCAGAGGGCTGATCACTGGCTGAGGTCAGCTCACCCCTCAGTTGCTGTATCGAATACATAGCAGCTCTAGACAAGAAAAGGAATAAAGAATTTAGAAACCATCAAAAACTGGAGTACATAAAACATTTCGCCATCACAGGTATGCATTTTGTGAAGCACACAGAAGAAAATGCACCAAAGAATGTGCTAGGGCTACTATGTGAGGAGGTAAATGAAGCTGACTAACTTTCATTCTGTCTACATTCAAACCAAGACAGATAGATCAATAACGAAAAGTGGTCTCTGGTGAAGTGTTATCTTTATGCATATGCTAATAACTCGGGCTCATAATTTTATTTAGTTAGTTTTTTTTATTTTATCCTGATGATCTCCCCGTTAATTATCATCACCAGAAGATCAACAGGAGAGAAACTGAGCCATCCTCCCCTCCAAGAGAACAGCGTCAATTATCTAAGTAATTTCTCCCAGCCACAGATAACAGAATGCGACATTTCAAGGATTTAGTCTGGGTCTGAGTGACAGGACACAACCCTCTTAGCCAGTTGCAGCATTCCAGAGTCACAAAATATCACATGTAGTAGGGCCAACAAAACATTGTCACATCATGGCCAAATATAATTATCACAAACTAAATCTGCCTGAATACAGTGTTAATTTATGCTGTGCTTTATTAATGTTATTATTCCATAAATAAGAATGTGTTCTTTCATTAAACAGTGATATTAACAAGAAGCAACACATTTTTCCCTTAAGAATTAAATCTTGTTTTTGGGCTGAAACATGAAAATGACATCTGTTTCACACATGTTGTGTAAACTGTGGAGTGAATGCTGTTTTAAATTTTAACAGTATTTACAGGAAAAGCCAATTTTCCATTATCTAGGCCCTTTGAATAAAGCACTGACTAAAGTACTTAAAGTTAGAATGTTTAATTTTTCCACACTGCAGTAAAGAAAATTATATATATATAAAATTTTATGAAAGAAACAAACAAACAAAAAAACAAACAAAAAACACATAACTTAATAAAACACCATCACCTACCTGATTGGGGTCTGTGGTGGAATGGGAACGCTCTCTTCACCAGACTGATTCTTTCTTGGAGTTATCTCCACAGTTGGACTACAAGAAAGGTACAATATACACCTGATATGTTAATAAATGCAAGAATATGGGTAAAGAAAAAGAACAACTGTTGTACCAAGATTATTTTTTATAAGTTTTTCAACATCAGAAACAGATTAATGATTAATACATACGTGTCCACTTTGCCTAAGCTGAGCGTCTCATCATCAACCAGGAAGAGTCTTGCATCAAAATCCTTGTTTTTGTGGTATAGTTTCTCATATTCTTCAGAGAAAGTGTCCACACATGCCTGCTTTAAAACATTGGTCAAATATTGAAAATTACAGTATTTCTTAGAAAAGACTGGTCTGACACACACATGCATTTTGTTAAATAAGCAGCAATATTGCTGATTCTCGTAAAAAGCCAGTCCATAAAACGATGGATGTAATCACTCTCCAACCATAAGCACTTATAGTTGCCATGCAACTGATAATGCAGAGGGACTCATCTTGCATTACTTTCATCAGCAGGTGTAACAATTTAGCTCAAAGCAAATATTAACTTCAGGTAACTTTCATCACTGCACATAATCAGAACCCATTTCACAGACGCTTATGGGTATTTGACAGGCAACATGAATACAAGAGTAATGTTAAGTAATGTTGTAAACCATGCAATAAAAGCAGTCTTTAGCATCTACTAAACCTCTTTATGTGAGTAGCTCATAACTAAGTGAATGTAATAGGAAATTAAAGTACAGTTAAGCAGAAAGAATACATTTCCTTGTTCTCTTCCTAAGGAAGGCATTAAGTTGAATTTTCCAACTATTCCCAACTATTATAAACAAAGAATCTACAGACCAGTGACTATCACAGGATCAGCAATGTTAATGAATTTTCACTTCTCAGTGGCTTATGGCCTGTTAAACATGCTCTACCTATATGATATAGTCAGCCAGCAGTGCCCAACTAGCAAGCAAAATATATTAACAAAATAATTCATTTAGTATACTAAACATAAAAGGCTGTAGATGCTCTTACAGATGGAAGCTCCTGTGATCCTGCCAAGTTCATGGAATCCAAGAAGGCAGAGAAACTGCTTTGGTACACATTTTTCACCTGCAGTTAGAAGAGGAATTGTGATCAAAATACATCTTAAAGGCACCTAAGAGATCAAACATACACTACCCCTCACATAATTTGTCAAACTAAGAACTTGTCCAGTTTTTCCGTTCTCACACCCATAACTACATATCTTACCCAGCAGTTTCACAGCAGCTTTGTAATCTTGTAGGGACTGCATAATTCATTGTAGTTGCACAATATAAGCTTAATAACTGGACAACAAGCCTAGAGTTTAAGCAAAGCTCCTGTTGAAGTTTAAGTACAGCATGACAAAGAAACAGAAAAAGATGCAGCATACAGAGGATAACTGCACTGCAGCAATTTTCTAACTTTCTAAGGCACCAAAAGATTTCACAACTAGCCTAAATTACACCAAAGATGTTCAACCAGCCTAAATACACTTGAAAATAGAATTTTTTTCATGAGAATAGAAAATTTTGTCTAACATAAAGTAAAAATTTGATTTTATACAGAGTACATATTTACACATTAAATGTTCAAGCTGTCCACTGGCTGAATATATGTTTGGATTTTCTGACCTCATCCATGCTACAGTCGCTCTCTTTGCAGAGTGTCTCAAGCAACTGCACATCCACCTCAGGGGGACGAGGCTTGGCTTTACTACGTCTAGAAGTCCGAGTTGGAGGGCTCTGGGCTGTTGTAGTGATTGCTGACCCTGATAATAAAGAAAAAGGAGGTGCGATTCAAACATTAAACAGTGGACCTTTCACAATAAACTTCAGGGCCTGACTGATGGGAAAAACTGAATTAAATATTCCTGATTAGTAATCAATAAAGTAAACATTGGCTGACTATAGACCCCTCCTAATAAGGTAATATAAAGAAGCAGACTATGGCTTGTATGCAGTAGACTCTCTAATGGGGGAAAAGTGTCTGGGGGCACAGAAGTGAGCTGTACCAGAAGACAGTTTATGTTATAGCTTTATGTTATCTTATATAAGAGGTTCACTCTTGTACGCATATGGAGAGTTGTGTGCCCTTTAAGGAGAGAACAATCTGGTAAGATCAGACCAGAGTGGGTTTTAAAAAAAGACATCATATGCGTTACCAAAAAAGGTGTAAGGACATGATGGGGACTAAAATGGTATGGATCTGTGTAACTGGGGAGGGGAGATTACCTCTTCCCCCCAGAGGGGAATAAAAAAGAATGTTTTGAGATGATATTCACATTGTGGTTGACTGGGAACCATCTTGCCATCTGATGTTTAATAAAGCAAAGGCCAGTTCCTTCCTTCAACAAGAACTCAGCAGCTGAAGACTTTTTCATTCCTTTTTAATGCTTTTTCATTTTTGTTCATATTCTTGGGTTCTTTTCATCCTTTTTGAAGATATTAGATTACAGATAGTTATTAAAGCAATAGTACAGATAATATTAGAGTTACTTATAAATGTCCAGAACCTGGGCAAAAAGAGAGAACTCTTGGTTGCAACATGACAATCTTTTTGAGAGATAAGGCTTGTGGATAAGTGGATAAGTAAATCCACATTTAAAAATAAATCGAAAATGGTCTGTCCACTGAATATAAAAAAAAAAAAAGTGTTCGTAAATACAAAAAAAAAGTTACAATTAGTACTAAACAATTTAGTATATGTGTGTGTGTGTATGTCAAAGATAGAAAGAAAAAATGACAAAACAATTCAGCCTTTCATTTCTTCCAGCATTTCAGATTTACGAGACAGAGCGTGAAAGAGAGCACACGTGAGAGAATGTGCCCAAAAGAGTGCAAGTGAAAAAGAGTATTCAATCTGCTTGTAAGCAGACATCATCATAATAACAATAACAGAACAGTTTGATGGAGTGACTTAACAGAAACATGAGGTTTTGTAACCAGAGTGATACTCGATCTTAAACCTGACACACAGAAACATTACTCACTGTACAGAGGCTGAAGAAGAGCAGACGGGCAGCGCTTGGTGCAGAACTCCAAAACACACAAAAGTAACTGGAAGGCTATCACCAGGTCATCTTCCATCTGCAGAACAGTTCCTGTGCAATCAAGGAGACACAGCAAAGATATGAAACATAAGACTGAAGTGTGGGCTGACTGATACTGGCACACATCCGCTGGAAATATGCAGTGGGGAAAACTCACTTACACGGACATTCAGTGGCACACAACTAGTAATAACAAAAAGTATCACATTACTGATAAATAACATTCTAGGAATTGGAGAAAATGACCAGAAGACTGCAAAAAACATATACTGCGGTATCAGTACAGTTAGAACAATTACTGTCAGCTTGAGTATGTTTCACTAACGACATGACCTACCTTTGGCCAAAAGGAACATAATCCAGCTAGTGTGCAAAAGCTCTTGTTTCCTGGGTGAGAAGAGAGGTCAATTAAAGAACCATCTGATCTTTAGTGAAGCTGATCAAAATATACAACGACAAACTGTGAGAAACAGTAAGCACTCTACTTACTTAGCTTCATCAGGCGCAGAGTAGATTTTAGCACATGTCCTGAGGAAAGATAAGAAAGTAAGAACTAAGTGCAAGTCAAATCAACTTGCTATATATGCCTTTCAGTATAACACTTGACATACTGCCATTACACCCAACATACACCAGAATGTGCTAACAATCTTCCCCTTTATTTCATTCAGAGAATAAGCAGTTGAACAGAGTTTTTCAACAAATCCAGAAAACAGACTTGAGCTGGGGCCAGCTGATTTGCCTGTTAGGATGTTAACTAGACACCTCAAACAGTGCTGGATGTAGTGGAAATGTTGTTGCCACTTTGAGATGGAAAAGATTAAAGAACTCACAGAGGAAGTTAATACAGAAAGCAAAAAGAAAGAAAGCAGTGCTTTTTTGTAATCAATCAAATGTTTATGTACTTCAGACGGTAATGAAGAAAACGGAATAGCAAGATGTTCTGATGACCAAAGAGTTTAAAAAACACTTCAAAGAAACTGCTCAAATGACAAGTATTTGCCTTTTAAAAGAATAATTAGCGAAAAACAACATTACTGCCTCGGAATGGTTTGTCTCAAGTACACACCACTTCGCTTCCTAACATAATTGGTGCATTTTTAAAAATGGCAAAGATGTCTAAAAACTTTTTGAGCCACTGTACATCCTTATCTGACCAGAACTATTACTACAACAGTATAACAGAACCATATTTTTTTCCCTATCTATTCGTATCTTGAGCAGATTTCAGCCTGTAGCACTGAATATAAGAGCTGTCTTGTTAAAACCAACTCAAGTGCAGCCATCATTAGTGACCTCACAAATTTTGTGTTACTCAGATCAACTTCACAGCTACCAGTGCTGCTTTCATTATATTCTTGCATTTTCTCTTCACATTTGGCCATTTTTGGTGACAGATGTGAGAAGATAAACAAGAAAAGAATTTGAAATAAGTAGAACATAAGATTGCAGGACAAACTTTAATGTTTAAAGCCTTTGCTAATGTGCTCATGTTTCAAAGAAGTAAAGTATAACATACATGTGTCTTTCTCACAAATTTTAAAAAGTCAGAGACATCTTACAGTTTTCTTAGAATAAACTTGGCATTTTTTTGCTATCTTGTGATTTCAGTATTTGAATACTGGAACCTTGAACATAGTTGAACACCTGTGTACACCCAACATACAATTGTTTTCATTTCAATACAGATATAGAGTATGCCAATATAAAACTGCCTGCAAGCTCACAAACTTGTATCATGTGACACAAATATACCACATTGTGAAAATGCTCTTAACGTTTTCCGAAAATACCAACACTATATCAGGTCAAGTCTTATTAATCTCATATTTAGCCACTGTTAAATCAACAAGAATCACAGAATAAGCCTTACTTCACAAATCGCTGATAGAGCGCCAGTGACACTTCATACTTCTTCTCAAGTTTTGTGACAGCAGAGTTCACTTTAGGGCTTATGGTGTCCAAATTCTCATCCATCTTCCTCACTAGGTTAAAGAACTGTTTCAAACTGCAATGGAATTGCACATGATTGGTATCCAGGTTTATTACAGGGTTTTTGTGCATTAACAGGAAAACATTATAACATTAAAATGAACACCAACGTAATACAGCAAAATGTAAAAAAATCTGTTTTTGTTAACTTTTATTACGTTATATAGTAGTGCTCTGACTACTTACCTCAGTCCAACTGCCTTCTGAAGTTCTGTAAAGGTGAAGCACATGTCTTCCAAATCCACTGCTGAAATGAATATGCATGCTCCCCAAAGTGGCTTGTTTGAGCCCTGCATCAAAAAATGAGTTTACAAACACAAAGACAAACTGTGAAGACTGTATATACACCAATGATGCAAAGCTGCATGGAAATAGATGATATAAATACTACTTTTCAGTACTTCATTTCAAAAATCAGAGGAAAACATACATTTACTTTCTCTGCTGACTTTGCCACCGACTCCCAAGTTGCCCACGCATTATCACACACCAAGTTGGTCACCAAGAGGTCCTTACAGAGGGTTATGAACTCAGGATCCTTCTCTTCATGCCTGACAAAATATACAGTGGTAAATACTAGTGTGAACTGTAGCTGCACAATTCATGTTAGATATCTGTAACTGTCTTGATAGGGTGATCAGAAAAACTTTAAGCTTAAAGTCTTAAACATGAAATCAAAACGATCTTTTTTTAACCTTGTTAGTTCATGTCTTGGTCAAGTATGACTTATAATATTTAAAAGACAAAATGATTAATTTCTCATAATCTTACATAAAAAAACTTTATTACATCAACATGTACTGATGGAGGGAAAATAATTTTATATTAACCATCAGTTTCATGTTTCACCTTCCCTCTAACCGATCACTGAGCGTAAATGCATAGCTAAGAGATCTTCTTTGTTATCAGGTTTTGCTCAGAAATACATCTTGCTATGGAAGGAAAATGCACTATAATTTCCAGTTCACAGTGAGTTTTGCATAGTCGATTGTTATAAATGTTAGAGACAGATGTTCTATGTGTGTTGAATATAAATACATATATTTGACTGAGATCCAAGGTCCCCAAAAAAAGAAAAAAAGTCATGACAATAAAAGCATAACTCCAAAGCTTATCCATTATGGGATGCACTATTTTGGTGCTCTGTGTTTCATAGTTTTATGAGAAAACATAGTGCAAAAGAACCAGTGCACTGAAACACTCCCACACTGCACCCCAATAAGTAGTGCACAATTGATGTACCCTAGCCGATAGAGGATACCCATAATGCACTGTGTGGTCTGGTTTGAAGATTCACACACAGCGTCTCTGAGTAGGATTACCAAGCCCACTTACAACAAATTATACTGGACTGGTGGCATGATGTTTATAGTAGGGCGGTCAGACATCCCCATTTTTAAGCAGTAGAGCAGACATCTCACGTTGTGCTTGTTTTGTTCAATAAAGGAGGCTGGCTGCTGCCATCTACTAACCACTTGCTCACCTAGTTTTAGAGAATACTGCTGAGTAAAACTCGACCAGAAGCTAACAAATGCCACAGTTGCCTAGTTTACCATAGCTTTGCATAACGTGGTAAGCTACTCCATAATTTTCTGACATAGTTTAGTTATTTAGTCAGTGCCCGATTTGATCACAGTACAACAGTTACTACTATCCAAATGCAGGAAACTGGAACTGCCCCATCTGTTCATCTCATCGAACAAAAACATTGTATCTGAATGACACACTGACGGTCAAACTGGAAATGGCAAGGTTTTCTTTTTAAAGATATAGTCACCTACGTTTAAAGTCTTGGGATGGAATATACCATCACAGAGCAATAAGCAAACCCATTTGAAATAGTTTCCAAAACCGTTTACTACAATCATAAAACCTGTTCCCTGTACCAGTTGTAGAGTACAGCGATTAGAGGACCATTTCAGACACAGACATTCTAAAGTCTGTGCCTGTTCTTTGGTTTTAGAATTAGTAGGTAATGTCAGTACTTTAATTGGTTACCAAACATGTGATGACCTATCAGCTTCTTTGGACTATTGGCCAAGCATTTTAAACACTATAGTTACCACTGTATCAATCCTGCAATTTCCCCCTGGGATCAATAAAGGAATCTGAATCTAACTGTCTCAGCCAAGCTCAGAGTCATAACGTTAAACAACGTAGAGCGTTAAAAGCCTGTTTGTTTAAACAGACATAGCACTCGACAGGAAACTAATTAAAATATTAAAGGCACAGAAGAAAAAGTCTGATTCAAATCAAATTGCATTCAGATTGTATGTGAGCCACTTTAATTCACTCTTCTGATTGCCCAAAAATACCTACCTAGCTACAGAAGCTAAAGGCTGAGACCAAACACTCCAATAAAGACACAAAGCAGTTACATGTGTCCTCAAGCGGTTTATTGCTGATAAACACACACTTATTCGGCTATCCAAGATAGCATGACATCCATGTTTCATGTTCACAGTTTTAGCTATTTAATGTTATTACGAGATGCTATGGGAAGGTTAAAAACAAAGGAACACCGTTAGCCATCAAGCTAACTGAACATCCCTGTTTGTTTGTTAGCTTTAGCTAGCCAGTTAGCCACCACAGCCGACACACTTAAAAGGAAGACAGCGGACAGACAGGCGCTCTGAGCCGTAATGATGACTTATTTAGACCAGGGAATGGGCTGATGTCGGAAGAGCAGCAGAACTCTTACTTCTCTGGGGTGACAACGGAGTTGTGCTTAGTGTCCGGAGAGGAGCTCTTCCTGCTGCCGGACTTCTGCTCCCTGCTCGGGGTCCCGGCGGTGCGCCTTTTGGGAGGCATTGCTAATAAAATACACTTCGCGCTCGTCAGGAGTGAGATTTAAAAAGAACCTACGACTAATCCGCAGCAGGATTCGGCTTTACTTTGACTAAAACAAACGGATAAGTGTCATAAAATGTCAGGACATGGAGTGTACTCAGTGAACAGGAGCACATATACAATCCACAGCTTACTACCTCAGCCTCAAACCGCGGGAAAACTCACTGGCGTAACGTCCTCTAACAGAGACGTCATTTCCGGACCGCTCGAATTCAGTAACCGTCGGAGTCTATTCCACACAGTAATCTCAAAGACACGGAGGAGGCGAAAATAAAGAGTAACGCCACGGTGTTAATTACAATTGACCTTAGCAAAGACGTCTGGAAAATTTACGGCAGCTAAATTAACTTATCTGACTAACGGGCACTTTCTAAACGGTACCTAATCCTCCTCGGGCAACTCCTTCAGGCGGGGAGATGTTTTCGCAGTGGTAATGTTTGACTGTAAGTCAATGTTCCGTTACATTGTTTTTGTCTAAAGTGAAATACAGCGGGGCTATTAATGTGTGAGTGGAAGGATGTATTTTTCACACAGACTTCTACACAGTGACCGCAGAATGTCTCACATTCTCTGGGCACACAAGCGTGAGCAAACTTGACCGTGAATCAAATCCAAAGCTTGGCGCTCGACTCGATTCCCGAATTCCCGGACTCGAGGAATCGATTCAGTTCCGTGTAGAATTGTGACCGAGCATAGAAAAACTATGAGAGGGACGTTCAGCTCAGGCCAGTGGCTTTAAGAAGCGCTGTTAACCAGAGCGGATTGTACATGTTACACATAACTGACTTTTGTTTTGTTCAGGACCCTCACTCTAATACAGATGTTAAGACCTTTTGACGATCTCAGTGGCGTAGCGGTTTTTGGATGGCTGTGCTGGTGTTATGGTTTTGAAAAATGTTTGCTGGAGCAGTTACTCCAGTATAAATATCCGAGGGCCACTTTCTATTGGTAGTTTCTCGTAATCAAGTGGTACTAATATACATTTATGATTGCAATTCATGAAAACGTGTGGCTGTTTGAACACAGATATAAAATTCTGTTTCAGCTTAATACTGTAGCGTCTCGCGGAGGAAGAACAAGATGGTACATTTTTTTTTCTGCTCAACAAAAATCTTTTATTGAACAAAGCAGAAAAGGCCCCTAACAGAACACCCCCTAACAATGAACTTGACAACCACACTAAATAACTCACAGCAGAGCACAAACAAACACAGCCAACACGCAAACACACCTTAAACTAACAACGAGGACCTTGGACAACTCGAACTTCGTCTTAGCCAGACTCTACTCAGAACTGACTCTGGCAGCCAGCGTCCAAGAAAAGAAAATGGCTCAGCACATCTTTTCCTCTCACTTTCTGTTTGCACACACATTGCCGTTTCTGTGAATTGTGGGGCCATTACATATGCTGCCATTACATAGACTGTCATTCCTCTCTTGAGACCTACCCTAATTAGAACTACCACTAGCCTAACCCAACTCTGATCTTATCCTCACATTAAAATGTTTTACCAGCTTGTGGTAATAATGCTACAGTAAACAAAACAACCATGACAAAACATTTCCCGAACACAGTACATCCCTTTTTCAACTAAATACAGCCCGGCTAAGCATTAGCAATGCACCATGGGAGCCGAGGCGTGCTCTGATCTTTATCGGTGGGGTCATTGACAGGTTTCCTTCTAAGCAACATCCTTTTATCAACTCAAAACTGAAAATGTTGACTGTAATCTTTCATCTAGCTGAGGGGGACACTTTCCAAATATAAAGTCTTTCCCTTTGAAGTAACAAAGACCACTCAAGACCCTCCTGTATTGATTAGCTCATCTTGTATTGTGTTAGATTTCAGTGTTCAATGATGTTTACAACCCCTTTAAATCATCATAAAGCTATTTTCTTAAACTCATCTACATATCTGTGTGCTTCTTCTAGGGAGTGTTACTGGAAGCTCAACTCATGTCTTTGTATGCATGACAAGTTCAGAATGAGATTTCTTTCTTTTCGGTCAAATTAGGAGCTTCTCAAACATGAATCAGACACATTTCTGACATTGTGGTAACTACACTGTTAAATAAAGGTACTGTGTAAATTTTTCATTCATCAAGGTGCAAACAATGTACACTCAAAGGTACACCAGTGGGTTTAAGGCCCAATTGTGTATGTTAAAAAGTTTTTTTCCCCTGTGGAAAAGTACAAATTTCTATCTTTTGATAACCCAATGTTTTAAAACAGAACAATATAATAAAAAGCCTGGAGACGAGACCAAGTGTGTGGAGTCAATGCCACTTAAAAAATATTACTTCAAAGTATTGGTATGGTACAATTATGTTCTCTGACTAAAGGTACTGAGATGTGCCCATGAGGCTATCACCCCATTGACAGTCTCGTACCTTTCCTCTGAGTGTAGCATCTCAGGAGTAATATATGGGTCAATTCACTCTAACAGCTTTCAACCACATCCACTTCCTCCATCAGCAGCCATCAACAAAAGCGAGGCTGATCTATAAAAGGTGAGAACATCAGATAAAAGGGTCTATTACTGGTAGTCATATCTTATTTTAAAGTACAGACTCAAGTTGCCAATAATGGATGCTGTAGTGTGATCTTTGGACAAATCAAAGATTCACCCAAAGGAACATTATAACCACAAGAGTCATAAGTATTTCTTAATATTCAGGAGCACAAAAAATAAAATCCTTATGGCAAGATGTAGCTAAAAAAAAAATACTGTCCAGCAAAAACTACAAATTTAGCTTGTGGTGTATCCAAAGAGAAGCTTCAAATGGGGAAACGGTTTTTATTTCCTGTTTATTCTCTCATAATATGGATAATGGCTGTGCATTTTCCCTTAATAATAATAGTACATATCTGGCTTCCTTTTTGACTTCAGTTTTAACCACTGATTTGGGAACACTGCCTGACTGGCCACAATGCCCTGAACAAAATGTTCTTAACTCTGAGAACGTCAGACGTAGGCCATCATTTCAGTTCAGTTTAGGGACTTAGTTTTGTTTATTCATGTAGCAGGTTGCTGAATTCTACATGTTTGTGCGTCTTCAATACAGAAATATAGATTTGAAAATATTTCCACAATTGAGAAAAAAAAGGAAAAATAAATGCTAGAAATAAGAACACAGAACAAAGGGCGTGCTTTGCCTGGAGTGAAAGATGTAATAAATAAACGCTCAAACGTTCAAATAAGGTCATTTTATACAGGCTCACCATATGGCCCAGAGAAAAAAAAAAACGCTGCATGTATGTACAACTCAGTACATAGTATGAAACATCAATTGCGGTTTGAAAAAGGTCTGTGTGTGAACAGGTACAAAGGTTTTTTTTTTTTTTTGGTTTTTTTTAAAACCTTTAACCTGGCTGAGACATAGCACTGATAAGCTCCTTTGGCACTGACATCCCAAAATGGAGTATTTCATTATTTTACTATGTCTTTCTTGGGAACGTACAGCACATCTTCTCTCTGTGCCAAAACATCTCCCAGTGTAAAGTGTTACAAGTGGTAAAAGCCTGGCAAAAAGAACTGGAGGACTTGGACAGTTTTCAAACCCTTGAATGAATGACGTGCACCAACTTGTGGCGTTTCCTGGCAGAAAACAAAACCCTTAACCAACAATTCCATCTACAGTCAAACTATACAAATTGACCTAAGAGCAACACACTACTGTAGGTTGAGAAATTATTTCAGGCTCTGACACGTTAAAGCTGCATAAATACAGTACCCAAGGGTGTTTACCGTGAAAGTTAAGAGTGAAGACAAGAGGGGAGAAAATAACCTGCAATTCTGAGTATTTAACATTTGCAAGAGACTTCTTCCTCAGAAAAGTTCTGGTATTTTGGACTGAGGGGCAGGGTCAGCTCCCTGCTCAAAGCAGCATAGTGATGGGTTTTTCCAGGAACTTGCGGAACTCGGCCAACCACTGAGCCCCTACTGCTCCGTCCACCACCCGGTGATCACAGCTAAGAGTTACGGACATCATATTGGATACATCAAACCTATGAAAAGAAGCATCAAAAAATACAAAGAACATTATTATCTTAATGGGCATAACAAGCAGCAATAGGATCACATTTGTTGTCTTACATCTTCCATTCTGTGAAAAATGTTGAATAAGTGAAGTGTAGCCTACAGCTTTGCTTATATTTAGTCATGTCCAGGAATGTACTTAGAAATACCTAATTACCTGAGGCAGGAAACACTCAAGCACTTGCTCTGACCACAATTTCCTCTCAATTTGTTTTCCTTTTACAACAGTAGTTGTGTGTCAGCTGCAAAACTGACAAAGACTATATTTCTGTCTGTTCACAGCTTGCTAAGACACTGACAGTGCTGAAGTTCTCACCCTCTCTCATTGTCTGCAGGCAGCAACCTCTTTTCTGAGCCCCCCACTGCCAGGATGCAAGCCTGAGGAGGGTTGATGATGGCTGAGAAGTTCTTTATGCCATACATGCCCAGGTTGGAGACTGTGAATGTGCCACCCTGGAAAATCAAACAAAAAGATGCAACAGTCTGGCTCTCATTTAAGAATACTTTTATAGTCTAGCCTAAGGTATAAAAGTTCTCAGCTTCCAGATGTCGGTACAGTGCCCTGAAAAAGTATTTGCCCCCACCTGATTTCTTCTATTTTGCTATTTTGTATTAAACTAATTTTAATATACACTATATTTCCAAAAGTGTTCGCTCGACTGCCTTCACATGCATATGAACTTGAGTGACATTACATCCTATGGATTGACAATGGGATATGATGTCAGTCCACTCTTTGCACCTATAATAGCTTCAACTCTTCTGGGAAGGCTTTCCAGAAGGTTTAGGAGTGTATTTATGGGACTTTTTGACCATTCTTCCAGAACCGCATTTGTGAGGTCAGACGCTGATGTTGGATGAGAAGGCCTGGCTCGCGGCCTCGGCTCCAATTCATCCTAAAGGCGTTTTATCGAGTTGAGGTCAGGACTCTGTGCAGGCCAGTCAAGTTCTTCCACACCAAACTCACTCATCCATGTCTTTATGGAGCTTGATTTGTGCAGTTGGGAGCATGAAATTGTCTAAAATCCTTTGGTCTGCTGAAGCATTAAGAGTTCTCTTCACTGGAACTAAGGGGGCCAAGCCCAGCTCCTGAAACAAACCTCACACCATAATATCCCCTCCACCAAACTTTACTTGGCACAATGCAGTCAGACAATTACTGTTCTCCTGGCAACTGCCAAACCCAAACTCGTCTATTGTCCAGTGGCGACGTGCTTTACACCACTGCATTCGATGTTTTGCATTGTGCTTGGTGATATAAGGCTTGGATGAAAATCTGAAGGCCACATGAAGTTTGGAGCTCTGTAGCGTCTGACTCTGCAAAAAATTGTGGAGGAATTCTGGCCCACTCGGTTTGGCAGATTTGGCCATATTGGAGGGTTTTTGAGCATGAACTGACCGTTTAAGGTCTTGAGATAGGATTTAAGTGACTTTGACACAGCCACACCAAAATCTTAATTTTGTTTGTTTTGAGCCATTGAAAGGTGGACCTTCTTGTGTGCTTTAGATCATTGTCCCATCCAAACATGATCAAGGTTTAGGTCACAAACTCACGGGCAGACATTTTCTGATCTCCTTCAGGATTTTTTGAGCAGAAAGCATGGTTCCATCAATTATGATGATCAAAACAGACCCAGATACCACCACCATGTCTGACTGTTGGTATGACATTCTTATGGCGGAATGCGGTGTTAGCTTTACGTCATGTTTAACGGGACCCATGTCTTCCAAAAAGTTCCATCTTTGACTCATCAGTCCACAGAATATTATCTCAGCTAGATGTTTTTGGAAAATGTGAGATGAGGCTTAGCATTCTTTTTGGTCAGCAGTGATTTGCACCTTGCAAGTCTCCCATCAATGCCATTTTCACCCTGGGTATTTTTTCATTGAGGAATGTTGCAACCTTTTCCAGTTTTTAATGATTTTCTTTTGCATCTGTATTTGAATCTCTTTAGAACATGGCATCATGTGCTGCTTCCTGAGACCTAGGCTCCTTCACATTGCCAGACAAGCTCTATTTAAGTGATGTTTAGATGTAACAGGTCTGACAGTAATCATGCCTGGTTGTGGCTAGTGAAATTAAAACAAATTGTCAGTTGAATTTGGTTAACTGATTGACTTAGTATCTAAGAGGTAAGTACTTTTTCACATGGGGCAAGGTAAGGCTGAACAGCATTTTTACTTCAATAAATGAAATTTTAAAATTTAAAAACAACTTACGTTATCACTGTCTAATATTAAAAGTACTTTGATCTGAAACACTGAAGTGTGACAAATATGCAAAAACAGAAGAAACTGGGAAGAAAGCAAATACTTTTTTACAGCACTGTATATAATCTAAAGGGGTTATACTGCTTAAATGTGTTTTGTTGCTATTATGAACCCAACATATAACTAACTGATAAACCTAGTTCTTGTGTTACTCACCTGGAATTCATGTGGTTGCAGCTTACCCTCACGTGCCTTGGTAGCCAGTGAGACTGTATCTTTGCTAATAGCTGTTAGTCCCTTAATATGGGCATTGAAGACAATAGGAGTGATCAGACCGCTAGGTGTGCTGACTGCAACGCTAACATCCACCACATGATTTCTGTAAAGATGTAACAAAAAACAAACAAACAAAAAAACTAATAAATTACCAGTAGTTCCAAAAGACCATAGTTACGGTATTTTGTTATCCTAAATTTATTCACAAGACAAAACTGCCCTCCAGTGGTCAAAGTCATAAGTGCAAAAATTAGGTCACTTACTGTCGGATGACTGTGTCCATCCAGGAGGAGTTGGCCTCTGGCACTTTTAAACATGCCAGTGCCGAGGCTTTGATTATGAAATCGTTGACCGAGAGTTTGATGTTATCTGCTTTTACCTCCTGATCATGAGGTGATAGAGAAAAGCATCAAAACACAATCCACCTACTTCAAGCCAACAAGTCATGCATATTATAAACCGCTTGAGACAGAGAACAGAAGCCATTTAGAATCTTACCGCATTCAGTTCTTTTCTAAGGTCCAAAACTTGGTCCATATTGATGTCCACAGACAAGTAGTAGTGAGGAATTGTCTGTTTTGACTGCATCAGCCTCTGTGCAATCACCTTATTAGTGTAAAGGAATGAGAAAACAGAAATCAGATGTCTTCTTTTTAAAGCAACTTGATCAAATATTGAGCTGTACACAATGAATACTCACTCTACGGATATTGCTGATTGGGATGTCAGTAAAGGTGCCAGTGGGAACTGGGGCCACAGCTGGAGCTGCTGGTACACGGCCAGGTGTGGGTGCTACAGGAGCAGCTGCAGGAGCAATGGGGGCCTGGTACCATAAAGATCAGAAGGAAGATCATTACTATACTATTAAATTAGGAATCAAATATGAAATGTGGAAAATAACAATATTTTTTTGTTTCCCCCCATCTGAAAACTAAAATGTGAACATTTTGAAAGCATTGATCATAGTTTTCCCATTTTCAGACATAGTCCTAATGCCTAATGAACTAGCAGGTATTTCACTCACAGGAGCAGCCTTGGCTGGGACAAAAGTCTCAATGTCTTTCTTGGTTATCCTGCCATCTGGTCCAGTGCCTATGTGAGCAGAAAAGCTTTTTTCAAGCTCATTTGCACAGCGTAAACGCAGTCCAAATTAAACTGTACTTTAAATCAGTCGTGAAACAGCAAAACTAATACTTTCTGTAGTAATGCTGTGTCAAATTTTGTAAACTGTACACTCACCAGTGACCTGTGCAAGGTCGATTCCCTTCTCAGCTGCTAGTTTCTTGGCCAAAGGGCTAGCGAACACCCTGCCCTTCCTAGCAGCTGCTGCAGGAGCAGCAGTCGGAGCGGCAGGAGTCGGAGTAGCTGGGGCCGCTGGAGCAGCTGCAGGGGGAGGAGTCGCAACCTTATGGAAAATTCACAGTTAGTGAGTTAGCTACAAGCCATGTCAAAAGCAAAAAAAAATAAAATTAAACACAATCCAGGATAATTACTTTCATTAAATCATTGTATTGTACATGTAATAAACTATTTCTGTACAATAATTAGAACAGTCCATAACATTTCTCATGTTAAAATATAAAGGGAAAAAAAAAAAAAAATCACAGATGAGCAGATCCACAAACAAACCCTATTTTGTTGAAACATAATATGTAATGTAATTCAGCAAAAAGAGTAAACAGGCTCTGGAATATACATTCTGGAAAAATAACACTATTGCCTAGAAATGCTGCACCACTGAAGTATAATCCTTTTATGGATTTAGGAAAAGTGGAATATTCAGTATTTCAAATAGTACTTGAATGTCCTTTTTCCTGGCCTTCACTGAGAATGCAACCAACTGGGTTCAATGTGACAATGTTTTACCAGATGCTACCAAGAGTGCTGGAAAGAGAATATTCCATCTATTTTATGCTATCAGGAAAAATGTGAATGTCATGATTTGTAGGAGTTGAAAATAAAGCTCAGCAGCCAGCAAATGAAGCTTACTAGACAGGTAAAGGTGAACGTATTTATATGAGTATGGAGTTATAACAGTTCAATTTAAGAGCTGCTGTAAAAAGATCATCTCAGCTAAATTCTCAAAAGCAGAATTCTAAGGTGGAGGGTGAAGATTCTACCTTACAGTGCACATCTCATAGATGCTTTCACAACACAGCAAACAACGACACCAACATCTGCTTACATGCCAACTATTACAGAGTTTGCAGTAAGATTGACCTTGACATGATATAAACCAAAGTTACCAAAAATACACTGTTATGCCACAATACCAACATTGCTGTAAGCTCAAAGATGTTGCAACTTAATTTGATTTGAACAACCAACACACAAAAAGGTGCCAACAGCACTAAAATAAATGTAACTAGTGTGGTATACAACCAAGAACCTTTTCACATCACATTTTCTCTGAAGCTTAAAGAAATAATAAACAATCAGAAAGAATAACAAATTGGACATCCATAGATTGAAAATTGGTGGTCAGCATGGAAAAAAGAAACAACCAATTTAAACGCTCCCTTACCGGTGTTGGAGCTGGAGGTGGGGTAGCAGCCACACCTGTCTCTACATAGTCTGCGAATGCCTGAATGTCAGATTCTTTCTCTACCATGATGCAGAGCGGTGTGCCCAGTGGAACATCCCTGGTTCCCTCAGGGATCATGATCTTAGCCAGGTAACCCTCCTCCTGTACTTCAAAACCTGAACAAAACACAAAGGTTAAGTCAAAAGGCACATGCAGTAGCAGAGTATACAGGATTTTGTCATTCAAAAAGTCTTTATGACTTTAAACCACACATAAAATAACAAAAATAATTCCTAATCAATGGCTTCGACTAGAAAACAAAATATATTTTATAAGCCTGGGTTACATCTTGTATAATGACAAATCAGTTCAAAGACATAGATTAATGACAGCTTACCAATTGTGGCCTTATCTGTCTCAATTTCTGCCAGCAGGTCACCCTCATTCAATTTTTCACCTACTTTCTTCTCCCAGCGCTGCACAGTGCCCATTGTCATAGTGGGGGAAAGAGCTGGTAGAAGAATCTACAAGTTTCAAAAATAAAGAGAAATCATGGACTTCACAAAGCTTGTTATAATCGCAATCTTCTTCTTCCTTCAGCTGCTCCCTTTAGCGGCCGCCACAGCGGATCATCTGCCTCCATCTTGCCCTATCCACTGCCTCCTCTACTTTTACACCAACCATCTCCATGTCCACCTTCACTACATCTTCTCTGAGGTCTACCTCTTCTCCTTCTGCCCAGCAGCTCCATCTCCAACATTCTTTGACCAATATATCCACTATTCCTCCTCAACACATGTCCAAACCATCTTAACTAATACTATTACAACTACTTGACCAGCAAAATGCAATTTTGCAAAAGGCAACAGCACATCTAAAATCATGGTGCTGTGAAATGCACCCCCAGTGGTCACTTACCTTCATATGTGGAGGGTATGAACTGCCTGGAGCCTGAGGAGAAGAGGGGGCAGCAGCAGCAGGTGCAGCTGGAGGTGGAGGGGCTGCTGCTGCTGCAGGAGCTAAAGCAGCCAGTTTTTCCAGAGTGAAGTCCTTAAATGCGGGGATGAGGTCAGGGCTGAAGTCAATGATGAAAAGAAAAGGTGCATAAAGTGTATGCCATGTCATGACAAGCCTCAGATGTCAATTTTAATGTGGTGTTGAGCCAATTTATGAAAATCTTTGTGAAGGAAATTCTGTAAGGATTGCTGGTCTGAATCCAACAGTGTCCACTTTCCGATATGAGAGGGCTGTATAAGAACACAGAAATCTGGTTTCACAAGCTTTTGAAAAACACTAGCTAGGATATTTTTAAAGAAAAAGAATTGTCCTCACTTGTCAACTGTAATACATATGACTGATCCAATGGGTACATCTCTTGTGCCCTCCAGCACCAAGATTTTGGCAAGATAGCACTCTTCTAGCATCTCAAATCCTACTGTGGCCTTGTCTGTTTCCACCTAAAGAAATACAAAACAAAGAAAGTGTGTGGAATATGCTTTAAGCATATCAAAGGTATATTTGAGTAATTAAGAGCTCATCTGCTTCATTCTGATGACCAAAAATTTTGGTCTCACCTCAGCGATCAAGTCACCCTCATTGATTTTATCACCCTCCTTCTTCTCCCAGCGAGCAATGGTGCCCAGCTGCATTGTGGGTGACAAAGCAGGGAGTTCCACCTGTAGAAAATGGAAAATGTCACTTAACAGGTCCTCAGCCAAGAGGGACTCTAATGAGATCAGCAAATCTCAGCATACTATCAAAGAAAATGTCAACAAAGCCCTTCCTCTAAAATAGCCCATGCACACCCTGGTCAAAGATAATCACTATTGCTGGGTCCGTTTCCCAGATCCACATGAAGCTTAAACCTAGACTCAAAAGACTTTTATATGGTGATTCATCATTGACACCACAGTTTGGTCCAGGATCAGGCTTAATCCATGTCTGAGAAACTAGTAAATTATTTCGCAACTATGATAAAGAAAATACCCCAAACATGTAAGAACAGAACACTTCACAAACTTGGCTGACTCCAGTGTAACCTATATACACTTACTGGCCACTTTATTAGATACACCATGTATATACACTAATTGCCCATTTTATCAGGCACACTTACCAATAAGTGCAATTTGTAGTTCTAAATGTAAATGTATAAATGTCTAAATGCATAAATGCCTAAGTAGTCCATCTGTTTCTCAGAATTACTCGTTAGCCTCGTTCATCAGCTGTCAAGACCCCCAAAGGACCACCACTGTGCAGGTATTATTTGGATGGTGGATCGTTCTCAGAACTGTAACGCGTCCAAAACCACATACTACCACACTACATAGTATGTGAGAAGAAGCACACCACAATCAGACGTCCGTTCATTAGAACAGTACGTACAGCTCAGTAGTATGTGTTTTTTGGACACAGCCTAAAACGATTATACGTACAAGGTAGTTAGCATACCGAATACCGAACCAAGTGAGTGTAGGATGGGCAGACTAAACATACCAAATCAACGCCCAATAGACGACACGGAATAAGATTAAACACAACAGATGTTATACAGGTTAAAATGAACGTTGCTCAAAGTGACAGTCGTTGGAAAGTGTCGGCGATGCCACAGACCGAGTGTCATAAGGACCTCCATAAAGGCGAGTCGTGATGTACAGTTGAGAAATGAAACGAGTCGGACAGCTAACCTACCTACTTTCTCAAAACAGCCCCAAAGCCAGTGATGTGGTGTTTGCTAGGGTGAAGTAACCTACCTAAACGCTAAGATACACAGCAATCTGACATATAACCCTAACGGGGGCAACAAGTCAGCCCTCATCCAGCTGCGGCAGCTAGGCTAACCAACTTCAGTTACTCCAGCGGCTCTAGCACAGCTAGCTGGTTTAGCCTAGCAATTCCTTTACCTTCTGGTGGGGCGGCAGACTGTAGACTCGGCTGCTCTGACTGAGCGCAGCGCTCTGCTGCTGTAAGACACAGGTCTTTCCAGTAAGGATGCCGCTGTAAGCTTGTGTGGAGCGGCCATGGCTGCGGTCACTGTGGAGCCGTCTGAGCTGACTCGGTACCGGCGCGGGGCCCGACAGGACGGCGGGCCGGGCGGACCGAACACACGGCCTCAGGCGCAGAACTAAACGTAACATTTCGAGCGGAAAAAAAACTAGGCTGGGTCCAGGAGAAGCTAGTCTGCTGTCAGAATAAGTGACACCTCATACAGCGACCGCGTCCAAGAGCCAAAACGAAGTGGAATGAAGCCTCACTTTCCAATGACCTCCCCGCCTCAAAACAGCACCTTCACGGCGCTCCCCGCCTGCTTGTCCTCGCTGGTGTAACTGTGGTTGCCAGGACAGTCTAAATTACGTCTTGAATGTGTCCTTTACGGAGGCCTTAAGGTGACCTGGTAATTAATATATTGAGACCATAAGTTAAGCTGTTCGGGGTAGTAAATTATTATATTGAGGCTACAAATTAATATGGGTGTTAGAGACATCACCCCTGGTTCCACTGTAAAGAAATTAAAGAGAGTAAGTTTCTCTGGAATTAACCACCAACCCGCTCTGAATGACTTTGTTTACATCCCAGCAACACTTTTGGAACCTAAAGGTTTCAGTGGAACCTTTAAGTGTTTTATTACAGAACCAAAAGGGGATAGTCAGTCTGTATATCAGGAGGTTGCAATGTTAGTTTTAAAAACTTTGTTTTCTTCTATTATCTGAGTTTTCTGTCTGCTCCATGCACTCATAGTTCTTGGACAAAATCTCTTCACTTTTAGTAAGTCTACACTAAGAATCAATAATCATCAATGATTATTGATGGATGATACTGCATAAATAAGCATAAGAAGCAGGGTGCATCTACACAGTTTAACATAGTTACTTACAGTGGGTTGTACTTTTCTTCGCATCATCAGATGATGATAATTTAAAGGATTATTCATGATTGGAGCGAGTTCCTTGTATGTGTGTAGTCCCAGTTCATTCTCTGGGCGGATTACCTGAACTGGGTTTCCCTTCGTTACATCTCTCACATTTAAGATTTGTGATTTTATTGAATCATAATTATTATTGATTCTAAGTTTTAGAATACAATTTCCTACGCAGAATGCGCTGAAGTACACCTGCTATTATATAAGAAGTTTTTTTTTGTACTTGATATTTCCTCCCATTGTTTTCCCATTGAAAGCTCTTACTTCTGCTGGTTGATTTATTTAGTAGCAGCGCTTTTATTCATTTATATTTCAGCTCTTCGAAGTGGAGGATTTTCTGTGAAAAACTTGGCAACCTTGAGACGACGCTGTCAGCGGGCATCTCGTGAACTGTCGTAAAACGTCGCAAGAACGAAGTTTGACAGCGCAGTAACCGGCGCTGCCAATTTTTTTATTTTTAGCTTTTTAAAAATCTTTTAACTGTCGATAATTTATCTGATTATCTGAAACGAGTAGCATTAACAAAATAGTCTCGCGGGGCAGGACTGTCAGATAAGCTAAGATAAGATAGTCCTTTATTAGTCCCACAACAGGGCGTTACAGCAGCAGACGGCGCCGAACTCGAGAAAAGGAGAAGAGGAGAGAGTAACGCTACATCCTGCACCTGAACACGCGGCCATGAGCGGCTTACTTCGGTCTTTAGTCGTTTAAGGTGTTTATTCGGCGGTTAAGAGAACAGCTTCTACATTCAGCCCCGTAAGAACGACTTATTATCCCAGATTGCTTTTGTATCTAGAAGCATTTTATTCTTCAAAATAACTAATTTACTCATGCGACTCATCTCCTCAAATGATTTACTTAGTTTCGCAAAACAGCTTATTTTCTCCAGAAAGACTCGCAGTGTGCACTTTGTCGTCAGCGCTGCAGCAGCGTTAAGTCTCAGTGTCGAGTAACGGCCGTCAGTTTGTTTGAATTTGAAAGACAGAAGTGCGGAACTTCAACATTCTGAGCGTTTAAGGCAACGTTGCCTCCACTTTTCAACACCGCCGTGATATCAAATCACATCGTGACATCAAATTTTAACGTCGGATATCAGTACATGACATCTGTTTTAGACGTTTCTTCTGCTTTACATTTTACTCAAGCGAAAACAAAACAAGGCAAATACATTTTTATTTATTCAAAATCTTCCATCATATCAGTTTGACAATTCAATAACAAAAACAGGTTACAATAGCAACACTTTATTTGCTGGCTACTTACAGAAGGACATGACGCATGCATAAGTATAAAAAAAGTCTCTGAAAAGCAACACCACTATTTGTTAAAAGCCCATGTCAGTATTTAAAATGAGATGTTTTATGAAACACTCGGGTTATGAAGAAGCCACACAGGTCTGACTGATGATGTTCTTAACTGCACCTCTTCATTAGAATTTCCATTACCTTAAAAAAGATGCTAACTGTGCAATAACCACAAATCTGTAACGTTACACTAACAGAGGATGTAAGGTGTATTATAAAAGCGATTTTATAGACATATAGGTCGTATGTCTATAAAATCATTTATAATGCACCTTATGCCAACTCTTAATACTGACATAGGCTGTTTTGAAATATAAAGTAGGGCTTTTCAATTAGTTACTCAATGCTTATGCATGTGTTATTAAGCTCCTTTAGGCAGACTTCAAATAGTGTTACAAGGTTGCATAGCAACAAATAAGGACAAAGCTTTGCAAAAATGTTACTCCTTGATGATAACCATTCGCTTTCAGACATACCAGTCAAGTATTAATTGGCATAACTTGGAAAGGAATTTGTTTTATATTTTGCAGCATAATAGAAAAATAGAAGGAAGAAAATCTGAAGAAGGAAGAATAGCTATAGAGCATCGTAGTGAGTATGAAGTGCCATAGTTATTAGTCTATTTGATTTTGGTAAGGGCTATAGCTCGTCTGTCTGTGTTCTGGAAAAGAGCCCGAATCAGGCTTTTCATTTCGCTACTGGAGAACTCCTGTGCAAGAGGCCCTTTGCCCTCTGCCCACCTGGAAAAGAGAAATAAGATGTGACAATAGATCTACACAAGAGTCAACAGAAACATAAGCGCACTTATGAAAACAAGCACAGATTAACTACAGCACAATACTGACTGCATGGATACTTTTTCTGTACATTACCTGTCCACTATTTCTTGCAGACTGGCATGCAGAACTATGGAGAGTTCTTTAAAGGTCAACCACTTCTTCACATAGACTGGGACCTCTTCTTGGTACTTCTTGTTCTTGTTCTCCTCTGGCAATGGAGTGAATACTAATGGTCCCTCCTCTAAGATCGTCTGACAGAGCGTGTGCAGACGCTCTCCGTCTTCAGTTGAGATGTCCTGGAGTGAGATCAATGGTTTGCGCTTTTAAAGGCTCTTCAGCTTTAAAGAATTATAAGTTAACACTTTCAACACTGTCAGGGCTCACCTCCAACATCATGATTTTGGTAATCAGTTCAGATATTGCTGTATTCAAGAGCGTTCCCATAGACTTGCAGTATATGTTAACCGGTAGGACATCCTGCCAGACTTTTCCCAGTCGCTTTAGCTGGTGTATCACCTAAGTATAACCAATGAATTATCAATTTATCTACCACGTAAAATGCTCTAAGGAAATGTACTGCTGTCTCTAGAACCATATGAAGAAAGTGGTGTTTAGTCTCACCTGTCTGACTGCCTTGCTGGCTGCAGAGTAATTGTCTTCATCATCCAAATTGGAGAAGTTTCTGGCAGTAGACAGCCTCTCTAACATCTCTGCTTTCTGGACATTCATCTGTGCCACAAAACACTGAGCACCTTAGTGAGAAAACAGCAGAAGAAACCCACATTTTAGCAACAACATCTAGAATAACAACAACAAAAATGTATGGTATAAAGCTTTTACTACATCCCATACCCAATCTTCTAAATCCTGGGACCAAGTCAACAAAATAGGCCACTCCATCTTTTAAGGGAAGATGTGGTCTAAACTGGTGTCCCAGCGTCAGCAGATGGTGGGCAAGGAACATGCAGTTGTTGTGTTGAATGGCAGCTAAGTGGGGGAACTTAAGTAAATTGTCCCTACGTCAAATAAGGAAAACAACCCGTTTTAAGTCATGAGATTTTCTGTAAACTCATACATAATTCCACTGCTATGTCCCTTTTTTCAACATCAATCATACCAGAAACACACAGAGGAATGATTGGGACCAAACTCACAAGACATACATTAGAAACAAATATATGATATTTTGCCTAAATATAAACATCTGATATGTGATAAATAATGGCAAACTCACTTGTGATATGTAGGCACAACATCATAGAACAGGTGAAAAATATTTCGGGTTGTGTAGAATAGCTGGAAACCACTGGAGGAAAAGGACAATATAATGCTAAAATAATAACTGAGGTACAAAAAGGTACAATAATTTTTCAGTAGAAAAAAACAACAACCAATGAATGGTGATAAAATCAGGAAGGAGAAATGTCTCCTTCATGTATGTATTTACTAAAAATAACTCATAAGCTAAACTCATCTTCATTCTTGATGTGATTGCTGTGGTATCTACATACCACTGGGGGGAGCTGCCCACTGCCTCAGACAGAGTTTTTATAGCCAGCTCCATTAGCTGCTGCACAGATTCACTGATACGGCACACTGGCAGGCACAATGTGCGCTGACCCAACTGCTTCTCATTCTCCAGGATCTGCTGATCACAGTGGCCACTCCTCTTCACCTCCTGCTTCTCTCTGCTCCCCCCACCCAAGTTGGGTAGTTTGGGGATTGCAAGTTTGTAATCTGGAGAGATCTGAAATAAAGTAATTAATTAGGGGCAAATTAAGATACTGACGGCACTCATTACAATTACAAGATATTTTTTAACAATGGACATCAATCATGAGCACTGCTCTTACTTTAACAGTATTGTGCATCTCTGAGGTCATAAGTTTCCGGGCAGCTACTATGACATCTTGGCATTTTTTGCTAGCAAAATGGCAGTTGACATTTCTTGCATACTTCAGAAGATCTGTGGAGTCTCCACTGAGGTATCCCATATCTTTCAAATGATTTTCAAAATCCTCAGTTTCTTTGATAACCTGGACAACAAAAAAATGAAACCACCCTGTTACATATTGTACAGCTTTCAATGCTAAGAGTACATATCTTTTCATCTACTTACCGTATCGTAAGCTGCTAGTTGACTGCTGTTAGTTGGAATAGAATACAATAAGCATTCACGGATGATGCAGTCTGACATTTCCTCCCATATCTGGTCTCCCAATATAGCAGACACTTTCTTATCATCTATGGACGTACCTGTGTATACAGAGTAAAAAGAGAATGAATTACAATCAATACACAGACTACAATCTAATTTAAAAAGGTACAAAATAGATTTTCCTAGTGATGTTTGGGCATACCAAAGAGGTGTTCATGCAAGGTCTTGAGTACTATAAGGATTTTGGTGTAGACTTCAGCAGGGGCTGGGTGCTCTACTTGGTTCTCTTCACTGTGTAGACTCAAGACAGTGCCCTGTTCAAGCTGCTCACCCACCTCTACCAGCAGAGATGGGTACATGATCAGAGGTTTCAGCATATACTTCAGTAACACCTGCCCTAAAGGTATGAGACAGAGTCAACTGTAAGAACTTCACGCAAGTTTGGAAGTACATTATTGATAGAAATGAACTGACACAAAAATGAACAATCTTTTTTGATAAATACCAAATAGTTTAATTTTCTTGTGCAGCTCTCCTTGAATGACAAGAGCCTGAAGTACACTAGATAGAAGGTGATTAGGGGTGTGTTTGTCTTCCTTTGATTCTCCACTGTTTAAATGAAGTGCTGTTGTCAGGAAAGACTCCATTCCATTCAGCTCTGCAAAACAAAGCCACATATGAGTGATGATCAGAAATCAGACTCATAACAGTACAACAACAACAACAAACAACTACTACTATTACAACAACCACTACTACTGATAATGATAATAATAATAATAATAATAATAATAATAATGTGAAGAACAACAAGAAGGAGAAGATTTTTTTTTCAAAAGAACTGCATAATTCAGTGGCTGACATGTAAACAAAGTCATTCATAGTGGTTTGATGTGAAATGGTCCAATTTAGAGAAATTCAACAACTTTGACTTTCTTTACAGAGGTAGTGAACGGAGCCAGAGGTTCCTACAATGCAGATGTAGTCACTTTACCATCCAAAATGACCAGTGACCCTACACGTATCATGAATTATTTTATGCAATGCTGATAATGGTAAAATAAAGGTAAATCTCAAATAAGGAGATTTCTTTGGGGACTGTTTTGCCTTAGAACCTAAAGCCCTGCAGATGCCGCACCATGAATGGATATTTAAAAAAATGTTAGCAAAAACTTGCACGCTGGAAAAAAATCCAGTGTATGTACACAGCTCTTCCTCTGTAAATGGGAAATGAACAAAGCAGCTCAGATTGAGCCACACAATACTATTCCAGCCAATCAGCAACAGGGGGCATTCATGCTCAAACTCAGCACATAATCGGGAAGAAGAGAACAACAAAGATTAAGAAAAAAAGTTTGGATCAGGCCAGGGTGAAAAGCCATGTTAACATCAGTGAGGCATTTCAACAGTGGAGACTTCCACTAGTTGACAAGGCTGAAGTTGGCTACCTATTTGCCAGCTTCTTTTTCTAAATTTTCCCATTCCATCTTAAATGGTACAGTTTTTACTTTTGGGTGAATTTTCCTCAGGATCCAGAATGTAACTGCTGCACCATTTAAGGTGGAAAGGAGAACTTGAACAAGAAGCTGGCAAGTAAGAAGCTAGCATCAAATTCACTTTGAGTTGAAAGGCATGAAAATAAATGAGGAGGCTGTTTATTTTCTGTTTAACTGGTGGGTTTTTGCTATTTCATAGAACCAACAGGTCAGTATTGTTTTGTTGTGTTTGCTAATATCTGTATATATACATAATCCCAGCTGATTAGCTTTGCAGCAGCAATTGTAGCGACAGTTTGTTAGCCCATAACCTGGCTAAAGTTACATTAAGATACTTTGTGTCTTTGTTCACTCAAACGTTATATCACAGTATTTGCTCATACAGCGTTTGTGAAGAGTTTTATAACCATAAACATCTAAAAAAAAAAAACAAAACAAAAAAAAAGGTTGTGCATCTTGGCAATGTGTCCATGAGCTTTTGATGTAGCACTGAAGGGAGGGGTGTAACTGGTCTAAGTTCAAATATCAATCAAAGTTTGCCTTTAAGTGCATTGAACTAGTTTTATAACCACCACTGTGAACACTTCTGACTTGATTTCACATAAATATCAGTATAACTGAGTGTTTATATCTTTTTGAAATTGTGAAATTGTGAAAAATTGGTGGAATTCCCACTAAAGATACAATTTAACCTAATGTAATGTAAACATTACTCTCACCTTTGGCAGGAGGCAGTTTCCATACTGCCAGTTTCTTCCACTCTTCTCCAAGATGGTAGATGAGGTTCTCTCTCTGTACAGTTATCTCTGAGCTGAGGGCTTTAAGTAAAGGCAACTCTGAGTCTTTCCAAGCTTTCAAGGCTTCAACACTGCCTCGTGCCTTAAGAAGTTGGGGAATATTAAAATATATTTAACATTCTGTAAATATATGTGTACTAAATTCAGACTTCAGATCATCAAAAACATATTTATATTATATTACTCACTTTTCCAAGCTGCTTGGCTGCTGCTTCATATTTCTTCTCCTGTAAGGTCTTGTGGTACTCCTCCATTGCTGTGTCAAACTTTAAATATAAAAACATTCCAGATCTGAGAAACGTATCTACTTCTCAAAGAATATCTTTGAAGAAATAAAAACTCAAATTTAAAAAGACAAATGTATCAAACAAATGAGTATATCTGAGGTTATTCCTACCTCAGTGTTATTGTGCAGAAACATGACATGCATGTACATCACAGCTGAGTCAATAATAAATAATAAAAAGTTAACAATAGCCTACATCCACTTACCTCTTGTAGATGTTGGAGCATGCTTATTACTGCAGTGTTCTTCTCCAGTTGCTGTTTGAGCTTGGCATATTCTGTTACGGCTTCATGTAGGTTCTGTTGCACCTACATTTAGAATTTAATAGGGAGGTGGGATGATTTATTGCACTTGTCCAAAAACAAAACATGCAGATATCTGGAAGTCATGTAGCTGTAGTAAAGGACAACATGCTGTCCCATACCTCATTCTCAATAAAGCTTTTCAATAGATCAATGTCCTTAGATACGGCTTCAACTTGGTCCATGAGTTCTTCAGCTGCATCCATACTTGGTATGAACTCGTTGTATTTCTTATTTATCATGTCAGACAATTCTTCCTATAAAGAGAATACAGAGATTTAAAAAACAAAAACAGAGAAACATGAATACTAAAAATCAATACTGCTGTTGCTAATTTTTCCTGCCCTCATGCTATGACCATTAGATAAAATACTACAAGCTTGCATAAAATCCCTAACCTAAGGCAGCAGTGCAGGAGTGATATATGAGATATATATTATTAAATAAAGTATGTGGTCTGAATTTATGAAATATTTAAAATAACACTAACAGCCACACTCCAGTCCAAATTAGCTTTGATGAATTTTAAAAATTTTACTTTAGTTATTTTTCACAATTTTTTTCAAAATTCCCAAATAACGTAACCATTGAGATGTAAACAAAGACACTGAGAGTAGTTGGTGTAAATATAGCCATTTTATTTACTATCCCATGTGACCAGTGGGCCTACATGTATGTATTAACATCTTTTGGCTGCTCCCTTTAGAGGTCGCCACAGCAGATCATCTGCCTCCATCCTGCCCTATCCACAGCCTCCTCTATTTTTACACCAACCATCTCCATGTCCACCTTCACTACATCCATAAACCTTCTCTGAGGTCTACCTCTTCTCCTTCTACCCGGCAGCTCCATCTCTAACATTCTTTGACCAATATATCCACTATTCCTCCTCAACACATGTCCAAACCATCTCAACCTGGCCTCTATGGCTTTATCTCCAAACTGCTCCACCTTCACTGTCCCTCTGATCTGCTCATTTCTAATCTTGTCCATCCTTGTCACTCCCAACGAAAATCTCAGCATCTTCATCTCCGCCACCTCCAGCTCAGCCTCCTGTCTTTTAGACAGAGCCACAGTCTCCAAACAATACATCATAGCAGGACGCACTACTGTCTTGTAAACCTTCCCTTTCACTCTTGCTGCTATCCTTCTGTCACACATCAGCCCTGACACCCATCTCCACCCACTCCATCCTGCCTGCACCCTCTTTTCTACTTTGTCCATTGCTCTGGATGGTTGACCCAAGATATTTGAAGTCATCCACCTTTACGACCTCTACTCCTTGCATCTTCACCTTTCCACCTGCCTCCCTCTCATTTACACACATGTATTCCGTCTTGTCTCTACTGACCTTCATTCCTCTCCTCTCCAGTGCAAACCTCCACCTCTCCAGATTCTCTTCCACCTGCTATCTACTCTCACCACAGATTACAATTTCATCTGCAAACATCATGGTCCATGGAGCCTCCTGCCTGACCTCATCTGTCAACCTTTCCATCACCATTGCAAACAAGAAGGGGCTCAAAGCTGATCCGTGATGTAACCCTACCTTCAACTTGAAACCATTTGTCACTCCAACTGCACACCTCACCACTATCTCACTATCCTCATACATGTCCTGCACCACCCTAACATACTTTTCAGCTACACCTGACTTCCTCATACAGTACCACAGTTCCTCTCTTGGCATCCTATCATATGCCTTCTCTAGATCCACAAAGACACAATGTAGCTCCTTCTGACCTTCTCTGTACTTCTCTACCAACACTCTCAATGAAAAATTGCATCGGTGGTACACTTTCTGGGCATGAAACCAAAACATGTATGTATTAATATATAAATCTAAAATAAAAATAATTATGCATATTTAGAAATATTATATTTTGATAACAATAAAAGAGGTAAATACAAAAAATGGGTACTATAACACCCTGCATGTAGCTCTCTGTATTTTTTATAAAAACGTATCTTCAAGCTATAGTATTTGTCTCATGCAACAAGCAACAGTGGTAGCCAGTTCATATATATTTTAGTGAGGTAGCTTTTAGGGGCACTGAACACGTCAGATGTCTGGTTCCTATCACCACCACTGTGAACAATTCTGACTGTTACTTTTATAGCTAAGCATTTCACATCAAACCACTCTGAATGACTTTGTTTACATCTTAGCACTTTAAATTATTAGGAGTATAATTCCCCATTAATATATGAACGAATTGGGGTGGGCAATATGACTATTTGATTAACATGATAGATTACACCACTACACGTTTCTAAGCATATTGTGGATATTGTCACTGGTCTGCAGCATGTTTGTTGAATAGAGCACAATTAGAGCTGCATTATGGGACTTAGTACCCTAAAGGATGTAAAACACTGAATAAATATATCACTGTACTCGCACAAGTAAACTAATGGTACAGACCTGTTTTTTTTATCCATTCCATTCTTATCAAACTTAAGAAAAAAAGAAATCTCATCATAAAATATGTTTTTGCTATACCACACATCCTTCAGAAAACGATGTATGATATAAATTTTACATCGATATTTTATTCCGTATTTTTTTATTAAAAAATGCACAACATGCCCATCACACACAACATAAGTGGGTTTGAACTAATAAGTGAAAATCTTTTGATTGGATCAGTTGTTTTACTGGTGTAAGTAGTCAAAATATGGATTAAAACTGCTACAAAACAGGCCAGCTAGCGTCAACTCCACAATGCATGACACGTCAACCAGACTCGGCCAGTGTACGAAGCAAACACCATCTGCAACGCTGTTTACCTGACCTTATTACCTCTTATACTTCAGCAACGGTTACAGTTTAACACCAGAGGCCAACATGTCTTGTAGTAATACCTCGTTATATCATTTAAGCCAAGCTGGTCATTTGATTTCGGGCATTTGATAGCTGACTAGCTCCTGAAGGCAGCTGGCTAACGTTAATGAAGGACTACCGGTGGAGGTAATGTCAGCTCGGTCGTTGAACAAACAAGTTACCTAGCCAAGTTAAAGTTGTCCGGTTAACCACAGGACACTAGACACTAACGAGCAAAGTGACGAGAAGCGGACCACCGCACTGATACTGCCCTATGAATTTAGTTAGCCAAGTTAGCTTAACTAACCAACACCTCCTTCAGCAGTAGACATAGCGATGCCAGTTAGCTATACGTTTACCTTTCGGAAACTAGGCTTATATCATTTTAAATAGCAGTCCACTAATTACAGTAACGTACCACTAAATGCTGGAGTGGTAAGCTGCTTTGAGTTGGGTGGAGAAATGACAGCTGCATATGTAGCTAGTTAGCTAAATTAAGCTAGCTTGCCTAGCAAAGTGTATTTTGAAGCAAGAGTTCGTTTACCTTTGTTTCGTCCACTTTCCGGGAGAGTTTGGATATTTTAGAAGCCAGATCATCTTTTTCCAATTTTCCCGAGCTCGCAAGCACCTCTGTTACAAACGAAGCCATCCTTGGCAAATGTTTCTGTCAAGTCAAAGTTTCAGGTTGGTCAAAAGCTGCTACTGCCCGCCATACCGCGCGAGTCCTGCTGGGAGTGAGTCGGATCCGAAACAACCGAATCTTGAATCGAATCACATGAATCATTTAAGCAGCAGGGTTGAAATTAATGGTGAAAGATGACGCTTCGGTATTATTTAAAAACGAATATATTAACCACGTAAAACATCCATCCATCCATCCATCCATTTTCTAAGCCGCTTCTCCGTCAGGGTCGCGGACGTAAAAGATAAAGAGAAAACAGAACGTATCCACGAAATACCAACAAAATCGGCTCTGTTGACTTTGTGTATTTCATAATACCACAACACTGGCAACAATGCTGAAAACTACACAAAGCCTTTAAGGTGATTAAAATCGTTAGTAACCTGATGCAACACATTCTTGCATGTAAAAATAACACCATTTAAGAAGAGTTAAGTAGTTTAACATGCACTTAAAGACGTCTGACGTAATGTGGGAACGTACATGAAGCAAAATAACAGGTTATATACTGGACGGGGAGGATATTTCATATTTGAAACAAGCTTTTGTATAAATCATGTTATGAATGCCAGTTCAATCTAAATGCACATTTTTATTTTTTAGTGCTCCTGAGTTGGATCCTGAGTTTTGCCCACCATACAGTGTGAGAGAAGCAAGGTTAAGAACAGAAACATGAAAGCACTGAAATATTCAGTGCTTGCTAAATAAATCACAGCTGCTTGGGGACATTATTTTGGTCTTTATCTGGTCCAATAGCACACTCTTAAAAGAGATGGTTCTTTAAAAGTTACTTAGTAAAGGGAATGGGTTTATTCCGAACCATGAGTTCTATATAGACCCATTACATGTTTAAAACATTCTTTGCATGGTTAAATGGTTCTTTAGATTGATGGACAACCTGTTGCACCGAAAAAGGGTTCTTCTGTTGATACAAGTTTGACATTGTAACAATAGAAGAACCCTTTTTGGTGCTATATAGAACTAGGTTCTATATAGAACCATATACAACACATTACCCACCAATCTGAAAAACTATTTCACCATGCAAAGAACTATGTAAGCATGCAAGTGGTTCTATATAGATTCTATATAGTTCTATATAGAATCTATATAGGTTCTAAATAGGTCCATTCCCTTTACTAAAAACCCTTTTAGAACCATGTTTTTAAAGAGCAAGTTTTACTAGAGGTCGATCTCTCTTTCCTTTCTTTCAGCCTTTTCTTTAGCACTTTCAGAGGACGTCTGCACTTCAAATGTCTTGTCAAATGCACTGTAGTCCACACGAAAAGCCCCTTTCTCTAAAGAAATGCAGGACTCAAAGCGATGACCCCAAAGAATCTCATCCTCTGTGTAAGACGTCCTTGCCTGGCAAGTCATACCTATAAGGGAATAAAGGCGAAGACAAATTATTCGGAAAAACTGAAGCTATTAACAGTGTATGCATATAAATTTGTGAAGATTTGCAAGATATGATGTGTGTGTGTGTGTGTGTGTGTGTATGTATATATATATATATATATATATATATATATATATATATATATACAGTATCTCACAAAAGTGAGTACACCCCTCACATTTCTGCAAATATTTTATTATAGCTCTTCAAGCTTATATAGCAGTATAGTTTAACTGTCCTCTCAAAATTACTTAACACACAGCCATTCACGTCTAAACAGCTGGTCTAAATTGTGACCGATTGTGTCCCTCCCTGATATCATGTGACTCATTAGAGTTACAAGGTTCCAGGTGTAAATGGGGAGCAGAGCTGTTAAATTAGGTGTTTTGGGTAAAACTCTCTCATACAGGCCACTGGATATTCGACGTGTCACCTCATGGCAAAGAACTCTCTGAGGATGTGAGAAGTAGAATTGTTGCTCTCCACAAAGATGGCCTAGGCTATAAGAAGATTATTAACACCCTGAAATTGAGCTATAGCATGGTGGCCAAGGTCATTCCAGGACAGGTTTCACTTGGAGCAGGCCTCGCCAGGGTCAACCAAAGTCCACGTGTTCAGCTTCATATCCAGTGTTTGGCTTCAAAAAATAGATGCATAAGTACTGCCAGCATTACTGCAGATGTTGAAGAAGAGGGAGCCTGTCAGTGCTCAGACCATACACCACATAATGTATCAACTCGGTCTGCGTGGCTGTCATCCCAAAAGGAAGCCCAAACACACCGCCAAGACAACAACTGCTTTGCTGAAGGTAAAGGTGATGGAGGGGCCAGGTATGCCTTCAGACCTAAACCCAACTAAGCACCTGTGGGGCATCCTCAAGTGGAAGGAGGAGGAGCGCAAGGTGCCTAACATCCACCAGCTCTGTGATGTCATCATGGAGGACTGGAAGAGGATTCCAGTAGCAACCTGTGCAGCTCTGGTGAATTCCATGCCTAGGAGGGTGAAGGCAGTTCTAGATAATAATGGTGGTCACACAAAATATTGACACTTTGAGCACAATTTGGACGTGTTCACTGTGAGGTTTACTCACTTGTGTTGCCAGCTATTTACACATTAATGGCTGTGTGATGAGTTATTTTCAGAGGACAGCAAATCTATACTGGTATACTCACTGTACACTGACTAAGTTATAACCAAGTTTCATTCCTATAATGTTGTCTCATGAAAAGATATAATAAAATATTTACAGAAATGTGAGGGGTGTACTCACTTTTGTGAGTGTGTGTATTACATACATAAACAAGAGACATAATGAAAATGTCTGATTCCTGTCTAAATACTTTTATATCTAGTAAAAATCACACAATTCACATCATATGGGTTAATGTTATGAACTGAATTATATTGAAGGACTGTGAAAGAGCACAGAAATCTAGCAAACCTGATGCTTCAACTATGCCTTCAAGGATGACAATGATCTCAAACTTGTCCCTCTTCAAAGACTCTGCTCCGATCTCCCAGAAGGGGCTACTTTCGTTAATTACATGAGTAATAGTTTGAGGCTCAACCAGCAGAAGTCGGTCTCCTCCAGTGTCATACCCCAAGTTGATCTCAGACTGCTCCAGAGGAACGAACTCCCCCTCTTTAGTTTGTCTGGATTTGATCAGTTTTGCTCTGATCTTGGCATCAACCATGTGACTCTCCCTGAGGTCTCCAATGCGGAAGAGCAAGCAAAGATTCTCATCTCGTTCAGATATAACGCAGTGCTTGCTGAAGATAAGAGTCTGGGCTCTCTTCTGTGGCCTGGATATCTTCACAAACATGCACCCAACCATGAGAGCGTCAATGATGGAGCCAATTATAGACTGGGCCATAATGAGAACTGCGCCTTCGATGCAATTAGCTGTCACCATTCTAGAACCATAGCCAATGGTCCTCTGGCTCTCCACCGATAGGAGCAGGGCTGACAGAAAGCTGTCAACATTTTCAAAGCAGCGCTGCCAGTTTGGGTCATTCACATGGTTCACATCATCTCTCAGCCAAGCATCCAGGAAATAGATTTCAGCAAAGACTACCCAAGTGCCAATGTAGCACATGGTGAAGACGAACAGGAACCAACGATACCTCAGGTCAACCAGAGTGGTGAAGATATCAGACAGGAATTTGCATTTGTCTTCGATGGGCCCAAGGTTGACTCTGCATTTTCCATCCTTTGTAATGTAGCGCTGTCTTTGCTTGCCTGTAGTAAGGCAAACGTGCTGCTCTTCACCCAAGAGCTTGCACCGCTGCTTTCGGAATATTTCGCGAGACATTTCCACAGGGACCTGTACTGGACAATGGTCGCTGCTGCTGGAATTTGAGCGCCACTTGGAGCTCAGGCGCTTAAGTCGGCGACTGCGGCGAGCACGGTGGGTCTTCGGGGGCTCCTCTAGGGCCTTGTCCTGACCTGTGGGACGAATGTACATGCAAATGCTCTGCTCTTGGTCACCAGGAGCCGGATGATGATTATGATGATTCTGTACTTGAGAAAAGGTCAGCTGACGACCTGGGACTGACACCAAGGCCTGAGACTCAAAACTCTTACTTTGGGGTAAAGAGACCTTTTGAAAGTTCAGCACTGCTGAGGCCACTGCTGATTTACTTCCAACCTTAAAGAAAGATTAAAGAAAATATGAAGAAAATGAGTTTATAGAATAATATATGAACCATTCTTCCAAATTAGCTCAAATTGTGGTCCCACAGTTAAAAAAAAATTAAACTTTAAAAAAATATTTACAAGGATCATGTTATATTTAGTAAGGCATTAATTGATATAACTAACCTAAATTCATACAAAAACATGAATTATAGGGTACTTTCTATTGATGAAATGTACATAAAGACTATGTAATGATGTACAAATCATTTACATTTAAAAATAGTACAAGGACAACACATCAAATGGTGAAATCCAGAAATGATATTGTTTTTTGAAACAATAGTAATGCAACATGGTAAACATGTCCTGTCCCAACCTTTTTACAACATGTTCCTGGCATCAAATTCCAATTGGCCATATATTTTTCAAAAATCAGTAAAAATCTTTTGGAACATGGTTATGATATTTACATTTGTGTTTTAATATTTTTAAAGATTTTGAAATGAAGTTGAAATCTTTATATTTATCACAAGGTTTATTTTTAAATGAAACCTTCCTATGTTTTCAATACTGAAAACCAGAGTTTTAGTTCATAGGCAGAGCCTTATGGTAACCACACCCCTGCATTTTAGAGCAGGAAGGGAGACTGCATTCCTGTCTTTCACGTCTGCACAGTGAGCATCTACACTCTTAAAAAGATGTTTTTTTAGTTGAGACAAAGGTTCTATATTGGACCATGAACATTCAAAAAACCATATACATGCTATTGTTACAATGTCAAATTTGTAACAATAGAAGAATGATATAGAACCATATACAACACAGTCTCCATCAATCCTAAAACTTCATCCTAAAGCACCCTAAAATCAATCCTAAAATTTCATGATGCAAAGAACTCTTTAAGCAAAAGGTTCTTCTAGTGTTCATGGTTCTGTATGTAGAATGGGAAAACATGCCAAGATATTAGGGGTTAGTATAATTTTTCCCACCCCCTGTAACACAGAGCAACTAAACTTCAGACAGCGAGTAAAAGGAAGCAAAAGGCACTACACTAAACATTTTTTTTAAATTATCTTGTCTTTTGAATAATTAAACATAACCCATTGTGCTATATGCCACCAAAGGTATGAACTAACAAGGTAAAAAAGGGCATTTTGATGCAAGTTTGACTGAAGAATTGGCATTTTGTTTATTTTTGAAAATTTTATGTTTGTACAGCTATTTAAACCTGTGTTTGCAAGTCATGTAATGATTATTTGAGATTTACTCAGTATTAGCTAAAATTGTCACATACTGACAATTGGTAAAGTTTTGCTGGCGTTATGATTGCTTTGGTAGTGACAAAATAAATTAAAATTTGTTATACTAAAATAAACATAATTAAGGTACAGGGTCACTCAAAGCAAAAGGATTGTAGTCTAAAGTCTAAGTTAGTTAAAAATCCAAAATGTGCTTTCAACTCTGCATCAACCAACTCTACATTTCAGACTGATTACGTTTTTTACCTTTGGGTATGGACTGTAAAGGGTTGATTCCGGAGCTGGCCGGGGAAGATATGCAAGCAGGTGCTTGGCTGTGAGAAACTGTGCTGGGGGGATGGAGTTTCTGCGATGGTCTAATCTCATGGGGCGGACTTTTACTCTGTTACACTCCTGTAAAGCCATCTTGCTGCAAGTGACAGTAGAGACCATCACAGATTATTTCACAAGAGGCCAAGTATCTTCTTCCTGTTGAAGGCATACTGAATTAATGATAATCGAGCATTCTCAAATGAACAATATAGACCAAGTGATGAACTGGTTCAACTATTTTTATGCTCCATCATATTTTACATTTATGTAAAACTTTAAACAAATTTTCCTCGCTTTTTTGTTAAGTCAAAGAATTTGATGTAGTGTGTAAGCACTGTAAGTTTCAAAATGTACTGTTCACATCTCAATCCATACAGTCCATAGAAAAAAACTAAGCAGCCCATTTTGAATTTACTGTCTTTGCGATGACATGAAAAAAACATAATCTTAACATATATCCATCTATATCAGTTTAGCCCCATTCATTTGTGTTTCAGAAGGTATAAGGAGTGTATCTGCCTGGACTGCTTTTTGAATGTAATTTAAATGTGCAGCCAATCAGAACAGAAGCTATTTACATTTACTTGTCTTAAAGGTACAGTGACAAGAACAACCTGTTTAATCCTAGGGGGTAAAAAGAGGTTAAAAATGGTTATGTGTTAATGACTTATGACTATTTACATAAGCCCACACAAACATAACAAGTGGAAAATTAAGAAAAATGTAGGAGACCCTTTATTTCTGCCAGATGTGTCTGTTTCCATCTCCTCTCCTTCCTAAACCCTTCTGTGGACTCTGAGAAACCCACAATCCACTGTGTGGCAGCATCTTGAATATCATTACAATCTCTCCAGTGTTCCACATCTAATTAAACTGTGGAGATTACTTCCAATCCACTAAATCCAGGATATAAAGTGGGAAGGAGTGTGGTGATGGATTTGAAGAGATTATGGCTGTATAGCTTACTTGGCAAAGGAAATTTTTTTATGGAGATTAGGAAGGGAAAAAAAATATAGTTGTCTCCCATCTCCATTACATCTGGGGTTGTCACTCTTGACAGTTTTTGGCAACTTTTTTGGAATTAAACCACCATGACAGCAGTTGCAGTTCTGAGGGTTTGAAAAGAGCTTCACCATCATCCACTTATGCATGATAGCTGAGTCGTTTTCATACGGAATAAAAGAGATGCATCTTGGCTTTTTTACATGGCACTACTGATACAAAGTGCAGATTCCATACAGCTTCTTTTGTTCTTTGATCAGTCACTAAAGGAATTAGTCAAAAATAAAACATTGACATGTATTAGATGCTCAGATGCTCAGGACGTAACCAGTTAATTTATACTGCAACTGAAAATTAAACATAACAAATATATGTCAACTGAGAAATTCATTTTGTTAAAGTAGCTATACAAATAATTAAAAATCAGTGTCTTGTTTGCAACATCTTTCATGTCTACATCTGTAGATGTCGACGCTGATACAAAAACTTTACAAATGCAGTAAAATTAATACAACAAAAACATTTTAGCACAATAGACCTGCAGGAGTCCCACACTCTAACAGAATGCAATAAATACATCATCAAATATCACTTTCAAATTTTGATCAAATTAAAATGTCTGTCTGATGAAGTTCAATTTTTAAAAAACTAATCATCTGCTGATACCAATATGATTCTGATGTTATTATGCTTCTCTAATATTTTTATTGATGACAACAAAGTACTGAAATGAATCTAATCTAAGACAGAAATGACACAGTACCTGTGTAGTTCAGCTAGCTGCCTTTAGAGCTCCTGAAAAGACTCCTCCTAAAAACGAGCCAGAGAAATCATAGAATGTAGAGAAAATGGAATACTTCTTGTTTAATGATCTAAACAAAGACTTGTCTTCTTCCTTCGAGGCATGAGTGAAGTAGCAGTGCATCTGCTGTAGTTCCTAAACCCTCCAATCCTGCTGCTGTGAGGGTCAACTGGTAAGCTGCTCTGAGGCTAGCAGTGTCACAATTGCAGCATGATGGCATAAGGTTAATGACAGAGAGATGAAAATGACAAAGCTTCTACTCACTAATCAATCATGCAAATATGTTTGTGTATATTTCACTCCGTATATGCAGTACTCACAAAAGCGTTCACTAGACTACTTTCAGTAAGCATCCTAATGAGTTATTAATAACAGTCGCTGTGCAAAAGTCAGACCCTAGTCATTAAATACAGGTTATTTTATTTTATATTTCTGATGACATTAGATATAAGATGATGCACTTGCAGAAGGGAGAAAGTCACAGGAAAATAAATCAAAATAGGAGTGTTCAAAAAGGAGTTCAAATTATCCAACCCTACAAGACCATCTAAAATAAAATAAACAATACTTGGAGCTTTCATCTTTGAGAGATAAGAGGCTCCAGTCTATGCAGAAAATACCACCATCTTCTAAGACTGAATCTTGGAGGTGTGGACAAATATCCATGCAGATTCCTTTGAAACCTAAGAGCAAGTCTAATGAAAAGAATGGAAGCTATAATAAAGATGAAGCATGGACATTATTGAAATGACATAATATTTAGTTGTTGAGGATTCTTTTCTACTTTTTTCCTGACACTGAAAAATGAAGAACTTACTTATTTTCTTCTGTTGTTGTGACTGTAAATTATGTGGTTTCTGATGTTTGCACAGTACTGTAACCACAAGACATCAAAGACAAACACAGTCAAGAATCAGAAAAGTCAGAAAAACACCAGAGTAAGAAAGACAGAACTCAAGTGGCAGAGTACAACAAAGTGGGAGAAAGTTTATTGTGGGTCAGCACAGGCTTAGAGGGATGGAACAGAGGAGAGGAAAACAGTTAAAGAATCTGAAATAGTGGATGTATGGTAAACTTCTATGAATGGTTATCTTCACAGCAACATCAGTCTACAGTACATCTGGAAAGTCAAATAATATAAACCTTTTTAAAATACCCCACCTTTGCTGTCCTCCTTTAATTTTGCATTAGCAACATTAGCATTTAAAATGCATTTTGTGTTACAAAATGACATCCATTTGATCTTTCCTGAGATCAAACATCTTGAAAGAGCATGAGAAATCAAACAACAGCTCTTCGAATCCTTCAGTGTGCGATCAGAGTTGACCAAAGGGTTGTGACAAAAGCATGATAAATATATGTATAAAAAACTACATAGCTTTATAGTCAGTGCAACAACAATAGAAAACCAGTGTTTGACATTTCAGCCTGAGGCAGAGGCTAAATGGCAGTGAATTACCATGATGTTGCCTCGCCTTCTGTCCGTGCTCACTTCACAGTGACAATGGATGTGCTGTGAATGGATTCCATGACGGCAGCCAGACGACTACACAGGTCGTGGGGCGACTTCCTTACTTTAGGTGGTTCTTTCAGCACCACTCGCTCAGCTGAGCAGTCAAGAACCCTTGGCAAGAACTCACTTAGCTTCTCCTGCAGAGACTCTGTCATATTCACCCAAACATAAATAGTACATCAGACTCTTTTACTTCAGAAAAGCAAGGTACATCGGTTGTACCTTCACACAGGCTCTTTATAAGAAAGCATTTTAAATAGTTATAGAGATAATACTTTAGAGCCTTACCATCCATATCCTGCTCCAGATAAGAGCACCAGTGGTTTCTGATTGCTTCTATGACTTCCATGTCCTCCTGGCTGATGCTGTCTCTAACCATGAGGTGCATGCAGGGGATGACACAGTCATTCATGATGGTCACTGCCTCTTCCACATCATTCTCTTCTCCGGTCTTAAACAGTGTGGCTGCATTCTCATTCAACTCCTAGAGGGCACACACCAGGGAAAATTTAATAACAGCCATGTGTATCAAACGAGGAATACTGATGTAGGATTCATTTGTGCCTTTTAATTAATTTTTTACATAGACTATAACTATATAAATACAAACCCCACTTCCAGAAAAGTTGGGACATTTTGGAAAATGCTATAAAAACAAGAATCTGTGATGTGTTAATTCTCTTGAATCTTTCTTTAATTGACAGAAGTACAAACAAATTACTTTTAATGTTTTGGCTTGGAGAGAGGCTTGGAGAGAGTCACCAGAGAGTCGTCAAACAGTTCAAAAAGAAGATTTCTCAATGCAAGATTACAAAGACTTTAGATCTTTCACTCTCTACCATACATAATATTGTGAAAAGAATTGTGAAAATCTCAATCCATGCAGAGCAAGGCTGGAAACATTGTGTGACTTTTGAGCCTACATACGCCACTGCATGAAAAACTGTCATGCTACTGTATTAAATATATTAAATATATTAAATAGCAAGTACTTCAGAAAACTGTTGTCCCTTAACACAGTCACAGCCTCTGAATGCAACTTTTATGTAAGGAGAACTTTTTGGGTCTGAAAGACAGAGGAAATTTGTGCTGTGGTCAGATGAGTCCACATTACAGCTTGTTTTGGGGAAAATGGATGTTGCAGTTCTCTGCGCCAAAGACAAAAGACACCATCCAGGCTTTTATCAGCAAAAGGTGCAAAAGCCAACATCTGTCAGGGTATGGGGGTGCATCAGTGCCCATGGCATGGGTGATCTGCATATGTGTGAAGGTACCACTGACATGAATGTGCATATTATTATTTTTTTAGAGAGACATATGCTGCCATTAAGATGTCTTCTCAGGATGTCCCTGCTTGCTTCAGATAATGCCAGTTGTAACAGTGTAGCTTTAAAGACGCAGCCTGCCTGCCTGCAGTCTAGATATGTCTTCCATTGAAAACGTGAGGCGCATCATGAAGAGGAGAACCAGACAATGGTGACCACAGACTGTTGAGCACCACTTTCCACTTGCAAAACAGCAACAATTAGTGTCCTCAATTGATTAAAATGATTAAAAATGACTAAAAAGTGTAATATAAAATATATAAATATATAATTAAAATACTACTGTGGTAAACATGCCTGTGTCCTACCTTTTTTTGAGTATGGCACAGTCATCAAATTATACATTTTATAAATTTGTTTATATTTGCAAAATACCATTAAGTTGGTCAGTGAAAATATTAGAAATCTTTTCTTTCTACATTTGTCAGGGAAATAAAGGTTCAAGAGAATTAGCAAATCACAGATTCTTGTTTTTACTGCATTTCACAAAAAAACTCTTATAATAAACTCATATAAAAAAATTAAATATATGTTTGTATTCCTAATCCATTTTTAAATGATTCTGTTACACAATTAACCAATTGTACATGTTGACCATGTAATATCTCTATACACTATATCACAACATGGAATGTTAACATCAAGAATACATACCTTCAGACATTTTCTTCTGTAAAGTGCTATAAGTGTCTGGTCCACTCCTTTCCTCTCCCCAGTTTTAAGCAGGGCTGTGTTGTCTTGGTAAGCATGTGCAAGATAAATCAGTGCTTCTCGAATTCTGTGTAAGAGAAACATCAGTATGTTATAGTCTGGTCAGGTCTCAGGTATAGGGAAATAAACCCCTAGTGTACTTCTCAAAGCCATTACATACTTTCCATTCTGGTACTGTTCAAGGCCTGTCAGCAGGTATGCAAACACAGTCTTGAACATGCTGTAGTCATCCTGCCATTGCTATAGGACAAGAGGATAAGAATAAGTTAGTTCACACATATCCAGTTGATAGGGAATTATATCCTATAACTTATTTTTTTTTATTTTTATTTTTCTGTGCAGGATTTTGTGGAAATCATTAAAACAAATTCTCAAACTTCTCTTTTATAGATGTTTTTAAGACTGGTATTCAGTACTGTGCATGAGAGACCACCCTTCATTTAGTCAATTTCCAATCAAAAGAGCAATAAGTTCTTAATTTTGCAGCATCAGAAAAAAAAACATTTGACAGAAAAATACTCCAAAACCCAAACTGATTTTTCAGTATTTAATGTGCCCACTCTTTACCTCTATTCAGCTTTCATTTTTTTCAAGAATTCTGCAGGGATGTTTTTCCACACCTACAAAGTTCAGTCCAGAAATTGGTTGCATTTTCTGCTTCTCACAATCCAAACACATTGAGTGATGTTGAAGTCTGGACTCTGGGGTGGTCAGTCCATTGGTCTGAGAACACCAGCAGCTTCTTTGTTTGATTTAAGGAGATAATTTTTCTATATTAAAGTTTTTTAGCATTTTTTGCCCTAATTCTCATTCCCGCATATGTATCTCATCATCATCTTTTAAAAAACAAGCATGTTATTTGGCACAAGTAAAAAATATTGCAAAATACTATATTTAGTAAAATATTTATTACAAATATTTTACTAATTTGCTTTGCAATAGGGCAATAGTAACCAGACTGTAAAAAGAAAAGTTATGAAAAAGCAACATTATTTACAGATTTATCTTCAAAAATTAATGTGGTCTGCTAACAAGAATTTGGTCACTTAAATTGGAAAATGTTACTAAAAACAATTTTCAAATCAATTAAATTATTCAGGTTTATATGTAATTATTTGATATTGCTTGTGTAACAAAAAAGAAAATTAAAAAAATTATTATTTACATTTTTTCAAGTTTATGTTTCTGAGAATAACTAGGGAGCAAATGATACATTTTGCTGCAATGTTAACATGGTACATCAAACCCATTCACTTCCAAAAAGCAAGGAAAATTTATATTTCAACTATATGGGCCATTTAACACTGACTGATAACACTGGGTGTTGACTGTTAGTGATCTTACTAGGTATTCCTCCATGTCCATATCCTCTGGTCTGATGAGACGTAGTTTGGCTCTGGCTTCTCTCATGATACTGACAGCCCTGAGAAGAGAGAGAGAGAGAGAGAAAAACTGTTTCCAGTGCTGTTTAGTCAAACAAATCCTACTTTCACATACCGCCAACTTCTTATTAACAATTTAAGAACAGTTTATAATGATGAACTACCCTTGCAGTAGTTATTCATTCTCTCTGCGGCTCATGATGTCAAGAGTAAAGCATCATTTGGAATCGAAGCTGAGGAGTGTACAGCATGAATGATGACACACTCTACAGCAAAGCACAATAAAATGACTGCTCAATATATTTTACTTGGCGCTTGTCAGCAAAGCCCCTTGTATCCATTTTAGCAAGCTTAAGCTTGAAAGACCAAACAGAAAAAAAAGATGAATACCTGTCATCAAAGCTCAGATTGCGGTCACCAAACTGCTCCAGCAGAGTCCTCTCAATGATGGGGTTGGGTGCTTTGTTCTGGAAGAAATAAACCAACACGTGCTGGAGGCGAGGGTCCTGATGCGGGGTGGTCTCCTCTTGAGACAGCTCATACAGCCTGGAGTACTCTTCATGAAACGCCTTGTGAAAAGCCAGGTCCTCTTAGTCATACAGATTATAGCATCTCCAGTTGTATGTTTTATTAATAAAGGGAATCATGAAGAATCTTAGAAGGGAAATACCTTGATAAGGCCTGCCTCAGGGCCATCCTGGTCAAACACCTGTCTGGCCTTGGCGATAGCAAGGATAATGCCTTGCATGGCTGGGGTAAGCATCAACTAAAAAGTTAAAAAGATTGAACATGTATAAGCAAATGTTATTATACAGTGGTTTAAAGAAAGGAACCAGAGATGATTCACTATCATATACATAACCAGTGAGGAGTTTGGATGAATTTACTCATTGAAAGATTTTTCTTATTTTAGTAATTTCTACATTGTACAATCCTTATAAAATCTAAGGAATAACACACATGCATCTATGCAGTGACAAGAAAGAAAATCATCTTTTATTTTAAGATTCTTTGAAGTAGCTTTGACAAGCCACATTTGCCTGACATTTGCCTTTTCTCAAGCAGCAAGACTAAGTAATGGCTGAGTCCCAAAGGGGCAAGATTCAAGACCCCAAAACAAGCCTTAAAAGGTGCAGTATATGATTCTGGAAAATGACTGTTGATATTAAATTCAATAGTAAAACAAATATAACTCTCCCTTCAGTGCTCCTTCAGAAGCTCTGCCCCAAAATTCATGACAAGCACTGTCAAGGTGAACAACACTGGGCTGGTAAACTTGTTTTTTTTTTCAGATTTTCTTTGCCATAAAACCTTTCGCAAATGGAGAAACACCATGATAAAAAGTTAGAGCAAACAACCACAGAGCAAGTAATACAGTATAACTAACATTAACTAGGTTACTGGTAAGCAAGCTGTCGCTACAACTGCTGCTGCAAAAGCTAAACCAGTTGCTATCATAAACATTATCGTGGGATAATGCATTATCGTGCCTGTCAAGCGGAAACAGAGCAACCTCCTCATCCATCTTCATTTCAACTCTCGATTAAGCTGATTTAAATTTTTCCATTTCACTTTGAATGCCATCTCAGGTGCCAGAAATTTTTATAATGTTATAATTACATGATGAATTATATAACTATGTAATGCAGTACATCCATATTCAGTTAGTATTCTGTACAGGTTCAAGTCTGCACCTCTACCATTTGTTCATATATTTTGATGCCAGGAATTGAAAAAAAAGGCTAAAAATATTCTGCTGCAAAACAAAATTGTACGTATAAAAATAACTAAATGAAATTCATATCCTCTTTCACTTATAAAGACAAACTGAAAAGTAGACTGAAAGTTTAGAATGTATCTCCAACAGCTGTACATGAGCATCCTTGGCTTCTTGATGTTTAGTATCCGCTCTAATAAATCAAAATAATGCTAATGCCAATTGACTAAATCAAACACAAATAGACACAAAGTTTTTATTAAGAGTTGCTGAAGTATGAGTCATTGCATGCTGTTCACATATAAATAAAGGAACCTGGTCTTGGTCGAGACCACAGACTGAATGTGATGAGGCCAATCGCCAAGACCAATACAGAGATGATAGAAAGAACTTGAGTCAAGAGCTACAACACTGAGAAGAGCCACTTGGAATACTTTTCCAGCAGGCTTTAATAGGTGGAGCACTTGCTGGTTGTTGAAAAGTACCTATTTGGGGGAGAGAGGGCATATTCAAATAAAGTCTTCTTTGTGAGTTCAGACCACACCTTCAACATATCATCACTGTTGTATCTTCAAAAATGTAACTTTAGAGAAGAAGGAAAAAACATGCTCAACTTTCTGTGTAAGTGAATGTATGAAGGTATTCAGGGCCATTACAAATTACTCAAAAAAGGAAAAAAGACAAAATAAGAGATTTTGTTCCAGCAGCAAGGATACGCTTGTAGTATGAGGAGTGACTGCTTGAATGTAGGAGAGGAGAGAACTCTCAGAACCTGGGCAGAGGTTCTAGGATGTCAGAATGCTCATAACAGGAAATGGAAGGTAGAGATGGAAATTTATTTAGTTAGATTTTATTTAGTTCAATATTTTAGTTCCACACTAAAATCTAGATAGGAAAGAGGAACAACTTTTGGTCTTCCTTTCCATCTCAAATTCTGGCATAAATTTATTTCAATGAGAAAAAATTTTAGAAATAATTTTATACATAGGCATCAAATACAGGAAACAAGCAACTATTTCACTGTTTATACCATCATAGAAACAAATTCCAAACATGTAAGCAAAAGCATTCAGATGAACACGTCTAACTTTTGTAAAACTGGTACTGTAAATATGATGAGTCTTTATAATTCATCGGTGCCTGTACCTCTTCATTATATCCGTCTGCCTCAGACAGCACCACGATCTTGCCCACATTGGGGATTTCCACCTCAGACACTTCGTTCACAGGCCGACTGTGTATGGTCTCCGTTGGGCCGCCCTCTGCAGATGCAGCCTCTGCCTCAGTCTCCTCAGACCCCTCAGGCTCAGCCTGAGGATCAGACACTGCCTCTGGTCCTGTCTGCTCACTGTCCGGCTGACCAGCCATCTCAGTCTCCACTCCCACTGTCGATACAGGGCTCTAAGGAGACAAAGCAAGAGCGTTTTATAAATGCATTTAACACAGCTGTCCAAAAGCATCTATATTTATTACTATCCGTGCAACAAAAAATATTATCATATGTAATAGGTCAATCATATATGTGTACAATTTGTCTATTTTAGCTTGAAAATTCAAAACGCAATATCTGATCCACACCACTAGAGGTCAGGCCATTACCATTTATCACACTACTTGCCCATACTACTTACAATGCTGCTGCTGTCTTGCAGAACAGTCGGTCACATTGAGGTACATCAATCAGATTTATGAGTCAAAGACTTGATTAAAATCAAGGGAAAACTCCGGTATTGATGTCTGAATCAAGACCCAGAGCCATGTGTACTAATGACAGAGTCGGTGTGCTGATTGATGATGAGTGATTGAGTTAAACACTTCAGTACTATTCTCTCTAGAAATCGAAGAATTTAAAGCGCAGATGACTCAGAGCGCAAACAATTGCTTGTTGATTGAAGCGTCATGAGCCTGTTCTTGACAGTTACTCTGAACAATTGCACAAATGAGGCCTTGCATTGTTGGTGCCCATAACTACAGGAGACTTGATCTATTTAAAGCATGTGTCTTATGCTGTGGACGCCCAGTGCCCAACAACATTGAGTGTGCCATGAGTCAGGAATGATGGAAAGATGCTCAATGTCCCATGCACCCTCTGTCTATCAGCCATATCTCCTTACCACAGGCCAGTGCACTTGCAACATGGCAGGGAAGAGATCTTACAGGGATAAACTTCAACAGCCACTTAAACCAACATGAGGCTGTAATACTAAACAGATGCAACCACACATTAACTGTACATACATCTCTTCACACTTTCTGTCTTAGGATGTGCGCACACAGACACACACACAACTACAAGGAGTGGACAAGACAACTGGGTCACATTTTATAGTGAAACTTGAAAGAGCAGTATTTTAGACATATCTTTTTGCTTATTAAATGGCCCATATCATGGAGAACATGAGAACATGGAGAACACTTTTATGAAATAAGACATAATTAAATAAAATATTTAAAATCCACTAGACCAATTTTCAACCTTTATATCAAAGATTTGTATGTGACATAAGCTGTTGTGACATCAAACATTATTGTCACAGCAATTAACATTAATGGTACCATGACACTTATATTACGAACAAAATTTGTTTTGACAACTCATGACTACATATGACATTTGACATAACATGTTTGTGGCATGGCTATATCAATGTTATATAGTGTTACTGTTTTTTTGTATGTGTAAAATCCTCTCCCAACAGTGTATATCATAGAAACAAAGAGAATTCATGAAAGTGCCATTTAGTTACTTTTGAAACAAATGAATTTCATCTATCTCAGCATATTGCCTTGTATTTCTGTTATTTGCTGTTGGAAATGTATGCATTTTATAATTATTTTAGATTTCACGAAACTGTAGATGGTCATTTAGATGTGGAATTAGATCTAGAAAACAGAACATGTACAGTAGCAAATGTGTTTCCTTTAGGTCTGTATATGTGACCCATTTCTGAAGAGGGTCAAATAACAGGCTCACCTGACTCCTATCTGGCCCCTCATCTGGCTGGCTCTCGGCTAGGCTGGTAGACGCAGCCTCCTCTGCCACCTGCTTTACCTCCTCGCTGAACTGTGGTGACAACGATTCAAGACCTACTGGAATGGCAAGAGCCTCTGGAGAGCACAAGGATCAGCATATGATGATGAGTTGCAACAGATGTGAGTGGTCATCCTACCTCGACACGAGAAGTAACTGACCTTCTGATTTCTGGACTGGTTCCTGTACTGGCTCTGCAACTGCTCCTTCGGCTGCCTCATGTGATTGTTCTTGGTTTGACTCTGGTGTTGGTTCTGGCTTTGGGTGCTGTGGTTCTGTGCTGGGTTCTTCACTGTTGACATTATTGTGTTCTGAGGGAGCAGACGGCTCCTCCTGAGAAGCCTGACAAAACTGCTCCTCCCATTCTCTCAGCTCCTGTTGGAACCAGCGGTTATCTTCACGAACGTAGCGTCTCAGGATGGGAGGAAGAGAATCCATGCCTTGCAAGACCTGTCCAGTCTCATCATCTGTGTCCTCTGCCATTGACACAGAACAAAAAACAAAAAAAGAAAACAAATTTGCAAATTCCAACAATGAAGCTGCCGGTGTTCTCAGCACAATGGACTGACCACACCAGAGTCCAAACCACAACATCACTGAATGTCCAGTATACTCCAGTATAATCAGAATATACAACCAAATATCCCCGCAGACTGAAAAATTCAAAGTCAAGCCTGAAAAGAAAAAGGTGGATACACTAAATACTGAAAACTCTGATTTTATATTTAGTTGTTGAGGCTGCTGTGTTAAATATGTTTTCTGTTTTTTTCTGGTGCTAAAAAATGAATAAACTTGTACTTAATAGTGACTAGAAAATAAAAATTGCGAGCAGTTACAAGTTTCATAGTAATTACTGAATAGTAAGCTGTAAAGCAGTGGGTTAACCCAAAATTTGTGCAGTTTTAAATATTACATTTGGACTAGGCAGATCTCTGCCAAACCACTACTTTAGGATTAAATTTTAAAGATTCAGTTACAGGTTAACTCAATAATAAGCCTGGAGTTAAAGCAATAAAGAGAGGAAAATATTGATTGCTAGCTATACACATCCACAATAAAGGATTAAACCTTACACTGACTAACAAGTAAAAAAAAAGTACAGGCTCTTTTGGTAAGTGCTCCACTATATGTGCAAATGTTTTTTACAAATGAGGTGTTTTCACCAAAATCTCACGAAGTAATACTTTTCAAACATTTCAAACAGCTCAGACTCCAGCTTTTAAGGCCAGCTATTGCAGCTGTCTTAGAAGATCTTGTAGCTTGCATTTTATTCATATTACGCATCTTAAATCAGGCATCTCTGAATATTAGGCTACATTAGAGGGAAGTACCTGCTATGAGGTGAGGAAGTCTATCATTGATGTACATAAGACAGTAAGCACTGGCATTAGTCATGCCTCCATAAGAGTCTCGGACCAGTTCCTCCCACGTCGACTCTGTCACCATGACATCATTGTACTTGAGCCAGCATTTACGGGTGTGGTCGTAAATGTAGGCCCAGTAATGGCCAGCAGAAGCTTGTCCCTCATGAACAAGAACTGCATGTAGTCTATAGGGCACCTGAAGACACCAGAGGAAAATAACACAGTCTTGGTACAGGTAAAACATTAAATGCTGCAACCTAAACTGATGCCACTTAAAAAAACAAAAAACACTGGAAATACAAACATCTCCAGCTCCAGTCTCAAGTGCCAAGGGCTATTTGGGATATAGACTTTACCTGACACAAACTGTTATCTGAGTACATGCCCTCCAGAGCCTGGCTGACCTTGTCAATGCTGGCCTTCAGCTCTGAACGCAGAGAGAGAAGAGCGATCAATAGGGTGCACCTGAGGCCACGTTCCTGATACACTCAAACACATTAGGATATCTTCTAGAAAATAAGGCTGTGCTCTAATACAATACGTTAAAGGGCACAACATGCAGTCCTTGAACAACAGTCAATACTACTGGGTGGAAAAGAACAAAACATTTTCTGTAACACTTGGTGAAACATAGGGATTAGTTTTTTCCTGTTCTCTCTTGCTGAGGGAAAGATCTAAGTGATATTTCACAGAGAGAGAAAATGCCTCAAAATGCCTGAAGGTCAGAGCCAAAGACGCACCATTTATGTTGTTCTCCACCTCGGTTCTCCAACGAGTCAGGCAGCTCCTGACAAAGTGCAGTTCCTCCTCAGTCACGCTGTGGGGGGCTGGGTGCAGCGGCCCATCCATTGGGGGTCTGCACTGAGTAAAGGGCTTGTGTATAGGTGTCCTCTGTGTAGCAGTCTGTGTACAGTCTGAACCATTTGACGAGCCAGCATCTTCTGGTTCTGTTTGGCTATCGAAGGTTCCAATAAAGTTAGTTACTTACTTGATTCAGCTGTGAAATGTATTATAGCTTGAAAATCCAGGTTTTCTGTTAATCTGTGCATATTTTGTTTCACAAGACAACATTAAGGAAAAGGAAAGTAAAAGGTATACACAATTTTCCTGTTTACATCTTAGGTGTTTTAGTTTAGTCTTTCAGTTTTGCTATACATTGAGGCTAATGTAACTAATGTAATGGAAGATTTTACCCAGTGGTCACATTGTAAAACAAAATACAAAGGGTGGGTGTGTGACCCAGGTGGGGGGAGGTGGGTTGCCCCATCACATCCAATATGAATGGAATGATATGTATAGTACTCATCCAAAAGTGATGGAAAGGGGGTGGAGGTTTAACATGATGAATGATTTTGACTGGTGGGATGACATTTCCTACATCAATTTGATCACTCTTATAAACCCCCAGTTAAAAATTCTCTCACTATACTGGAGTATATAGTGCCACACTGACAAATAATTTTGTTTAAAAAAACGTGCTTAACACAAATCTCAAAATAAGAAGTTTTACATATGTTGATAACTGACTGGTACAGTCTTTGTCAGGTACTGACTGGTAAAGTCTACACTTTTTGTCTACATTTGCATCACAGCTCCAGCTCAAAACTAAAGATGCAAACTACATAACCAACAAAGCAGTTTCAGAAGAATTGAAAGAAAATTTTTTTGTATCACTCTGGTGCTTGCCTAGTGTTTTCTGAGTCAGTTTCTGTGTGGGAGGGAGAGTTGGCGGGCGCTGGCGCACTGGGGGGTGTGTTTGTAGGCTTTGTGGTGGCGAACTCCAGCACATACTGCAGCATATCTGCCAGAGGGTACTTCGTTGGCCCAGAACCATAGTTTTTGTAGCTTTACAACAAAAAAAAACAAACATACGCAGAGGCTGGGTAAGATTTAGAAAATACCTGCTGTAGAAAAACAGACAAAATGTCCAATTTTGCACAAAACGTCTAAATCTGTGCTGACCTTTCAAGTTTCTGCTGCAGAACTGTTAACTGATCCTTGAGCCTCTTCACCTCTCCTCTTCTGCCATGAGTCTGTTCAACATTTCTGTGAAGGTATCTGCTCACAGGGTACAGAAGAGACACCCAACTGATATATATATCATTGACGGGTTGTCAATAATAATCGCTGATACTGGCAACCTGCAGTTTTATCAATATCAGTGAAAATATAGCTAATTAGTGAATTTTTTGGTTGCAATATCACAGGGATTCAAACTTAGAATAATCTGATGACAAGGTAAAACATTAGACAGTGTCATCCAACAGACAATCACTATTTAACCATATGACAGCAATACAGACTGAACTGGAGAATGTGAACAAAAAATACCATCATAGTTAGAACAACAAATACGTAAAGTGTATTCAAACTTTACAAGTACAATAACAAGGTATAGCACAATGATATTTTTATACAGAGAAATAATGAAAAATAAGAATATTAGAAGTAATGAACATGAACCAACCCCTTGTGCTACAAAAATTATATTAAGAGTTTCTGTTGTGACAAACTGAGAAAGACTTTTACTAAAATTAGACTTTAACTAACCTTAAAGTCTTTAACTAAAAATACTTTACTGTAACGTGCTATTTTAAGAATAAAATATACACATAAAACTACACGGGCTGATATAATTCCTAGGCGACTAAAATCTGCATCAGTATTGGCCACAATATTTTCATATGGCTTGGGCAATATATGAGTTTAAGACATTTCCTCCTTACCTGTCCATATACATAACCTGGGGGAACTCCAGTTTTTTGTGTATTTTTTCTGGCCGTCCTAAAGACTGATTGAACTCAAATCTAGAGAGTTCAAAAGTCAATACTGGAGGTAGCTTTGAGAACCATCTCTGAAACAAGAAATGTTTTATATTTTACAGTTACACAACTTTAAATCCCATTTTGCACAATATGTACTACAGTGTCTGCAGCAACTGCTACAATAAGCATGTAGTTTTAGATCAGAACACTAACCTCCTGGCCAGACGACACCGTCTGATCACAATGCAGGGACTCAATCTCTCCTTCCACCATTGCGCCCTCCAAACATTCATCCAAATTGTTGAAGCCATTCACCTGAAGGGGGTACTGTCCAAACTGCTCGATGGTGGACAGAGTCTTTCCTGTATGCAGTGAATTCAGCCATAAGTTTAAGCAATATAATAAGCAATATATCTAATATACATGACACCAACGACATGATGTTTTTGCCAATACCGTCATGAACTCTCTGAGCTACAAATGTGCCGTAGAAAAGCTGGACCATTGGGTTGTCCTGTTTATCCTCTGGATTACTAAAAATCAGAGAATCCATATTGTAGTGCAGTTAGATTTAAGTGAAAAATCAAAACAAGCCAATTTTTTTTAAGCCTTTAAGCTCACCTTCCGTTAGCCGCCAGCTGGAAGGCATCCTCAAGCCAGTCAAGCAGCTTATGTGTGAACTCACTAACATCCTAGAACAGGGATAAACACTGTTGTCTCACACACAGTCCCTACTTAACCAGATCACTGTGTACCTTAATCAACTGCTTTGCAGTAAGAGCAAATAATGTATACATTATGTACAATCCCATTCAAATGAATGAAGTCCCGATGTGTGGTACTGGGCAAAACTCAGAGGCTACCTTCCATTTATTTACTTTCTAGTCAAAACAGCCATTATGTATTAAGTTATTCAGCATCAGAAAAAAGCAGTGAACATATATTTAACAGAAAATTACACACAAGTCTTAACCACTAAATAGAAAAATCATTTTTTCAGTCTTGGTGTGTCCACACTTCAGATTTACTAAAGTTTTTATTCTTTTCAGGAGACTTGCTTTCAGTTTTCCAAATAAATCTGCAGAAATGTTTTTCCACACTGCTAACTAAACATTGAATAACTTGTACTTAATGGCAGTTTTTCACTCTAAACGAAATAAAAAGTGTGGTTTCTGACTTTTGCAAAGTACTGCATTTAAATAATTTGTGTACAAAAAAAAGTCACTTGCTTTCTTAACTCATGTTTGTGTACCTGTTGCGCCTCGCTGGTCCTGAAGGCATCCCTGAGCAGCTCCACAGCTGCAGAGGGGTCCACAAACCGGCGGTTGGAGCCCACCATAAGAGCGAAGAGGCAGCGCAACTCCTGCATGAAAGCTATGTTTCTCTTTTCCTAAAATGCAGAGAACTATTCACATATAGAACTACATATGCACTCACATTGCACATGTTGTGCTGAGAAGTACTTCTTATTATGAGATATACAAACAAATGGTTTACTAAAGCTTTCATATATAATCACACTTTGATTGAAAAGCACCCCCAGAAGCACATTTATATCCCAGAAAGGATCTAAAGGCGAGTGTGTGAGAATGTTAGTTAGAATATGAGCCAGATCCTCACAGGCGGCTGATTACTCACAGAGTGGCTCTTGCATTTCTCCAGCACGCGCTCAGACAAGCAGTAATTGAGCACCAGTCTGCGGAACACCGGCAGATGGAACAGAGACTGAGAACAACAAGAGCAAAAGGATTCTCTGTGACTCCGGCATATCATCTTTTTCATTTGCTTTCATTTACTGCAAGACATGCTCATCAATAGAGAGTGATGGCTGAGGTGGATTTTTGGATGTGAAACACCCAGAAGTGGGTAATTACTGAGGTTAACATCAATGTTTTTTGTCACACAACAAAATGACGGGGGGCGGATGAGCTCTCAAGTACTTGAACTGAGCGCATTAATACTCAAACACTGCAAACATCTGCTCCAATTAACCTATGTCAGCTTGGAAATCTGGCACTTTGTTTCTAGCAACTCAACAATAAATAGAACATCAAAAATATTGTGGTACAGAGTGAGCTAAATATACACCAAACATCTAGGACTGGAATTAATATGAGGCGATAAATAGTACATGTAGAATTACGGCTGAAAACTAATATTGGCATACAGAAGCACACTTACAATTACAGAATGTAAAAGCAAACAATAAGATGGGCAAACACATAGTCCTATGCAAATGTTTAGGTGCCCCTGATCAAACTACATTTTATTGATTTTCAAGGTGAAAATAGGTACAGACCATCCACTTCTGCACATTTTAATACATAATTACAGTTTCTTTGCTGAACATATTGTAAAAAAGAAAATGTGGCCCTTGCAAAAATGGCTTAATTGATATTTTCACTTAAAACAAAGTCAACAAAACATCTATTTTGTCTGGGGATATTCAAACTTCTGCATATGACTGTAAAAGAATGATGTTTACAGTGCACTAAACAAAGTAATGCACTGAATTTATTTTCATTTAAATGTATACACATCAATAAAATAATTTTGAAATAAGACATTAATTTTGTCTTTTAGTTTACTTAACTCTGGCAGTAACTGTGTTGATGTTGATTAAGATTTGTTAAGGTAAGATCTTTTATTCATGTGGAAATTATGTATACATATGCATTAAATAAATAAACGTATTTATTTTCGGTGCATTAAAGTTCATGTCAAATGACATCATACTGTTAATTTTTGTTTCAAAAAGTAAATAAATGCTAACAACACATCTCAGCTAATCTCCTAGGTTTTATCAAAACATAGCCTTTCAAGTTCATTGCAGCCCTATTTAATTAGCTCTGCGGTCTATCGGTATCAGTAAAGGCTTGAATTTCAACACAGACATCTGAGAAGCTCAGCTAAATTCATTCTGGAGTGAGTGTAATAGAATTAGAGTGCTGAAATGCTTCTGCACCAGAGGAAAAAAAAGAGAAGCAACCTCATCTTTTCAAGCCTCCTGTCGTTAGCAACACCGGTAATTTGATTTGCACAGTATGGCTAGATTACATGGCAACAGGTTATGGAAGGAGATTGTGAATTGTTTTGCTCAGTTTAGAACACAGCGTTCTGTAACTACATCTGTTTACATTCTGTGAAAATGGCCTGCATCAGAAAATGAAAAAAAAATCTCAATCTTGGTCAAATCATCATACACACACACACATTGAACATGACATGTGTTAATATTATACTTCATCAAGCATGACTCCTAAAAAATACCCTAAAAGGCTCCTAAGAGAGAAGCTCTCTTTAGGAAAATACTGAAGGAACAGTTGGGGGAAAAAAAAATCTCATTTACAAAATATTTCCCTTGTCCTAAATGTATTTGGTTAGACAAGACATTCTGTGTCTGAAGTTTACTTTAGTTCTATGTTGGAATTAAAAGGCTAATGTGACTAACAAGTAATGGAATCTTGTTCTTACTTGGAGATGACTTAACCCCTCATTTAATTTTTCATCAAAAGAAAATTTTAATGGCTTACTCAACATCAGCCAGAAAGGCTATTTTAGAGTGCTTTTATTGCTTGCCGTTCAGTTCCTTTGGGCTGCACCAAAGCAGAATATGATACATAGCATTTCTGGTTTGCTTAGTGTTCACACTAATATATTTAAAATCAAACAAAAACTGATTGGGTAGATCTTATGATGCACAACAACTATGATAATGTCCACTACACCTTCCGAAACATGCTGTTCTCTCTTCTATCTGGGCTCATTGACTTTATTTATGTGTTGTTTTATGGGTCTTCTGATACCAGAGCAATAAGCTACTAGACTTCCTGCATTACTGTGGTTTTGCATGACAGAAAGCAACAACCTGAGTGGCATAATATAAAAAAGAGAGAAGCTACATAATACAAATGTATTAATGTGTACACAGAAACAAACTAATTCCCCATTAGTTAACATCATGCTATTGACTGGCACTGAAATACAACCTACCTTTTTTTATTATAGACTGTTCTGTATCTATTAAAAATAGACAGTATGGTACACAACAACAAACAGTAGCAGCCTGATTTTTTTTCCCTCATACATTTATCCATTTTATGAAAAGGCTTTATAAACACACTTAAAAAGATGGATCTTCAAGGGTTCTTTATCAAAGAAAATGGTTCTATGTAGAACTATGTACACCCAAGGAACACTTTGCATAGCACCAAAAACTGTTCTTCCATTGTTGTGAGCTTGACATTGTAACAACAGAACAAACATTTTTTGAGCCAAAAAGATTTTATACAGAATCATCTGTAGCACATTCTCCATCAATCTGAAGAATGCTTTCATGATGCAAAGAACCCTTTAATCGTGCAATAGGTTCTTTGAGCGCTCATGGTTCTGCATAAAAGCATTTCTTTACTAAAGAACCCTTGAATAACCTTCTATAGCCATCTTTTTAAGTGTGCAGGCCAGTGTTTATAGTGTGTAAGTTTATAGGACAGTGTTTGAATCCAAGTCTACTTGAGATGACTTAAGAACTCAACATGAGACAAATATGTGTTGATTTAGGTCATGCAGTTTGTGTGATGCTAATGGTGAGATACTGGCCTCAGTGAAAAACATTGTTTGCAAATGAATCAATTCTTTTGGGTGAATGTTGGGAACAAACTGACCTTAAGGAGCTGTTTTTTTCTTATTAAGATAAACCAAATGTGTAGATTCTATGACACTGTAACTGTTTTTGTCAGACTAAGAATTTATTGGAGATTAAATGACAGATAATATTGCTCACTCAGCTAACGTTGGGGGGAAACTGACAATGCTACTGAATGAAGCATTGTTTGGGAGCTGATAGTGTCAACTCTTCATTTGTGAGTGAGCTGATGGATCTGGCTCACTGAAAAGAGCTGCAATGCCTCTCAATCCATCAGACAACAATCATATTTTGACTAAAACTCCTTCTGTGGTAAGGAGAAAATTGTACTCACTTTTTTAGACCCACCAAAATATTTATTACAAAGTCAGACAGTTGCCCACCTGAATGACAGCACTGAACCAGCAGGTGTTGCCCACATTGCGGATGCCCACAGGACAGCCCTCCTGCCTGATCCAGTCTGCGGGGCTGCAGCTCTCTCCTGATGCTTCGCTCCTCTTCCTCTTCACTTGGGCGGCATTCTCCTCTGCACTGGCCTCCAGAGCTCTGCAGGACAACACAGCTCAGGCCTAATCAACATCGTAGCCTCAAACATCCTCACTGGACCAGCCAAATTTTGCCTTTTTTTAAAAATGTTCTGTGAGGTTTAGAGCATGATGGGATACCTGTGGAGCTCTCTCTCCTCAGCCTGGGCCTGTTGGGACTCCTGCAGACTGAGCTCAATGGCAGTCTGCAGGTCATCCTTAGCTTGGTCTAAGGAGAAACACATTGCAGCAGGAAGGATCATCATAAAAATATAAATATATCATGTCATATAAATCCACCACATTTTAGCCATTTAAAGCTGCATCTTTGTGCTCCAGTTTCTTATGGTCATTTCACATTACATTTACATTAATCGTTTGGAAGATACATATAACTGAAGCAAGTATGGTCCAGGCATACTCATATAGATTACACTGAACAAATGCGAAACAGTTGGTTTTGTTTATTTTCTCTATTTTGTCTATTACTATGTACTGTATTGCACAAATTGAGTAGCTTGCATGTAATTTTGCAGGTTTTAGCAATGCAGTCATTGAAATGCATCGCTAATGTATTCTGTCAATGACCAAAAACAAAACAAACCAAAAATCTCCAATATGGCAGCTTTAAAACAGAAAGTAAAAATTGTTTTAATTTGCAAGCAATTCTGTTGGTCTATTTGTCATGAAACACAATGTAAGGCGCCGTCGCTGTGCTGAAATGATCAATGAGAAAATAAGTGAAAATAACTGAAAATTTTTTTGGATGGCGATGATTTAAAATATGGGTTAAATACTATTCCCTTTTATGTGCTTACTGTTGTGGTTGTTGGAAGCTTCTCTCTGCTGGTCTGCAGAAGGTTCCTCAGGCACCTGCTCCTCCCCTTGTGTTTGTAAGGTGAGGAGGCCAACAGCATGGCTAATGTCACCCTGACTTGCCTGGAGTCAAAGTAAGTCAATCAGTAACTGCACATTATTCAAGGACTTTTGTGTGAATATGTTGTTTCAAATGTTTACATTACAAATCAAAAATCACATCAAACAGCCTCTTAAAGTGGAATTCCACAGATTTAGAAAAATCTTTGCATAATTAAATCGGTAAGAAGCCTCTGCATAATTACATCATCTTACAAAATAATGCAGAGTAGTTTGATATGAAACGTGCCATTCTAGAAGAACTTGGCGAGTCAGAATTGTTCACAAAAGTGATGATAGGAACCAGATGTCTGAAGAGCATTTCACAAAAAATCCTCACTGTGAAACAGTAACTAAAGGTTGCCTGATGACTGTGGCATTGTTTTAAGATCATTTTGTGCATGCAGAGTGTTCCCAGAGAAATTATTATTATTATCAGTATTTTAACATTACCAATGTTAGGCATAAAACCTTAGAAAACAAATGTAGGTTCCCTGGTCTTTTTTGGATAATGAATAAAGTACATTTTATGCTTACATTTACTCCTACCATCACTATTACAAAGAAATTTGAGCTGGTAAATTTCTGTGAAATGAACCAAATCACATCAAACCACTCACAACAACTTTATACTCACTTGACCACTCAGCTGACATCTCAACAAATGAATTATGCAGAAACTAAATAATCTTTTGGAGACAGACTGAGGTTCAGTTGAGCCACTCCAACAGCCAGAGGATAGGAAAAAGCTTACATGGTGTAATATACATATTTACAAACATTAATCAGGCTTAGGTTCTTTTTAAATCTAGGTCAATGTGATCATATTACTGCTTATGCAGGGCTGTTAGCTTGAACCTACGTTAAGGGCACTCTGAAGAACCTGCAAGTCCTGAATGCCAGTGATCTCCCTCAGTTGGTTAAGCAGCATTTCATTCTAAACACACAAACATACAAAAGTTACCAAGATCAGAAAACGATTTATGGCATTTGCGCTTAAAATAAAGGGTGTCGCAAAACATCTTGTGCAGAAGTGTAAACCGATGACTTCAAAAACAGTGCAAACGATATGAGAAACAATTTGCCCTCAGATTTATCACCTCAACCACTTCACTTCACTCTAATTTCACCTAAATGAAGACTGCAGGCAGCGAGGAGCCGCACAGCACAGACCAAATTCCATATGATAGACTCTTATAAGATAACATCTCACCAGAGACATTCTTCATAGACACATTTGCCTCTCAGGGTGAGTCATATTAAACTGTGATAGCCACAGAAATCTATGATCAAATCTCCCCTCTTTTGTTAAATCCTTGTCATAGGTGGTATGTAAACATTAAAAAGACCATGGACCAAACGAGAGGAGCGCAGGGGGGGTGAGGGGCTATATAAAGCAGTTCAGGCAGCAGGTGGAAATGTCAAAAAGGCCGTGAAGGCAGCCAGACACACAAGCCTGGGAGCATGAGACATATATGGAGAGCTGAGGGCCTGGAAGCCCTGGCTCACGCTCTATTTTAGGCCCCGACACAGATAACGGCGCTGTTTATCATGCCCCTCACCATGTTACCCAGGGTTTGAGTGACAAAACCAGTCGGAACTTACCAGGAAAACAATCACTAACCTCTGACTGGGGTATATACAGTGGAACTAAATCATTACTCTTTAAACCATTAAAGGTTAAATCATGACCAAGCTAGTTACCACAGAGAAGAAACAGAGCTTACAACTCAAAACAAACACGAAACACATGCAAAGAGAACTTTTTCTAAGTACATATTTCTACTACCTGACAAACTAATAAAAATGCTAATAACTGTATAATGCAGATGGCCAAGAGCTACAGACCGTATGGGACAGAACCTCTGCTCAGGACTTTAAACAGTCAATAGTAATCAGTCAGCTGTCTTCAGCTTTCACACAAATTAGCCAGTAACTGTTGCGTTGAGAACGCATGAACAGCAGTGACTTTATCTTTAACAACAAACATCTTGTACGTGTTACAGCACACTGCTCACTGCTCACCAAGTTCGCGGAATTTTCCCCATGTTCACAGTCTTGTTCCACTTTCATGGCAGCAGTGCAGGACAGTTGGACTTTTTACCCCCAAATTCCTTCGCCCTGACTTCGGAGTACGACCTACCTCCATGGAGCACTCAGCGCAGAATTTTTCACACCCGTATTGCGACAAGCCCCGCCTCCCGCGCTATGATTGGCTATTGTTTCCCGGCCACTTCGCTACGATTGGCTACGAGTTCATATTCACGAACAGTCCACCGCGAATAAGAACACAGCTAGACGATTAGCGAAAGCGACAGGACAGAAAAGGCCAATCACAGCGCAGGAGGCGGACTTTTCCGAAACAGGTGAGAAGTATGAGGAACGATTTGGTTTGAGGTGCTGCGCTTTCAAAAAGGAAAGTTTCTAGAACTTGGAAAAGTTGAAAAGCGGTCAATCCTACGGTGGCCATTAAGCACAAAAGATACTATCAGAGTACCAAAGCAACCTGTGTGGCTCTTGATTCATCAAATACCATTTAAAAAGACCTTTTTTCCCTTTATCGTCTATCAAAATGCAATTCTTTCACATCATCTTTCTCTCCAGTTCACACCACCTACCATCCAGCTAATACACTCAGCTAGCTCAGAGACCCACAACTGTGTCATCAAACAGTGGTTGAAATTAAAGGCAATTTTAAATAAAAAACACACAAAAATAAAAAAAATGACAATTCTTAAAAGGAGTCGACTTTAAACAAATTGTCAATTTAAATGAAAAAATTATCTAGGAAAAAGGTACAAAGCCTGTAAGTCAATGTGAGCAATATATATAGTTCTTGTTCAATTAGCAATCCAGGTTAAAACAATCCATAACTGCAAGGAGGCTAAGGAGGTTTGGGATGTCTCCGGTGATCCTCAGCAACTTCTACAACTGCGTCATTGAGAGCCTCCTGACCAGCTGCATCACCGTGTGGTACGGCAGCTTGACCGTGATGGATCGTAAATGCCTACAGAGAGTGGTGAAGACTGCAGAGAAGATCACCAATTCTCCACTGCACACTCTGCAGAACATTTACAACCACAGAGTCCAAAGGAAAGCTGCCTCCATCATCAAAGACCCCACCCACCCCCAGCACGGTCTGTTCAAACCTCTGCCCTCAGGACGGAGGTATAGGAGTATGATGTGCAAGACCTCCAGGCTAAAGAACTCCTTCTTCCCCACCGCAATCAGAGTTCTGAACCAGAAATAACTATTCACACTTCGGTCTGCCAGACTTAGGTACAGACGTGTGATGTGTACCCCACTGGTAAAGAACTCTTTCCTCAGGAACAACCTGCAACTACTGTCACTTTAACTGTAGCACATGTTTACAATTGCACTATCGCACTTTACTACTCATTTCTGCTGCAGATAATCATGTTCCCGGCAAGGCACAGCACTATTTACCCATACCACTGTAATTTATACATTGCACTATTTCTTGATTAATATATATGGTTGTATATATACTCTTTATATTCTTAATGTTATATCTGGCATTCTTAGCGATGCGCAAAGTAAGCTTTTCATTGTATATAAGGAAACCTGTTTCCTCTGTACATATGACAATAAACACTTTGAACTTGAACTTGATAAGCAGATGTAAATATATTAATTTTCATGAGATCACAAAAAAAAGAAAATCACACAAAGAATTGAAAACAGACTTAGGCTTGCAGTCTTTTCATAAATGGACTGCAAGCACTAGGGCATGAAAGGTGTGCTTTGGAATGTTTACAGTATTTACATTACAATATCTATATCAACTCTTTTATTTTAAAAAAGTGGAGAATTGGTATGAAATGGGCCTTTACAAGTCCACTGGTGATTTTGATGTTGCTGCTTTCCAGTTATAATTCCCATAATGCTTTGCAAGATAGCTTGATTTACAATTTTTAAAATTGACTACTCATAAAATAACATGCTTTCTTTAAATGTTGCTGCTTTTATTTAAAGTTGTTCTTTTTTCTCTTCTCTCTTAAGTTCTTCAAAGATTTTATTTATTGTTGCCTCTTTTTAAATTTGTCCTGTTTATTTAAAATTTGGGTTTATTTTAATGATCGTAATTTAAAGAGGCCTAATTTTCTTACAGGTTCACTGTATAAATCCTATTAATAGACCTGTTGAAAGAGATCATATTTGATGATTTACATGATGTAACTGTTTCTTCAGTTTCCAAAAACACATTTTCTGTTGTGTAATATTATCTATTATTATTTATTTATTATTTATTATCTAATATTAAAACTTCAAGTGGTGTTTTTGTATTAAAAGAAAAATGCCTGATTAGTTCTGTTTGTTTAGCCTATAGTGTCCCCTTTAAATCTGCTGGGGCTTTTGAAATACGTTTTCAGAATCAATAAAGAAAAGACCCTAATACTCCACACAAACTCATGAGAGGAGCGGGGGGGGGGGGGGGGGGGGGTGTTGGGGGGTGTAGAGACAGGGGGGGGGGGGGGGGTGGGGCGGGGGTGAGTAGTCACAAGAGATGTCAATTTCCTGCTCTCTGGTAATATCATCTTACCATCATCATAGAAAATCAATGAACTGCTGTGGGCTCCAAATCTTTGTTGCTGCTGTACATTGTAGACATGCAAGCGAACACCATCCTGAAAAGATTCAGCAAACAGTTGCTTTTGTGAAGAAATAGCTTGAGGAGAAAGAAATCATTTCAGCACTGACACTGGATAGAGTTGGATTTTTCTAAATTTGTTTCTGAACAAAACGAGTTATGTCTTCTGTCCTCCTGTTATGGCTCCTGCTGTCAGGTAAGACTCAGTAAAGTTGAACCTAATTAAGCTGTATTGTCTTTTTTAAGCATGTTGAAAAAAATGGATGTAGTGAAATGTTATTTGACGTAAAACAAATTACTTTTTTTATTAATATACATATTTTTTATCAGGGCAGCATGTCACAACATTGACCCTTCTAACTTGTGTATACTTCATATAAAGCTGTATTTTATGGGTTTTTTGTATGATGGTTGATTCACTTGATTCACAGTTTCTATAATACATATAAATAGAATTACAAATAAGTAAAACTTATATTCAAAGAACATATTAAATATAATCAAATGGTAAAAGGTTTAAACTGAATATGCCTATTTTCTTTTTACCCATGGTGTCTCTATTGCCTATCATTACTTATTTATGATCTTCTTTCTCAAGTAATTTGTCAGGCTTATTCAGTACCAGAGAAGCCAAAGAGATCCATACTAAACCAGCTGACCCGCACGCTGCTGCGCAGGTATGACTGTGGAGTCCGGCCCGTCCTCAATTGGACCAGTCCTACTCTCGTCTACATCGACATCATCATCCAGTCTGTATTAGACGTGGTGAGCCTGTTCACCAGCATCTCAGCAAGTTATTTTAGAGCTCTACTGACTCTACCATATTATTCTTGTTCTATTTTATTTTTCTAGAGAAAACTGAGGTTACTTTAAATTAATGCTATAAGGATTATTTATAAAGATCATTTATTTACATACAAATTAATATTGTCTATCTAAAAAGTATCTTTGTTTGTACAGTATTGGCTCAGCATGTTCTTAATCACCTTTTACAGGATGGACAGACTCAGAAAGTGACCACAAGTATTTGGTATCGGCAAGTTGGTATCAGTTCATTAGTAGGCCATATACAGTACTGTGCAAAAGTTCAAGATCACCCTTCATTTATTTAATGTACAGTCCAAAAAGCTATTAAGCTATTCATTTTTCTCTGTCAGGAAAAAAAGTAACAGAAAACATATACTAACTAAAAATTATGCATAGGCCTCAACTAAATATAATATTAACATTTCCAAAATTCAGTCTTACAAGTTGGTTGCATTTTTTGCTTCTCACAACCCAATTAACATGACATTGACTACACTCTGGTATGGCCAGTCCACTGATCTGAAAACTTTCAGACTCATAGTGTTGAGTTGTCTTCTCACAGCAGAAGGATGAACAGAAACCTCTGTGGACATTTTTCAGATTTGAAGTAAGAGTGGAGCTTGATTGTCTCTTCTCTCTTAAAGATGAAAGGTTTAAGCGCTGTTCATCTGATTGTAACAGCTTTGGTGGTCTGCTCGGCCTTGCATGGTTGTTAGGAGTCCCATTTTTATATGTCTTTTAATCATTTTTGAACTTCAGTTTCAGAAACTCCTGTTTTTTTCACTTATTCTTTATTGACCTTCCCCCCTCCTTATACAAGTGGATTATCTCATATCTAATCTCCTCAGAAAAAACTACTGAAATGAATAACTTTGCTTAGTGCTTATTTTGGAATTGAATACCTGAAAGGTGCTCTGACATTTACACAGTACTATTAAAGTTACAGTGTCAGCTAATCATTTTTAAAATAATTAACACTAAATTATACTATCTTCATATTTCAGATATGGAAAGATGAGTTTCTTGTGTGGGATCCAGAGGAATTTGATGGAATCACAGAAATATCGCTGTCCTCTGATGCCATCTGGGTGCCTGACGTCATCATCAGTGAATTGTTAGAATAAAAATATTCTTGAATATTTTTAGTGAATTATTAAAATGTTCAGTAACAACTTTCGTCTCTAACTATAAACTGATTAAAATGACTGGAGAATTAGCCAGAAACAGATTTGTGCAATTACATTGTGTAAATGATAATCATAGCAGCCTATTACTGCTTGAACTGCTTCTGCTTCTGCTTCACACATGTTCATTCATCTCTCTTTAGCGTGGATGAGGGCAAGTCTCCTGTCATCCCATATGTATATGTCAACTCCTCTGGGATAGTGAAGAATTACAAACCCATCCAGGTGGTCTCGGCCTGCGACTTGGAGATTTATGCCTTTCCCTTTGACAAACAGAACTGCACTCTGACCTTTCGCAGCTGGCTCCACTCGGGTAAAGCTCTCAGTTATACACTCTGTGTGCTTTTGCTCTCTTTCAAAATAGACATCACACATCTAAACAGAACCACAGAACCACTTTTATGCAACTAGTTGCATGAGAGTTTCACTGCGTAAAGTCAGCATGTACTGTCAAAAAAGGTACTGTGTAGGTGTTTTTACCTGTAAGTGCACCATCAAAGGTACAATAATTTTAAGGCTCAATTTTGTACTTTAAATAACTTTTTCCCAAGATAATTTTTCATATACATCTCATACATAGGGCGGCACGGTAGCGCTGTCGCCTCACAGCAAGGAGGGCCTGGGTTCGATTCCCCGGCCGGGTGACCGGGGTCCTCTCTGTGTGGAGTTTGCATGTTCTCCCCGTGTCTGCGTCGGTTTCCTCCCACAATCCAAAGACACGCAGTCAGGCCAATTGGGTGTGCTGAATTGTCCCTAGGTGTGAGTGTGTGAGTGACTGTCTGTGTGTCTGCCCTGCGATGGACTGGCGACCTGTCCAGGGTGTATCCTGCCTTTCGCCCGAAGACTGCTGGGATAGGCTCCAGCTCCCCCCCGCGACCCTGACGGAGAAGCGGCTTAGAAAATGGATGGATCTCATACATATTGGTTGTTTTTTTAACCTAATGTTTTAAATCAACTGGACACAAAACAGAGTATGTGGAGTCAAAACTTTAAAAAATATAATCGTCATGGGAAATTATACAATTACATTCCTAAACTAAAGGTATTGAAGATGTAGATACCATGAGGATACCACCCAATCGAGTTTAGTACCTTTTCTTCTGAGAGTGTAGAGAATGTTGCCAGTTGCATGCAACTTAATTTCCGTGCAACTACACAGTTACCTGAAGGAGTTAAAATAGTCAAAGTTGCATACTACACAATCAATGACTTGGTCTAGCCATCTATCTGTCTACATACAGTATCTATCACTTGTTCTTTACTACATAACTTTGTTCGGTTCCAAGTATGTTAAGCGTTTAAAAACATGTTTAAATAGCCATTATGGTTGTACTTCATGTCCCACTCATCCTCATCATGTCACAGAAGCACTGGAAATTCATCAAGAGTCATATCTCTTTCTCATCCTTTTTCCTTTGATTCCCAAGGAATCTCTGGCCTAAAATGAAGAGCCATCAAGAGAACAAATCTTCAAGACAAAAGAAATAATTTAGCAAGATCACAATAACAGTAGGCTAACATAGAAGAATAAATACTGGCACAAGCAGCGGTTTAAATTACATGACAAAATAGAATAACTACCAGTCTTGCATAGAGTTAATTTAGAGAATCTCATTTTCTCTCGCCCAATACACCATCTTCTCTTTTTTATATCCACTAATGTGCTGAAATCAATAGTTTGAAATGTTGTTGCACAATATGATCATGTGATGTGTTATCTGTGATTTCATTGGCTTTTTCATGAAGCTTGTTGAGATGCTTGCAACTGTTGCACCTGAATTTAGCATGAGTTGCAGGATGTAGGTTTCAAGCAGCTGAAGTTACATGTAATTTTCACTGTCTGACAGGACATATTGTTGTATCAGTTTGAATCAAGGCAAGGGTCTATTTATATCTATAAGCAGTAATTTGAGTAAATGATGTTTGATGTTGACATGTGCTGTTTGCTCTATGTTTGCAGTGAGTGAGGTTGACCTGGCTTTATGGAGGAGTGCTGAGGTTATTGCCAATGACACCAGAGAGTTCATGAATGATGGTGAATGGGAGCTGCTTTCCATTCCCTCTCTTTACTGGAAGATGAATTTGGCTGACAGGGACTATGCTCACATTCAGTTTAACGTAAGGATGAAAATCTAACTTATTCATCAAGCAACAACATTGTAGTACTGTACACTTTAGTGTTTAGTTCCTCGACGATTCCTGGCTTGGATATGAAAAAACTGGTGTAGGGTTCTAAGGACTCAAAACCACTGCTTCATTGAACCAAAGGGGTTCTTCTGTGTAGGGCTGTAGTCAAGACCATTACTGTCAGCTGTAAGATTCAAGTGCAGGACCGTGACTGGTTGAGGTTGGGTCGACATGTCTAAAGGGGGATGAGACCAAGCCAAGATGAAGTCCAAATGAGAGTGAGACTGAATCAAGGCTCAATGAGAGCAAGAATGGGTCAAACCAAAACCTTCCACAGAAACTTTTTGGCCTGTTTATTATTAAGAGTGATATTTATAAGCACAACAGGTATCTACCAATAGCCTCCCTTGCAAAACTTTGAACAAAATATCTGCTTACTGACAACAAATATTTACTAAGGCTGAACACCTTATCAAGTAGTTTTTCTATTATAGCCAGTGCAGTCAATGCTTCCAATAGCAGACAGCTGACTAATTTACATGTAAGTAATGTATCCAGCAGGGAATGAAGAACAAAAGGGAATAATACCCAGTTTTCATTATCAGCCGCCTGTCTCCAAGAAAGAAAAAACATTTGTCTTCTCAGATGTTTTTTCTCCACCCCTACCCATCCTTGTTGATGGAGACACTGAATGTAAAAAAGTCTTCAGGATGCGTAAGAGTATTGACAGCAGTCTGACATGTGTCACACCTAGTGCAGTAAGCGTTGTGCGGCTGTTAGCAGCAGTGCACTAATGCTTATAGATGAGGCTTAACAGTGGACTGCGTGCTGTGAGGATGACGATAATGAGACTGTCTGTATGGCGTTTGATCAATGGCCGTCTTGTTGGGTGGGTGGAATGGGCCAATAGCTTTGAGGGGCTGGGTGAGCCACCCTTTTCCGCCAAGATGTGCACGCATGGAGAAAGTACCGAGGCGCTTTGATTACCTTGGCTCCATGGCTCATTGGCACAAGCCATTTAGGGATCCATATTTGTGTTTTCATTCTGCAGCCAAACGGGTGGGGTGGGGGTGTCGTTTAAGTCAGTGTGAAATTGCTCTTTGTTATCCTGTGAAAGTTTAAGCAGCCTTAAAAGAGCCAAAGTGAAATGGATGGTTAGCTGGTTTGACTCAAGAGTGCTGTGAGAAAACAGAGCAAGCTTTTTGCAGTTACTGTAGGCCTAGCGTAGTACTCAAGAGGATCAGAGAGAGCCTTTCAGCTCTAAAATGAGCATTTATACTGATGGGTCTGGGGAGAAAAGGAATTAGTGTAGAGTATTAGTGTAGGCCTCATCTCTGCCCTTCTGATGTGTCTGCAATTGCTCTTGTGCTAATATGAGACCCATGTTGCAAATTGTCTTCCATTTCACCTTATTCATACAGTGGCCTTTTTGCATATGCAAAACACATGCAACCAATGGTGGCTCACAATTCAAATTTCCCACTGTCCCTGCTGGGCATTTCCCAGGTAAAGACATTCTATCTGTGTAAAATTTTAAACATTTGTAAGACAGCTTTAAGTGTTATGATGGTTACCTTCTACAACAAAAATAATATGGAATATTACACTTTATGGTTTTGCTACAGCTGTCTATAGCTGAATTCCAGAGCCCATCTGTTATAATCAAAGAAGTCATTGTTTTTGCAAGCAAAGTACGTGGACCCAGCTTTGTACTTATTCATGTTAAGCAGGCTTTGTCCTGGGGAGCTTGTAGCACTCAAATAGCTTTTTTGTGCATCACTGAAAGGAAGGAAACTTGCTTAATATTTTGCTTAATCTAACATGCACATTTCCTGTAATTAATTAATTAATTCTAAAAAACACACGTGCAAAAGAGCAAAGCAAAGTATGTAGAGCTGCAATGTACAGTGTGTCTGTGTGTGGGCTAATCATGAGGATATTCCTGTCTTTTTAACAAGAATATTATTATGTTTATAAAAGATACGTATATTTAGATAAACACTATTCATAATAACAGTAAACACCTTTTCTCTTTGGATTTGAAAAAGAGTCAGGTTTAATTGTCTGAAGCCAATTCTACGCTTTTCACAACTTTAACAATGATTTGCACTTAGAGTGCATACTGTAAGAAGAGCACACGCTGTTGGGGAGTCTGGGGCAAACACCAATGAGCGATGCTATTTAATGGAGGAAAATAGGAGGGGAATATGTGCATGCAGACATTCAGCCCCTGGCAAGTTGCAGCCAGAAGCAATTGCCTATGTTACCTATGCCAGGAGCCGCTACTGCAGAGAACAAAGTAGTCTGTCAGTAAGAAGTTATGGGAAAGTGGAGCAAAATTATCCCCCAAAGGTGTCCCCATCTAAATACTGAAATGACAGCAGCTCATATAAATTACACTCCAGAGTGCATAGAGGTTCAGTTTCAACTTCCCATGCTGAGTGTGACATAAGAAGCTACAGGAACACTTTGTAAGGTAAGGTAAGGCTAATGGGATAAAGTAAAATTTGACTTAGTGCAGATAATTCTGGCCTTCCAAAACTTATGCCTCCTGTTTCCCTGTAGCTACTGATCCGTCGGCGCCCCCTGCTGTATGTGGTGAGTGTACTCATCCCCAGCATCTTTCTCATGGTCGTGGATGTCACCAGCTTCTACCTTCCACCTAACAGTGGCACTCGCATCACTTTCAAAACCAGCATTCTGCTGGGCTACACCGTGTTCAGGGTTAATCTGATGGATGAGATCCCTGCTACAGCCATCAAAACTCCTCTGATTGGTGTGTAAGCAATCTTGATCTTCTACAGTCTAAGCATTTTTGAATTTGAATTGTTAGTTACACCTACCTTGTACCAGCACACACTGACCATTTTATCTTGTATACCTATGGTATAGGGGTACTATGTGGGTGCATACCAGTGTCTATTATAGTATATCTACTACAATACAACTGTAATACTGTTTAAAAGAATTATTCCTTGTTATATACATTCTTTGTTATACACTGCAGGTGTCTTCTTTGCTGTTTGTATGGCGCTGCTGGTGCTCAGTCTGGCCAAGTCCATTTTTGTAGTGAAACTTCTGCATCACAATGAAAAAGAGGTTAAGGAGATGTCAATCTCTGCTTGCTTACTGGACAAGTATGGTTCTACCGAGCAGACCTTCAGTGAAAGTCTATTCACCTCCGTCAGGACCCTGGACGACTTGGATCAATCAGGAGGTGATGGAGAGAAAAACAGTAGTACACTGTGTTTAGTCGTAGATACATTTTAATCCTTTTAGCTTTTCAAAGATATCTGCAAGAACATTTTTCTACAGCTCCAAAGTTCAGTCTTTGAAGTTGGTTGCATTTTCTGTTTCTCACAATCTGCGTAATCCCAGTTACAAATTTCGACTCATTGGTCCATTAAACCTTACTCCAAATCTCAAAGGTCCAGTTTTGGTGTTTTAGTGCAAATTGTCTTATTTTGGATATTTTGCCTATTAGCAGTCCCACATAGCTACTTACATTCTGTGTAAACCTATGTTTGGTTTGCCATATTTTCAGGTTATGAGTTTGATCTGTCCCCTGAGGCAGACCTGCTCTCTCTGACAGAAGCCCAGGATGGCATCCCACAGCTGGAGAAAGTCCTGCAGGAGGTAGTCTCTCTCAAACTCTATCTGCAGGAGGAGGAGAATGAGGGCACAGCTCAGGCAGACTGGCTGGCGCTCTGTTACAAAGTCGACAAGTTCCTCTTCCGCATTTATCTGCTCATTCTGCTGATTTACTCCAGTACTCTTCTGTTTCTGTGGAGCAGCTGGAGCTCAGGGTGAGGGGGGTCCAGATGGATAGATAGACACATAGACTTCCATCCATGGAATAAACACTAGAGAACACAACAGTAAAGAATTACTGTAATGACACATGTATGTATTTGAAATAAATAATAATGTTCACAAAATGTTCATGAAATTAAATCAAAACCTGATAATCAAATATAGAAGTGCATAATTGAATGAATGAACAATGTTATATGTGCTGTAGTGTGGTCTGGAAACTATCAACTCCAAACAACACAGCCTGAATTACTCTTGTGTATTTTCCACAACTTATGGAAATGGGAAAATGCAAAATTACATAAAAATGTAAATGTCATACAAAGGTTTGATGTTATATTGTAAGATGTTGTAGAGATCTTGTTACGTAACAACGACAATCATGACATTAACATGTCATGGAATATGTCATATGATATGAGTTGCATTAAAACGTTTTGTTGAGTAATATAACATTGTCATGGTACCTTTACCAGTGACTGTCATGGCTATGTGTAATGACAACTTTAATGGTAACACAACACTGTTATATTACGAACATTATCTGTAATGACAACTGATGACAGCATACCATCACTGTCTGAACAAAACCTCTTCCACTTTGTTACATTTTCCTTTTTTTCTTTTTTTACAGAATTTGAAAATGCCAGATGTTTTTTACAATGTGTAAAAATGTCATGACGTATGGAGCAACATAAATGATTACGTCTCAAAACATGTTTCATTAGCCTTCCCAGAAAGTTAAGAATGCTTTCCCCTTCTCCTGAAAAGTTACCATTTTGGAAATATAAGGTTTTGTCATGATAGCAATGTGTTATTTTCTGCCATATCTGGTTATGTTGCTGTTATGAATCAAGGTTCAATTAAATGGTGATTTTCAAGTATAAAAGCAAATTACGAGGATGTTACGCACACTAGCATTCAGCTATTTTATTAGCTGAATTAGGTCAAACTGCAGTCCCATAGTAAAAACAATTTAAAAGACAATGAAGTATTCAGACTTTAGATATTTACAAGGATCATATTATGATTGTTATGATTATTATGATTATGATATTACTATTTAAACCCAAGGCATTATTTAAGATAGTATTAAATATAGAAAGTAATTATTTATAGAATACTTTCTATTGGGTGGTATCCCAAACCTTGACCCCTAAATTTTAACTTGTGAAAATAATGGTTACATTTTTTAATTTCTTTTAAAATGAGGTATATTGAAATATTTACATTTATCAGGAGTTTCAGTTTAAAAAAAAAATAAAAAACCTTATTCAAAAAATGCTGTCCGGTGTCTTCATGTCAATACCAGAAACAAAGAATTGTATTACACCCCCTGGAGTTTAGAGCAGGAAGTGATACTGCATCCCTGTCCCTCATAGGCACAGTGAGAAAATTACAACAGTGTTTAGCATAAAAAATTGCCTCTACTTAAACCATAATTTTAATGAGTGTACAACTGTTCAAAACTGTGCTTGCCACTGGCTCGTGTTTTGAGTTATGTTCAAAACTCAATTAGCTAAAATAGCCACTAGTGAAACAGTCATCTCTGAAACATTTTGGTGGTGTTAAGATTGTTTTGTTTGGGACAAAATGAAATGTTTGTTGGCCATTTATCTTAACAAGTAAACACAAAATATATGGTCACAGCAAAAGAGTTTTCATTCAAAGTCCAACTTTGAACCAATTCGGCAGAGTAACCATATCCTTAACCATATCCAATTATAACTAATACAGTGTATACATGGGTATTTTTTCGATGTTTTATTTAGTCAACAACCAGTTACTAAATGATGAATAATATGCTGTAAATAAATATTTACAGTCATGTTTATTTATTTACAGTCAATTTATCTACCTTTCCTCTTTTGAATATTTTCCAGCTATCTTCCATTGCTCAGTTCATCATTCTGAACACATCACATGTTTAAATTTTTTACTTCCAGCTTCGTAGTGTGCTAGTGATTATCTGAAACCTTGTGGAGTTGTACAGGACCAGCATATTAGTATCGTTTTATGAGCTGTTCTGCAACCAGATTGATTTTGTATCATAGAAAACAGTGATTCCCAACTATTGAACAGTGATTTCAAACTTTTGCTCCAAGTTAAGACAAACATAACTGTTTAGTCATGGTCTGCAGTGGCCATCTCTGAGATTCTCTTCACAGCAAATTAATTCCAATATTAAAGCTGTAGAATACTTATCTCTCCTCATTGAAAAGTGGGCTACTATTCTGCATCCATGTTTCAGAGCGAGATAGAAAGACCATATGATCACGGTCTGCTCATCCAAATTCATCCGAGATTGTATCAATAAAATATGATTATTAATTCAGAACGCTTATCTTTTTTTTTAACAGTAAGAGGATCATCTATCAAGCTCTCATTTGCTTACCGAAAGATAAACCACAGCCATATCCAGGTCACTACAGTTAGTCTTCATTACACAGTGTATCTGAACTGGCTGTCCAGTATGAAAATAAAACCTAATTCAATTCCTCAACAAATTTCTGGTAATATTTTCCTGACACAAATCTAATCAGCTCACTAATGTAGAGCTAATGAAGTCTCATCATGGCAGGGCAGAGTATAGTATCTCAGTTTAATGTAGTAAGTGCTCATGGAAACTGACTTGAACTTGGCTGAGAAATATGACCCCAGCAACGTGACGAGCAGCTGTTATGGACATTCAGCCAGACGGCCAGCATGTAAGTGTGGGAAAAATCATTATCAGTGATGTCACACATATTACATTCTGATTTTATGTCATTAACTTCACTTCAGATATTCTAGTTGCAAATAGTTCAAATATCTACTTATTTTTTATACAGCATACTGTCCAAATGCATTAATTCAAGTGTAAGCTTTTATAATGTCAGAATAGATCTATTTAAGACTTTTAGAAGGATATCTAGACTAATTAGGCAACTATTCTGTGTACCTGCCTCTGTATCAATTATGTATATATCTCTATCTTTATGCCTAGGAGATTGATCTCAGCAGGAGGGGCGCAGTAGATGCGATAGAGAGGGGTGGGGGTGGGGTGGGGGGGGGGGGGGGGCGTTAATTGATGCAGTAGTGAGTGCTTCTGGCCAGCTCAGAGTTCCAAACTCCAGGGTGCATCATCAGCTGAAGGAGCCAGTCCACAGCAAACAGCCAGCAACAGGGCTATTTGTGATTAGAGCGACGGCAGAGCAGTGAGCAGAATGCAGCCTTTAACACTGTGGACAGCGCTCAGCGTATGCATGCACGGCGCAGTGAGAGCTTGCTCAGGTAACTTGACAAACCTGAATTTCTTTGAACTTTTGTGACACTGAATCATGATCAACTGAAGTGATGGTAGGTGCTGTACGATATTGTAATAATAGTATAGTATGTATTATTTTCTTTTTCTCAATATATATGTTGTTGGGAGTGGGCTTTACACATATATCAATGTTATATTACAGTTGCATGCAAAAGTTTGAGCACCCCTGGTCAATTACACATTTTGTTGATTTTCTGAATGAAACGTTTTCTACAAGGAATAAATGAAAATATGATATTTGGTATATGATGTATTTATATGATATAAAATGTGCCATACTTTTTATACATTTTATTTTTTTCCATTGTGTTAAGCATATAGAGAGTGAAATGTGTAACAGTGTGTTCTCAGGAGAGGATGTGTTAACTTATTTTCACAAAAATGTAATCTAACCAGGGATGCCAAAACTTTTGCACATAATTAACACCACCCACAAAAATATCTTTTCTGACAAAGCATTTGACAATGGTACCTAGGAAAACTGTTTAAAACCATGTATCTCAGCATGAATACAGTTAAAAGTAACAAGATTCTGTTGTTTTTAAACATAAGCTGCTGATATAAGAACAGCTTTAGTAATGGATTTCTTCTTGATGCCCCTAGTTATCACAGTGACTTGTTCAAAACCACCACCACCCACTTGAGTTAACTTAACAAAGCGTTGCTTGAGCCAAACCAGGGGCTGCATGTTGGTTTAGAAATGGTGAGATGACAGCGTTAGCAGACGTCTCAAAAAGTGCAAAAGCTTGTTCATCATTCTGGACTTGATTTTTTGTTCACAGCTTCCCAATAATTACTTGAAATCTGTGAAGTTGTAGACATGCAGCAGCATCAGAAAATCCTTTCATGTAGTATTTTTTCTTTATTTCATGATAAACATTTGAACACTGGTCTATGTTTACTGTATGGAATTTTGTATTTATCTAGAGATATTATACTACAAGAATGTATTATAATCATAAGTTAGACCGTATAAAGCAAGTTTTGCTGTGAGTTTGCATTTTTGCTTATTCTCTCTGACTTTTGCAGTGAAAAAGCTTGGCAGCAACACAGGACGATTTGCCAATGTCACTTTAGTCCGACTGTCAGAGTTCCTAAGCGCTGGATACAAGAAAGGAGTTCGACCAGTGAAAGACTGGCGGGATTCGACAATGGTGGCCATTGATTTGATGGTCTATTCTATTCTGAATGTGGTGCGTTGATTGACTCCTATGTAGGCATTATTACAATCATTATAATATCTGTTTTTGTACTTTTACTAACAGGTTCAGAATGTTTTACTTTGTGTGAATTTCAGGACGAGAAGAACCAAGTTTTGACAACATACGTGTGGTACAGACAGGTAGGCTTTGGTAAAAGTACATAGAAATTGTATGATCTTTTCAGCTTTCAGCAGACTTTATGATAGAGCTTACATATTACAAAGAACAATGCAGTCAAATGTGGCAGTTGGTTAAATTAATGTATTAATTAATGTATTAATTAATGTTTTTTTATTTTATTTTATTTTTTTAATTTTTTTTAACATATCTCTTCTACTTACTTGTTTTTACTAATGATGAAGATTTCTCATGTCTCCTGTGAAGCAATGGACAGATGAATTCCTTGTGTGGAATCCAGAAGATTTTGATGATGTCAAAAAGATCTCCATGCCGACTGCAAATGTCTGGGTACCTGATATTGTCATCAACGAGTTGTAAGTAAATTTATCAGGACTGGTTTTGATATTAAGATATTAATTTGATATTTTCTACCTTTTACATGATGTTATGATGCCCAATATTCAACTTTGAACTTTTTTGTTTCTGTGCTCCTTTTATTTTCTGCCACGCTCTCGACCCCACCTCACAGTGTGGATGTGGGAAAGTCTCCAGATATCCCATATGTGTATGTGAGCAATGATGGGCTAGTGCAGAACTATAAGCCCATCCAAGTGGTGACCGCCTGCTCCCTCAACATCTACAATTTTCCCTTCGATGTTCAGAAATGCAGCCTTACTTTCCAGAGCTGGTTGCACACTAGTGAGTAACCTTTTTATATGTCCTATATTAATAATGACTGTTTGTCTATGAAAAGCTAAAGTAAATTATGTGGTACATTTGTAGCGGCCAGGTCTAGAAAAAACAAAATACATAATTATGAGAAACCTGTTGTACTTTGTACATTATTATGGAAACAAATGAATAATAACAATAATGATAACAATAATAATAATAACAATAATTATAACATTATTTCTCAATAAGAGAACACCAAATTAATCAAGCATAGGTGAGGCCAACTGTATTATACCTCTCTGCAAGAAGCTGCAATCAGTCTGAATGAAGTGACCTTTAGCATATCTCATCCTGTAGTTAATGACATCAACATCACACTAATGAGGAGCCCGGAGGAAGTGATGGTGGATAAGTCTGTGTTCATGAACCAGGGCGAGTGGGAGCTGCTGCACGTCCTCTCCAAATATAAGTCCTTCAGCGTGGACAATGACGACTACTACGCCGAGATGAAATTCCATGTGTGTACCATCAACATACTGTTGCCCACCGAATCTCTTGGTAACCTATTTGGGGTCTACAAAATGATTAGAAACACCTATCATATAGGGGCCCTTTTTAGACATACCGAATCTGTTAAAGCACATTTTGCCAGCTCCTTCTACCACGTTCATCATTGGAAAAGACACACTATAAGACCACTGCTGGCCATTTTCAGCACAGCAGTGATATCAAAATAGCTGTGGCATGGTAGTGTTGCGCTAATGTATCAGATGCAGCAGTGCTGGAGTTTTAAAACACGTACACTGGTAACACTTTCTTTTACAGTGTCTTAGGTTCTAGGTATACTGTATGTACAGTAGTGCATAGTACAAACTTCAAAGTAGTGAGTAAATATTTTGGGTATATATCCAGAAAGACTAATTGAATTAGACCAAATGTAGAAAAATAGGTTCTAGCATGCTAGTAAATGTATGTAAAATCACAATTAGAAGCATTGCTTTCTTTTACAATCCAGATTCAGTTTCATTCTAGGTAATAGATAGGATCACACTATACAAGACTCTTGTCTTTGTTCTACACTTTTAAAAGAGATGGTTCTTTGGGGGTTCTGTGGTGAAGAAAATTGCTCTGTTTAGAACCACAAGTTCTATGCATAATCATTTCATGCTGAAATAGTTCTTCAGATTGATGGCTGTGTTGTAAATGCCTCTATATAACACCAAAAAGGGTTCTGGCATTGTTATGATATCAAACTTGTAACAAAAGAAGAACCCCTTTTGGTGCTTTATTGAACCATTCACAACACATTCAACAACAAACTGTAGAACCAATTAACCATGCAAAGAACCAAGCAACATGTGACACTATAGTGACATTTAGTGGATATTTGTACGTTTAACCTTGTTACTCCAGATAATTGTTCAATTATGAGATAATCTGAGATATTATGAGATGTCATTTAGCTGCTTAATAACTAGAACCCCTTAGGCATGTCAGTAAAATTTAATTAAACTGTTTTGCTACTTACTTAGTTTTACCCAAAATAATTACTTTAAAGTTTGTACCTCGCACTTAGATAATACCCAAACCTGGTATTCATAGAAATCATGTTACCCAAAATACCATTTACCTTGTTAATACCTAGAACTTGAGGAAATGTTAAAGGAAGTGTTACTTTACTGTTTACTCTAATTGACATGCCCACCTTTTTGGTACACTTTGTAGGTATAATTTTTCCATGGTTTGTCTTTATTGTTAACCCCTCATCAGTGACCACAGGACGACTGTTGGCTGGATGTTTATGGCTGTTTTTTTGTTTTTTTTAAACTAATTTTCTCCCCAATTTTGTTGTAGTCAGTTCCCACTTGTTAGCTAGCACCCCCAGTTATGCATGGCTAGGGGCTTTTAGCATAACACGCTTGGAGGAGAACACTACCTAAAATTCTGTTATGTTGTATCAAGCAATTGGGTGAATAACAGACCCAATGAGAGTTAGGCCAGTTAGTATTCTTGACCTTCTAGCCATAGCAATGCCAGGGACATCATCTCCTGATAACAGGCTAAATGCACAGACAAACCACTTGTGAGCCCTGATGAACTATTTTCCACCCACCAATGACACTTAGATGTGTAAAAACCCCAGCAACCCCAGGAAAATGGTCTCTCACCCCAAATGATGTCATTGATCAAGACATACTTAGTGTCTAAAATTTGCTTCTTGAATTCAACTCTGGAGATAAACGTCTAATCTTGCTAACAGGTAAAGGAAGCTAATATCCTTCCAATCAGCACTGTGTAAACTGCATGTCTACATCCCCACACATGACTCAAATTACATTGAGCTTTCATGTAATCTCAGTTAGATGTCCTTATGTGGTTTCACTCCTTTCCATTACAGACAAAAGAATGTTATACAGTGTCAGACAACGCAATCAAGTTTATTTGAAATTAAACACTCAAAGTGGTTTGAGGCAAGTGTGTGATGATCTCAGCATACAATTTGCTCTATGCACATGTGTAAACAATTTCAATTACTTAAGCCTTATAGTTCTAGTGCAATTATCACTTTATTGTTTTCTCCACATGATGGCACCCCAAGTAACCCTCAAATAACAAACAAAATTAAATAAAATTTTAAATTCCTTGCTTTTGGGGGATTTGTTCTGTAACCCTCAGGTGGTGATTCGCCGCAGACCTCTGTTCTACACCGTCAATCTGCTCCTGCCCAGCATCTTCCTGATGGTGATGGACATAGTGGGTTTCTACCTGCCTCCAGACAGTGGAGAGAGAGTATCCTTCAAGATCACCCTGCTGCTGGGCTACTCCGTCTTCCTCATCATTGTCTCCGACACGCTACCCGCTACTGCCATCGGCACTCCTCTCATTGGTAAATGAAGCATCTCGTTCTGAATAAAGGAAAAAACAGGGAAAGCCAGTGCTGCGTGAAGTAGCACAATGGTGAAAAATGTTTGTCATTTAGCATGAAAGCAATATGAGTGATGAGAGCTTCATGCTGTGGACAGTCAGAGAATGTAAATTTGTGTCTGAATCAAATATTAAATTATGTTTTCATGTAGGGAACTTGGACATCATGTCTGATTAAAGGCTTAGTTTTTTCAAAGTGTCTACTAAATATTGTGTCTACAATAAGGCTGCACAATATATCGCTTGTTCATAGTAGCGCGATGTTGGCCTTTCAATACTGATATCGTATCAAGTAAGTTAGCCGTCTAACAAATAAGGATTTTAATTGCGCACCATCAGCATCCTGACTAAATATCAGACATTACTGAAGAGAGAGTTTTTCAATCATTTTGGTCAATTTAAAGCAGGCCAGTCTTCAATCATTGATGACAGTCAGAGACCACCCTTTTGTTTATGTAATTTCCAGAAAAAACATCTATTAACTTCAAATTATTCATTTTTACATTGTTAATAAAAAGCAGAAAGGGGACATCTGAGATGTGGAGTAAGGACTGACGAGTCTAAGTTTGTCATTGGGATTGCTTGATTAAGAGAAGAAGAAAATGCAACCAACTTCTAAGACTGACCTTTGGAGGCCTAAATAATGGGAAAATATCTCTGTTGATGTCTCTGTAGTTACACAAAATACAAAAAAAAATTAATGGTTGAGGTTTCTGTGCAATTTTCTGCTAAATATATATTTTCTGCTATCTTCCTGATGCAAATGTGGCCCTTTTGGCAGGAAATTAAATAAATTAAAGGGTGGAGTCTGATTTTTGTGCAGTACTACACAGCAGGTCATTTCACAATAACAACATGCAGCAATATATTTTCTCCTTCTAATGTGCATGTGTGTTTAGGTGTGTATTTCGTTGTGTGCATGGCCCTGCTGGTGATCAGCCTGACTGAAACAGTGCTGATTGTAAGGCTGGTGCATAAACAGGATCTGCAGCCTCATGTGCCACAGTGGGTGAAGCACCTGGTGCTGGAGAAGGCCGCAGTGCTGCTCTGCATCCCCAATAAGAAGTTCTGCTCCCTACTGGCCCGCGACTCTGACCTGCCACGCTATAAAGAGAACAACATGAACACAGGTGAGCTTTCAGAAAAGCTATGGTGGAATTACGGATCAGATCTGATGATTTTAATAGACGTATGCAGAGACATTGCCTGAATTTGCAGTTAATGAGGTGAACTGGGAATTAGATCCATTAAGTATTAATATAACACACACGTATGGCTGTAACAATAAATATTGAATTTACTCTAACAAGCAGGAGTGTTTGCTTTGGTAACTGATGAAGAACTCTACCGTTCAAAAGTTTGGTACCATTTACCACTTTAATAATTTGTTATTTTAATTGCAATAACAGCTTATACAGTGTATATTCATAAATACTATGAACTAGATATCAGAAGGTATTTTGAGTATTTTGGAAAGAACAAGAAATTCTTAAATATGTGATTCCATAAATGGGGTGAAATTCAGCCCTTGTAACTCTTGAAAACCCAACAATTAGCAAAGCTTTAGAGAACAGGCATTTAACCATTAAAAATGTCTTCATCTCAGGAAGAACACATTGTGTTTACAAGTTTTCTTTACGGACACTGAGTTAAATGAGTAGGGGTGAAAGCAACAAGGTATCAATTTGTTAGCACAGAGATAGCAGAATTGTTTCGTTAGCATCTATGCTAATGGAATATGGGTATTCTAATGACTTTCTTAAACACATTTTAAGTGAATAACACATTGTTTTAAGAAAGTCATTAGAATGTCTTTAATGTCCTTATTCTATTAGCACATACCATAGCATTAGTTACATATACTCAACTAGCATGTTTGCTAATGGAATAAGAACATTAAAGACATTCACTAAAAAGGTGAATAATTACTTTTAATCTAGAGGTTAAGCAGTAAATGTGACCTCCTCACTCCATCTCACAAAATATAGATATTTTAAAAAGAATGAGAGAACATTTCTTCTTCCCACGATGTTCAGGAAATTTATATATGATGCAAATGTTGAATCTATAACAGATAACTCATACATGATGTTATGATCATCATGAATGAGATAAATGGATTCACACCTTACTGCACAAATAGCATGATTTTTAATGTATTTTAATGATTATGTTTCATGGTAAAGGTGTAGTTATAGTGATGTATGACAGGCGAAAAATGTGTTCTAAGTGCTGTAGATAGATCGTAAGGTATTTATCTGACAATTGTACACAGGTTGATGATTAAGACACATGTTATTTAAAATATGTTTTACTTCTGCTTTACATACATTTTGAATAAATATCAGTGGGATACAAATAGCACACCATTCATGTAGTCATGGAAATCATGACTCATCGTCAAAGATCATCTTCAAATTATATACGAGAATTATATATATATATATATATATATATATATATATATATATATATATATATATATATATATATATATGCACAATATCTTTTTGTTAACTAAACAGGGGCAGCTATTCAACCCTTTACACTATCTGGCATAAACCTTCATCATTTTTATTTTGTGATCAAGAATTTTTAGTGTTTCACAAAACAACAACAGGCAGCGAAAAAAGACGTTAGAGACATGGACAGCAAGAATGATCATGAGCCCAACATCACAAGATTAAACAGGGGAGGTTCATATTCAATGCATACATTGCAGGTAATCCAAAATACATAACACAAAAGTTTGCCATGTTTCAACAGTCATGGGCTTAGCATGGTTAAGTTAGAAAAGCAACCAAACATGTCATTGTCCAAAGGTGCTCAAACATTTGCACAATACAGTATCTGTGGCTTTCTTACTGCAGTGCGTTGCAACCACCACTGTGAGAGCTCCAGGGACATGGAGAGGGGGCTGGGTATTGGCCTGCCTGTGCGGGACAGCACGCCTCCAGTTATGGACAACATCCTGCATGAAGTCTCCTCCATTCGGCAGTTCCTGGAGAAGAGGGAGGCAAGCAGAGAGATCGCTAAAGAGTGGCTTCAGGTGGGCTACGTGCTGGATGTGCTGCTATTCAGGGTCTACCTGCTGGCCATGTTGGCCTACAGCATCACCCTGGGCACACTGTGGTCCGTCTGGCAATATGCCTGAGATCGCTGTATGCTGTGTGTTGAAACAACTAAGCTTGTGTAAAATGAACATACAGCTGACACAGTGGGTGTCCCACAGCAGAATCACTAGCTCATGGAACACAGAGTGGGCTACACTGTTGAAGAGCTTGCTGAGCTAGCAGAGTTAATGAACAGAAAGACCCTCCTCAGACTTGTTCCACCCTATTGAAAATGTCACATACATTAATCTGTCTGTTTGAACATGTGTAATTGTACATAGTATACCATAATACAGCGCTACAGAACTTTTAGGACATGTTTAGGGAAGACAACAGTAAGTTTGTTGGTAAATCTTACTTGGGCGTTAGTTAAAATGTTGGCTTTATATCGTCAAGTGAAGGTCATGTATTTGCTCCGTACTATAACTACAACTTTTTTTCAAGTGTAACTGCTGACATCACTTTAAAAGATAGCTAAAAGGTGGTTAAAGGGTCTATTTACAGGATTTTTCATCTGAATAATTATCATAAATCATGAAAAGAAAATCAGTGAGAACCAATGACATTTGTCCCTGTTTGTACTTCTGTGTTTGAAGCAAATTTGGAAAATTCTTTTTGTGAATTTGAAAAAAATAATATGAATGTACACTTTATATATCCATAAGTATCCTGACACATCTTCTAATTGGTACATTCAGCTACTTTACAGGGCCTTTATCCTACATTTTACTTGTATTCGGTTGTATTATTGTATTGTATTATTTTTACATGACCATTGTCCAATCCCTCTTTAATCCTCACACTTTTGTTGCTGTGCCTTTAAGACATAGATATATGTAAATGTTCTCTGATCTGGTTGATTATCCTGCATTATGCTTCATTCAAAAAGCAGTCTGGGCTGAACCACTGCTTATACCCTTAGTGTGAATGGTTAGAGCTAACCTGCTGTGGGTCGAATAGGTGGATTAATGTAAATGAGCTGGTTCTTGTGACGTCGCAAAAACAGTTCATATAAAACTGCCTGTTTCTGCAGCACAGTTTATATGGGCCATAAGGACTGGGTTGTGAATGGTGTGCTTTGACACTTTTACAATGTTTAAATGTTACTGCTTACATGTTACACTTCTTCCTATCAAGAAAGCAAGGGAACTTAATTTCCCATGATATGGGCCCGTTAAGGTGCACACATTGATTGTATGATCAAAAAAGCAATGCCAATAGAATGGGATGCCAATGGTTGGTTAGAGGGGTATAAAGCCCCTCGGTGTTGGGCTGTGGAGCAGTGGAACTGCATTCTCTGGAATGATGGAACTTCATCCGCTCCGAAAAAAAAAAAAAAAAAAAACCTTTGGGATGAGTTGAAGTGGCGTTTGTGGTCTGAACTAATCATGCAACATCACCAACTGACCTTACTAAGGCTACACATCTAACAAAGTCTTCCTATAAGAGTAGAGGCTTTTACTGCAGCAACAAAAAGGGGGGAGCAAACTCCCTATTAACACCCTTCATATTGGAAGAAACATTGGATGAGCAGGTGTCTACATACTTTTGAATATATTTGTATACTATTTAAAGCACCAGACTGGATGACAAACTCTAAAACTCGCACACTAAGCAAAGCAGAAACTCATTTATTCCTACATGTAACACCTACAAGGTATCCATTTATTCCTTCAAACACTGGTGTTGCCCACTGTTAAAAATAAAGGTGCTAAATGGAATCAAACAGGCTTCTTTAGAGTGAAAACTTCAACAGATGGTTCTTTTCAGGAATAAGGTGTGAGTATGAAGGACTCTTTTAAAGAATGTCCATATAATGTAAAGGGTCTATACCAGAGAAAGTTTTTTCCTACAACTGTACATCCAAGCCAATCTTTATTATTAAGAGTGAACTTCAACATACAGAGAAAAACCTAGTGGCTCTAGTGAGGCCTTGAAATCCTTAATATTCTTGAACAAACCACTGAAATTACATCTGTATATAAAATGTAAAGTATCTGTTGTGAACATATTTTATATTAAAATAGCAAATATATCATGTATAATTGTTAATTAAGTCAAGTGTGCAGTAACTCAAACTGCCCAGGGAACTGTTACAAATCTGACACATTGCCCCTCCTCTCATCAACAGAGCTGGTGAGTATTAGTCCTCGCCTTAGGACTAAAACTAAATGTACTAATCGTAAAGATTTTTTTAACCGCAGTGGGAATGCACTCAGCGGGCGTATGGTGATTGGATAAATGCCACTGACACCCTCCATAATTAAGGCAAAAATGAGTTAGACAGTAAATGGGAGCATTGATCCCAATACAATCGATGAGACTACATGTTTGCAGCCTGTCAGAGCGTGGTTTGTGCAATTCACAAGCCATTACCCCATCAAACAGGGACTGAAAAACAATAAGTAATGTTTTATTTATTGTTGTAGTACATATCATTGTTTTTTCTTTCAAAGCATATTAAAATGTAAGCTACACGACTTACAGCCGTCTAACAGAGAACATTGATCAGTTATTAGACTTCCGGGAATCTAGTACAAGTTTTTTTTTTCAATGTCAGAAAAACGCAGAAAACATATTTGAAATGAAAGTACACAGAAGCCTCAACAACTGAAAATAATTCCAAAGTTTTAGCATTTAATGTGCCCACCCTTTATGTTCGCAATAGCGTCCTTTCAATTCAGGAAACCTTTTGTTTTTCCACACCTGCAAAGTTCAGTCATGAAAGTTGGTTGCATTTTCTGCTTCTCATGATTCAAGCAGTCCCAAACACATTCAGTGTCCAGAGGTGCATTCATCCTTTCACACTCATAGGATGGACAGAATCACCTGTGGATTGTTTCAAGGCTGAAGTAAGAGTAGATCTTGATTTTCTCCTCTCTTAAAGGTGAGATCTTAAAGTGCTGTTTTACTGACAGTGACCGTTTCAGTGGTCTACCAGGTCTTGCATGATTATTAGGGGTCCCATTTTCTCTGTATCTTTTGTTAATCTTTTATTACAGTTTTGAAAACTTTGGAAATTTTCCTTTGACATTTCACTTCCTTATGCAAGTTGACTATTTCATGTCTAATCTCCTCAAAAATATCCTCTGAAAAATGAATAACTTAACATAATTACTGTTTTAGTGGCTTTAGTATTAAAGTTTTAACTTTAATAAAGTTTTTGCCCTGTATTAAAAGGCACATTTCTTTGCTGACGTCCAAAGGAGTGCTTGTCATACTCGCTAACCATCACTAGAGGGCTATAAAAGCTAAAGATGGTCTATTGTTGCACTGGCTTTGTCTGAGGCCATCACAAAATTTACCCATGAATAAGTCTCACTGGGGTCTAAAATGAGAAATATAGACAGTTCATAATCAGTAGGTTCCTAGCGAACAGGAATCAGCAGCAGTTCCACACAGGACCAACAATAAAGACTCAAAATCAGAGGACTCAAAATCAACATGCACTGCGGCAATTTAGCAAACAAAATTCATTCAGCTTCAGCCACAACTGACATTCAGAAAAGCAAACACTGACAAAACCTGAATGAATGGCTTCCATGGCTTGTTGTAGGACATCACTTGTTTTATAAATGTGCTTGTCAATAGACATCCCCTGGTTGTGGGCTGAGGCAGTTTGGCCTGCTGACGCCTACAGGCACGATTTAGCTGGGAAAACAATCGGGGATTTGGAGAAGACCACGTCCGCCATTCAAAACATCACTGTCTAAACTCCCCTCATCCATTAGATCATATCTGGGTCAAAGAGCACCCAAAGATGGGACCCCCTTGGCCAGCACACAAAGGCTATTCAGTGCCAGATCCTCATTCACCGCAGCCCTGGGAGGGTCACATGACCTAAACAGAGACCCAGCAGCCCAGGGTGCCAGCTCGGACGTTTCTTAATGATGCCTAGAGAAAAGGAGGCATCTTTAATATGATTAGAAGGCCTTACAAACGAGAGCCGGGCTTCAAACCCCACTCAGACCTCTAAAATCCGTGTTTGACACTGAAATATGATTGTTGCTTTGTGTGTGTTAAATCTTAGGGGAGGGAATGAAGAAAAAGGGTTTCATTTGCTCTGGTCAGTGATGCTCCTGCTAGAAGGAGAACACAAAACACACAGATACACAAATATGAAATACATGTAATAGATGTGTAATATATATTTTTAAAAAGTATATTACACATACATTACATATGTAATACATGTGACATTTAACATGGATTATATATAATCAGGTCTGATTGTATTTACTTAAAGAGGCTTTCAAATCATCTAAGTTAGAAAGGATGCAGATTAACAAATGGGGACATATGGTTTTACTTTGACATTTCTATCTGACACGTCTGACTGCTGGTATTTGAATAAATCATATTTTCAAGCCTACTTTGCGCAGCACGCAGTCCGCTGACAACTGTCCACATCATTGGCTATGTTTAATGAGCACATTAGTCGGATAATAAAATCACTCTTATGCACACATAATACAGAACTGAATGCAGGCCAAATCCCAGAGACAGTTTTAGTATTGTAGTGGATTGCAGTTGTTTGTTCAAACGATTCCTCCGGGTCGTGTGTAAAGAGCCCAGGCAGACAGCAGAGAGCTCAGAGCCTCTGCAGGGCTTACGTTTGTATTCTCCACTCGTCTGCTTTCTGGAGAAAACGAGAGCAGAGACTCTTTTGTTTCAGTCTATTTCCCTCCAAATGGTAATCAGAGCAGGCTGTGATGGCACAAGCCCTGCACAGCTAATGCTACAGTACATGTGTGACTCCCCTTCACTAAGCAAAGCCTTTATCTGGGGGCTGTGTTTTTCCACTGCAGGAGACGAAAGTGCTCACAGCTACACTTTATATTCTTTTTTCCCTTTGCTCTTTCTCCCTCTTTCTCTCTCAAATGGGAGTGTACCATTGGACATGACAGCTGCAGGTGGCGCTAAAGTGAGCTCCTTCCCACTGCACATGTTTCAAGATTTTATATGACAATTATTATTGAGGGTAATTATATTTAGTGGTTTAGGGTATTTGTCTTGAGATTGGATACAACACACATGAAATGATCCACTTGCGTATGGGGGCGGGGCAGGGGGGCACCTCAGGTCAAAGGAAACTTGAGTTGAAAAACAATAAAAAGATATAGAGAAACTGGAACTCCTGATTGTACAACTCCTGGTAGACCACCAAAACTGTCACCATCAGATAAACAGCACTTTAATCTTCAAGAGAAGCTCCACTCTTCATGCTTCAGATCAGAAAAAAACAGAGGTGTTTCTGTCCATCTGTTCACTGTGAGAAAACAACACTGGATGTTTGGTTGTTAAGAAGCTCTTACTGAGAAAAGGGAAATACACAAAAAAACGATGAAACTCCGCAAATTAAAGATGCTGCTGGTGTTTTTAGAACAATGAACTGACCACCCGAGTGTCCAGACCTCAAAAACCTCCAGTGTTCAAAATGTTTGGGATTATTAGGATTGTGAGCAGCAGAAACAGGTTCTAAGACTTTGGCGATGTGGAAAAAATAAATGACACTTTACTTTTTCCAATAAATATTGAAAATAAATTGTATTTTATTTAGTTGCTGAGACTTTTGTGCAATGTTCTGAGCAACTATACATAGTAGTGTATGAAGTCCAGTAAAATCACTGCTGTCGGGAAAAAAAAACCTTGTATCTCATTTATCAGTTTCTAACATAATTTGAAAATGCCTGTTATATGCCCTTTATATTGTGTGTAAATGTCATGAAGAATGGACCAAAAGAAATGTTTCAAAATTACTTGGAAATATGTCTGGTTCCATTGACTTACATTCTAAGTTTTTCCTTCTTCTGTAAAGTGGTCATTTTGGAGATGAAAAACATGAAATTATTATTATGAAAACTATATAGTTATGAAAAAATATATGCACACTATATTTCCAAAAATATTTGCTCATCTGCCTTCACACGCATATGAACTTGAGTGACATCTCATTCTTAACCAATAGGGTTTAACATGATCTCGGTCCACCCTTTGCAGCTACAACAGCTTCAACTCTTCTGGGAAGGCTTTCCACAAAGGTTAGGAATGTGTTTATGGGAATTTTTGACAATTCTTCCAGAAGTGCATTTGTGAGGTCAGACACTGATGTTGGACGAGGGGGCCTGGCTCGCAGTCTCTGCTCTAATTCATCCCAAAGGTGTTCTATCAGGTTGAGGTCAGGACTCTGTGCAGGCCAGTCAAGTTCTTCCACACCAACCTCGCTCATCCATGTCTTTATGGACTTTGCTTTGTGTACTGGTGTGGAGTCATGTTAGATCAGGAAAGGGGCTGTCCCTGAACTGTTCCCACAAAGATGGAGGTTGAAATTGTCCAAAATCTCTTGGTCTGCTGAAGCATTGAGTTTCCTTCACTGGAACTAAGGGGCCAAGCCCAACTCCTGAAAAACAACCCCACACCATAATCCCCCCTCCACCAAACTTTACATTTGGCACAATGTCAAACAAGTACCGCAACCATGGCAACCACCAAACCCGGACTCGTTCATCAGATTGCCAGATGGAGAAGCGTGATTTGTCACTCCAGAGAACATGTCTCCACTGAGTCCAATGACAGCACTTTACACCAATGGATTCCATAATTTGCGATGTAAGGCTTGGATGCAGCTGCTCGGCCATGGAAACCCATTTCATGAAACTCTCTATGCTGTTCTTGAGCTAATCTGAAGGCCACATGAAGTTTGAAAGTCTGTAGCAATTGACTCTGCAGAAAGTTGGCAATCTCTGCACATTATGTGCCTCAGCAGCCGCTCACCCTGCTCTGTCATTTAACGTGGCCTACCACTTCGTGTTCCCAATTGCTTCCACTTTGTTATAATATCACTGACAGTTGACTGGAATATTTAGTAGTGAGGAAATTTCACGACTGGACTTGTTGCACAGGTGGCATCCTATCACAGTACCATGCTGGAATTCACTGAGCTCCTGAGAGCGACCCATTCTTTCACAATTGTTTGTAGAAGCAGTCTGCAGGCCTGGGTGCTTGATCTTATTCACCTGTGGTCATGGAAGTGATTGGAGCACCTGAATTCAGTGATTTGGATGGGTGAGTGAATGCTTTTGGAAATAGTGTATATAGAAATGGTTCCTTGCTTGGACGTACGGTTCTGTTTGTATTAAGCCTTTACGTTATGTAGACGTTCTTTGAACTCAGGTTTTTCACACCCCCACATTTTATTGATAAAAATGGTTCTTTAAATAATCATATGCTATCTTTATGAAATCAACATTAGTTCTAAAATGACATTACTACAAAAAGCCCTTTTCGGCACTTTAATTTTTAAAGAGTGTAGAGCAGGCTAAGCATGTAAAGAGGCTTTGATTAAACAAAGTGCCAAAATCATCACAGCACATTTTATGTGCTACTGTGTTTCTATATAGAAAACAAACGTTTCAGAAGAGAGCAGAGGTGCTCGTGGTGCGCTCACCTCTCTACACAGACACTTTGGGCCATTTGCCAAATTTTCCTAAGGTGTTCACATTCTCTGCAAAACAAAAACAATGCGATTGAACAGTCTGGTTCAGCCCAAAAAGAGTATTCATTTTGGAAATTGTACATAACGTACCTCCTGCAGCCCTCACTCTGACATTAAAGCCTACTGATATCAACGAGCAGTTAAAAGAGATGGAAAAAGCCAGACAAACTTAAGTCCACTTTTTATTTTTTTCTAACTGCAGATTTAAGGAATACAACTGAACATTTGTTATTTTGATGAGACTCATAAATAAAAATACAAAAGAAAAGTCACTACAAAACAATCTACTGTTAGTAGGATGTAAAAAGTCTCACTACTAAAGGCACACAATTTACGTAGTAACAACATTGAGAAGAAAACCTGCAGCATTAAATCTCTTTAATTTCTTTATTTTTTTTCCACACTCCATCAGAGAACACTGAAATGTTACAAAGAGATGTGTCTGATTCTACACAGAAAGAAAAACTACATCAGAAACTGATGCCGATATCTGTAGCACGGTTGCCAGAAAGTAGTGCTACAAAATTAGCATGTTGCTGGAAAAAGACAAAGGACCTTTGCAAAGCTTAATGCAAATTAATTGTTTTTTTTTCTTCTTTTTTTTTTAACAATTGACAACAAACAGGAAAAAAAAATAAATGGGCACCTTCTAAGATTAGGCTAAGATTAGGTGCTGAGGTAGACGTAACTATAACAATTCAAATAATTATAAAAACACTATTTTTTTTTTTTTAGTACAGAGCAACTGGACTGGCACTTGTGCTGTCACAACAAGGAAGAAACAAAAAACACATAAGCCAAAAACGAAGGGGTACAGTAAAGGGGGAGTGAAGGGAGGGGGGGGCAGGAGGAACAGGAGAGCCAGAGAGCAAAAGAAAGAAAAAGAGAGAGTGAGAGAGCAAGAGAAAGAAAGAGAGAGAGGGGAAGAGAGAGAGATGCTTTGTTACACTATTTAAAAAAAAAAAAAAAAAAAAAAAAAAAAAAAAGCTTTGTTATGCTTGGTCCGACAGGGCAATTGGTCCTCAGTGCTAATTTAAAAAAAAAAAAAAAAAAAAAGACAATGTGCTTTGTTACTCAAACAGTTTAGTCTAGACCTCAATGGCACATGCATGGCAACACGGCATGAAATGGCGACTCTTTCAAGAACACCACACTTGAACACAGTGAGCCAACTCCAGGGATGCCAAGATGACGTCTTATTTACTGTCGCTTTACACGCACCGACAGTATAAGTACTCTAACCGAAGAAACAGTCAAGTCAAGCTGGGGCAGTAATCTCGGGCTAAAAAAAAAAAAAAGATAAAAGAAAGCTGAAAGGATGCTATTGTCAGCGTTTATCAGCAAACCTGTTGCCGGCATTAAAACGTGTTCTCAAAACGGAAAATCCTTCAAAGCAAGACGTGGAGATAAACGCACAATATTTTGTATCAAAGAATGTTTACAATTCACTTTCAGATTGTGTACAAAATCCTACACCTAGTCAGTCGTTAATGAAAAAATAGACCATCCAAACACCATGCAAAATATTTTTCCCCCACTCTGGATTTAGCCTCGTCATGGAGCCAGGATCTGATCATTATGGCATCCCTGGAGCCCTAGAGACACCGATTATTTTCTTTTTGAAAATACAGAAACTAAGCAGATATAGATGGACAACTTGTTGAACAATTTCATTTAGGCACAAATATTACAGAAACATCAGAATAACATTGAGGGAAGAACTATATCAATGCCAATATCTTTTAATCATATAGAGAGAAAAATGGCATAGAACATTACTATTACATTAGTGCATTTGACACTAATACACTCACTCTCAAACATACACACTCACACTCACACTAAAAACACACGCGCAAAGAAATGAAAAAACAAAAAGTATCGCGAACAGTGACACTGGTATGTGGCTTAATATCTCATTGTTGCTCCATATTCCAAACTATGTCTTCACACAGAAAAGCAAAATTATTTCCGTCTCTTACACTGAACTACTTATGCTTGCTTTAAATCTCACAGGGGGCCCAAGACAGCCCGACTCACAGTGTTTTCCAAGATATAACAACAAGACAAGACATTTACAAACCCCCACCCCCCCAACCCGTGTCTGCCCATCCCTTTTTATTTTAGTCACTTCAAGTAAAGAAACAAAAATGTTGGCAACATGATTGTTTGAAAATCTTGTGTGCAATGTATTTTATCATTGGCATCACATTAAATCTCTCTCTTTTTTGTTATTTTCACAAGAAAGTAGACTGTGGCTGATTTAGTCCTTCACCTACAATGTATTGACATCCAGAAATCAACACTTACCACAACATGTTCACACACTTATGTCCAACATTACCAAAGAGGAGCAAGGCAAACGATTCAAACCAGAAGGAAAAAAAACAAACGTAAAAAAAACCCCAAAACAAACAAACAAAAAAAAAGTAAAACTACAAATTTGCCCTGCTGAAACCTCGACAAATGGAAAAGGGACTGACACTCAATACAAAAATATCACAATTTTATATATCAAATGGCCTCTGTTGGCTCTTGCTCAGGACTACACTCATATAAAGAAACGTTGACTGACGAGATTTCGTTTTTTTTCCTCCTTCCTTTCATCTTCGATTACCACTTGCAGTCCCAATTGTCCAACGCACAATGCACAGCTGCATATGACCTGTTCTCAGCGGTTCAGGCTTTGTGAACCATCTTTTTTTTTTGTTTCACATTACAAAACTACAATTCTATTCACATATTTTCAAGTTTAATGCTTTTTTTTTTACTTTAAAGTACTACACTCCATCAATCCCATACATACCTCCCAGATCAACTCTTACCCCAAAACTTAAGGCTTCGAAACCTCTTCACTGCGCTTAAGGAAAAGGTTAGGGGGGCACTGAAAGAAAAAAATAAACACTTTTTTCAGTTCTATCATTAACAAATCTTACCCTTTATATACGTCATTTACTAATCTCAACAGCCAAAGCATGAGATGAGACAGTTGCAATAATGCAAAACGAACACATGAAAAAATGTGCTTTTGCCAACGAAAATAAAACACACAAAGAAACAGAACAAAACTTAGAGGTAGCTTACAAAAAAAGACCAAACCCACAAGCTCTTCAATAAGCAGGGTTAATTTAAAAAAAGAACAAAAAAAAAAAAAAAACACCAAGTTTGGTAACAACAATAATGCAATAATCTCTCTTCACCGTGGCACTTATTTTCTGAGTACACGTCATTTTTCACATCTCTGCACAACGTAGCAGACAGACACACACATGCGCTCACAATCAAATATACACAAAAAGAACTAAAAAGAAAGGAAAAATTAAAACACAAGCCCATGAGGTCACAAAAAATACGAGGTAATTCAAGTACAATGTGCTGAGATAAATCAAGGTAAAATAGGAAAACGCAGACATAGCAAAAGAAAAACATGAAGAGTTGATCTATTCTTCCATGGTAGCCCTCTGGGCTGGACAGGCCAGGCCTCATACCGCACGTGAAACTCTTTCACTTATCATTCAGATATGTGGAGACCAGTCCTGAACGTCACAGTGCCCTTTAGTGTCCAAGCCACTGGCAAAAGCAGCTTTAGTCTATATTTTGGTCTCTATATCAGAACAGCATGAACAGGTGATTAGATTTAACATTTGTAGTGGGTGAATGCGATGCTGAGTCTCGTTTCTGACCTTAACTGCTGATCACTGCATTTTAAATGTAATTCTGAACCAGCTGTGTACTTGGTAAGAAGAAAAATAAATGAGAAGTAATAAAAAAAAGAAAACATCCAGTTAATAAAATACAGTGTGCACTGAAAAGGGAACTGATGAAAAACAGAAGAATGGTGGCACTCAATAATGTCAGATAAGAACTCAAACAGAAACTGTCGTCGTAATACAGATTTGTAGTACGTGCGATGAAGCTATAAAAGGCTATGATACGGCGCTGGAGATTATGCAGAGAATATGAAATGACATTTATGAAGGAAGCATTGAGAGCTTAGCTGATTTGTATGCTGGTTACCAATAAACACTTAATGAACGTGAATCATACAGGAAGGCTCTACTCACTGGTTGTCTATGGTACATTGATAAAAATGCTCAGTACCATCAGACGGCACAGCCTACTGCACTAGAACTCAGATGTAAGTGCTTGACTTCTAGATTAATGAGAGCAAACCTCAGCTATATACCAGGAGTAGGGGTAACACGACCTCAGTGAGTAGAGCTGACCTCCTGTTTGAGACACTGGTTCCAACAAATTGTTGTTTACAACACAACAGAATGTGACACCACCACAACACCATACTGAAGGGGTAAGATTTCTCTCTCTCTCTACTTCCCATCCTTTCTTGCTTTGCCTTGCCCAGCCCGTCTGCCAAAAAAAATGGCACCCCCCTCCCCAATTTCATTATTTCCTCCTGCATTCCAAACTGTCTATCCATGCTTCTCTCCCCCATCCCCTTCCACCCGCAGCCTCGCTCAGACGTAACACAGGTACAGGTACGTTTTCTCTATCCTCCAGTCCGGTGGGATGTCCTCGGGCTTGTGGCCCTTCATGTGCTTCTGCATGGCCGACAGACTGGGGCAATACTCCAGGCAGATGGTGCACTGGTAGGGTGAGGCGCCGTTGTGGGTGCGCAGGTGCTTGATCATGGCCGAGTAGTCCCTGGAGCGCTGGTGGCACAGCTTGCACTCAAACGGCTTCTCACCTGGAGGGATTAAAAGCAGGGTCAGGAACCAGCGGCGCGCACCCTCCAGTACTCAGTCAGCCCAAGGACAGACCTCTGTCAAACCTAAATACACAGCTGAGTGATCCCTCAGTTACAGGAACTTCTGTCACCTGGGTAGCTTTTCTGAGAAAAATGTTCTAAAACAGTATTTTAAAAAAGCATTTAAAAGCAGTATTTTAAATACTACTAATAACTCATTAACTGGTTTTGTGCCTCATTAATGACATTTGTTCTGAAAAATAATACAAGTGCTTTTCACTGTTTTTGGCTTTCCCCCCATTCATACCTTTTCATTTCTCTTTAATAAAGCAATACAAATGGATTGAACTTTTGCTTTGTATTTTCTGTACAAGTCCAATTTGAATATTTTGTATAGGAATGTTCTGCTGCCCCAAATTCTGCTGTCATTAAAATGTCATTTAAAATAACACCAGATTTTAAAGAGGTCATGTGAGTACCATAGAAATGAGAAGCAAATTAACTCCAATTGCACTAGAGTGAAATTTAAATAGCAGGAATTATAAGCAATTTTAAGATTTATACTTCATGACCTGAGAGCATTTTTACTGAACTGTGCTGCCAATTGTTCATTTAGTTCAGAAAAAGCAGTTGCACCTTATGTACCTAAATGTGTCATACACATTGTAGGTATGCAATTTGTTCATAGACTTGGACAAAAATGAGAACTTTCATCACCATCACATACCAATAAGATCATGCAACATACAGTGAAGGATGGCAGTGCTACAACATTGTATCATATTGCGATAAATTCCATCACAATACTGTGTTACACAGTACTGTTAGTACCTAAATAACACAGAGCAACTGAATTTTACATTACAAAAAAAAAGTATAATTAATGCTCAACTGGATTTAGTGCAGTGCAGTATGTGTAAACTTGAACAAAATCACTGTACTCAGTTTTTTTTAATGTGACACTGCTGGGGCATTTTGTCTGTTGTAACTTATAAACATCTGGAAAACCAAAAGTCCTGCATATCATGTCCTGTAAACAAGTCTTCCAGTATTGTGAAATTGTATTTGTCATTTTGCTCACTCCTACTTAAAAAGTAAACAACTACAACAAGAGGTAACTTTAATCCATTGCTAAACAACCATGGCTATTTTCACATTAAAAGCCTCATTGCTCAATTTTGATTTTTTCTCCTCAGATCTGATCTCTCTATCAAGATGGTCACATTTGCGCAGAGAAGTGAAGGGCAGACAGCTTCAGTGCTACATTTTTGTTCTTCACAGTAACCTAACAGTTCTTGAAGAGTTGTAAAGAGTTACCCACTTCTTAACACAACAATTCAGAGAAGAATACTTAGTGACAGTATCAGAATCTATTCTCCATTTAGTCTGACAGTAGCTCATAAGTCATCTAAATGTTGACCTTTAAAAATGTCACTGGAAAATGCAGAGACAAGGTGAAGAGCAAAACCAAAGCCTGCATAGGGTCATCTCAGTGGAACTCTGAGTGCCATGTTTGTTCACGTCTTTCTCGGCATTGACAGTGCGCTAGACCAACCTTGACCTAGGTGGCGGGAGCAATGTCACATCCGTCCATGACCGTCTATGCAAACGGCCCTAATGAGGTGGTCATTAAAGCTTTAGGAGGCTGCGGCACGCGCATGTGTGGCCAGTGTACTTTTAACCACACTGTAAACAGGGTGGCCTCAGATAACCAGGCAATAATGAATTGCAAATGGAGCCTGGCTATCGATCGGCCATTGACGGCACGGGGCTGCCAATGTCAATGCTTCATCAAGCAGCTCTCTTTTGTGTGCGCTGGCCTTTGACTGTGAGCTTGTCACTGCTCTTGTTATCTCGGGTGCGCTCGGCCCTGGCCCGACAAAAAAAAAAAAAGCCAATTATTTGACAGGCTGCCTTGATAGTGTGGCTTAACGGCAGCCTTTAGTGAGCAGCAGAGAGCGAGAAGGCCCGGTCTGGGCGTACACTGGTCTCTCCACTACTGCCCTAATCCCCCTGTCATGGGGGTGAGCTGACAGCACTGGAAATGCCCTGTCCTTTGGTGAAGGCCTTATAGAAAGACTAAGACCTTGAAATCAATCAAGACTTCCTCTGAACAACACCACGAGATTTCTTTAAGAAGAAGCTGATGCAACAGCACAGTCATGTTTGAGTTTGAAAGAAAACAGTCAAGTGAAGACATAAGAGACATGAATACTGCACAAGAACCGCAAAGACATTAAACGGGAATGACCCGCTCACTCTCACGCCTCGGTGTAACAGCATTCTAATTAAGGCTGAGACATATGGACAAAGTAACGTATCGCGAATCTATTGCTACAGATTCTAACTGCAATGTGTCTTTCCATGCATTACAAACACATCAATGAACACTAGGTTTAAGACTGGCCTTTTGTTTTTTGTTGGATGCCTTCATCTTTCAAAATCTTATAGAACAGTCACAAGAGCCATGTTCACTTTATCCAACACTCCCAGTGAAGTTTCTGCTTTACGAAACCTAACAGCTGTGGTTAACTCGTTTTACACTAACTTTGTTAACCTAGGTTTAGATTAATCCTCATGAATGTTCACATGAAAATGAATGAATGTGAAACATGAAGATGTGAGCAGGAAAAAGAAACGACTTCAGCGATCTGTAGAAAGTAAAGCATATATGATGGTAAAAAAGCATTAAACAGCAACCACTGCATTAGTGCTTACTTGAGTAATAACTACTTTATATTCTTAATGTTTATGTAGTATGTAGCTACCTATGCTAAAAGAGCAATATTCTTCATTTGATTGATGTGAGAAACAGGATAAAGAGAAAAAGAAATAACCAGAGCGTTTTCTGGTGAGCAGTATGAGTTGCTATAGTGACATACCCTGGTAGAAGGTGATCCACGGTCATAAGGTTTACAGTGAACCAAACTTAAACAGGCCCCAGAAACATTTGTGACTATGTGCTGTAAACATGCTGACCAAACAAATTTTCTGATTGGTCAGAGAGCTCTTATGCATGTTCGAAGCCTTCTCTGACAGCTTTCAGTATTGTTAAGGTCAATACTGTAAATACTATATATTGTACAGCTGAAACACAGTAGTTCATCTAGCTGGTGTAGAGAAGCTTTACTGCCCAGTGGAGGATGGATGTACCTGTGTGCACACGGTAGTGGGTCTCCAGCTGGTGTTTGAGGCTGAACTTCTTGCCACAGCCATTACATTCATAGGGCTTTTCTCCGGTGTGGATGCGTTTGTGGCCCTTCAGTGTGCTCTCGTCCCGGAAGCAGCTCCCGCAGAACTCACACTCAAAAGGGTGGTCACCTTAAAAATTAACAGAGGACAAAATTAACAGAGAGTAATTATTGAACATTAGCATTTTAGTCATACAATTTTTTTGAAAAATGGCTAGTTTTAGTGTTCGATTCAGCTCAGAATTGTTTACAAAACTATTCACTGCTTGTCAAACTTATTACAGCTCCAAAGCATGATCCTTATGAACTGCACTGTCAGTACTGGAAGAGCTTAATAAATCTGCTTCAGTAATAGTGTCAAACTCCAAATATGAGAGCTACAACAGCACTTCCCACTGGCAAAATCAATTACATTTCACTCAGTATGTGTGAATCAGTATCTGTGAAACATTCAAGCAATAATTTGCAGGGCCAACAGTTCTGTGATTTAACCCACTATAGGCGTAACAAAAAGAAGAAGAAAAATGAATCCAATGCAGAGGTACAGCAAAAACATAACATCATCACTATACTTTACACATACGACATACCACAATATTATTTTTTTCAGATGACAAAAAAAGTAGTGCTACAACTTAACAAAAAATAAATAAATAAAAACCTATCAAAAACTATGAATACATTTAACTTGTACTGCATTAATTCCATTAAACAGGAATAATGATTCTCTCTTGAAGAAAACATACATGGAAATATGTGAAATATTGTGATCTATCACAATAATGATAAATGTTGTCATGCTGCTCAGATCTAATCCAATGCAAGGCCTTTGAACAAATCGAAGTAACCAATCTGGTTCCCACAGAGTCAGTCTGCTGATAGTTTTTGATTCTGTAAGGAATAGGGTCACACTTAAAAGTAATCCTAGACTCACTGCTGTCTTGTTCTTCCAATTAATTTAGGCATTTTGTTACAGCAGTAAAACAATGTATCTAACGGAATAAATGGAATCAGCTAGGCTGCACCTTTACAGGACTTCAGACACTGGCTGAAGCATTTGTGATTTAGTAACATCAACTTTTTCATGTATTGAAAAAAAAAATGTATCAATCTCTTTCTGTTCAGTTTTTATTTGCATTGTATTAGACATTACATCAGTTATTGAGAATCATTGTCACTTTTTTGTCATTTACATTTTTACTAAATGATAACCTCGGTTTAACAGTGAATGTTTTTCAAATTTGCTCCCAAATTTTTCTTCACACAACTTATCCAAGTACAAGAAACGTGACCAAATATGGCTGAACTTAATAGTTCAACATCCTCACTTACTGAAAAACCACTGGCTGCGGTGTTGGGCGTACAGTGGTACCTGGTAATTTCACAAGTGTGATAAAATAGCTTCTCATTTGCATACTGCAATCCTCTCCTTACAGGCCACGTTTCATCACAGCTTTCTTGGAGCCTGAGCATGTATGTAATGGATATTCAGATGTCAATAATCAAGGATATTATGATATGCAGGGGTGCTCTTTCTTGCCCTTTGCTAATTGCTTTCCTGTGTCTGACTAGCAGCCTGCTCATATATCATTCTCGCCCTGTACAGATGCGCAACGCTGCCAGGCGTGTAATGTTCGCGATTAATGCATTTCACTACGGCGCTGAAGGTTTAAGTCATTGTGAATGACCTACGTGTTTCATTATCTGGCTGTCCGAGCGGCACCGTGCCAAGGAATAAATTGCATTTCTCGTTATGTACTGTCATGCTCAGCCTCTCGCCACCCCCCGTTACGAGACAATGTCAATTTCCTTGGGCAGGTTCGGTGGGAGACGCAACCTAACGCTTCACACGTTTTACATTCACCCATTTGGGCTCAAATGTCACCGCTTTCTGTTCGGCAAAGAGCCCTATGCCTAATGGGAACAGAAAGAATAACAGGAAAAAGAATCAAGAATAGGAAAAAACAAAGAAGGGTGTCAGAGAGATAAAAATAAAAAAAAAAAAAAAAAAAAAAAAAAAATCAATAAAAGTGACAGTCTTTATTTGTCTGCATGAAGTTATCTGCAGCTCATGCTGTAAGACATTCTGCTCTTCCTAGCATCTCTAGCCGCTGCACACAGCACAATCCATCACAGTCTGTGTCTCGGCTCCAGCACGCGACCAGAATAGTAATCCCGCCAAATTTCACCTGCCTTTAATTGCGACTAAGCCCGCGCTTCAATCAAAGACATCTGTGCCGAGCCCACAGAAAAAAAGCAGAAAGCTCCTCGCTGCAAAATGCCCTGGAGTTAAATTTGGTGGCTTGCTCTCACAATCAGTACAAGCATCTTTAATCTTTATTTGGCAGAATAATTGGCGACAGCTCACACTCGACACTACAGGGCACGAATTTATATATATCTAATACACGACGTTATTTTTAGGCTAAGGGGCTTCATGTAAATTTGGCTTTTTTTTGCCACAGATACGGGCCAATCTGCTTATCAAATTTCGCGGCGGTTCGAGGGGCTTGGCACGACTTGGGTTTTGTTAAGAATGCATTAAGCTTGGAGGCAGTAAAGATACAAGGTGATAGATCAAGACGCTGCGTCTGTTGCTGTGTTTCTCCCTCCCTTCCTGTAACGTGGAAAGCCATCAGGCACTGACAGAGGGAGAGTCTGGCAGGGTGGGTGTGTGTGTTGGGCGGGTGGGGGGCGGGGTGGGGAGGGGGCAGGTGGGGGGCGTGTGTTGGGAAAGCTCGGGGGCTGCCACCTGCGTCCCAGTGCCCCCTGAGGGGGGGTCTGTGGTGCTGCTGTACCTGGCCGGGGTGCGTGGGTGCCGGGGCCGCGGCTGAGGGCCCAGTTCATTATGCACTAAAGCGGCGTAAATCAGGGATCCATCACTGCCAGGGCCTCGGCTGGCCCGCGCTATCAAACACAGCTGCGAACACAAAACACCCGCCGCAGATGGAAAATGGGCCCCCGAATAAAACACAAGCACCAAACAACAACGGAATATTAACGAGGCTCAGCCTGCAGCAAGGGAGGGAGGGAGTGAGCGGCCATGATTATTAACCCCTAATGTACAACAGAGCCCACTCACACTGTATATCATCAGTCACAAAAACAACTTGGATCTCAGAAATGGCATCTAAAACAAAAAGGCTTGAAAGGTTAACTTTCCAAAATCTGTGGTCCATTTGTTATGATTTTTTTACAGAATGTAAAGAGCAGCTGGAATTTCCATTAGGTAAATAAATAATTAACCACTGTGCAAAAGTCAGAGACCACCCTTAATTTACTTCAAATTCCAGTCCAAAATAACCATGAAGTACAAGGCTTTAATTTTTCATTAAATATTCCTAATTAAATATAATAAAATAAGATACAAGTTTCCAAAACTGGAGTTCAAAAAATGACCAAAGGTTTTAGAGAAAATGGGACTCCTAACAACCGTGCATAACCTTGCAAATCACTGTTAAAAACTGTTACCAGCAGACAAAACATTCTCTAAAGTTTTCATCTTTGAGAGAGGAGAAAAATCAAGCTCCGCTCTTGCTTTAGATCTGGGAGGAAAAAAAAAATTTTTTTCTTACAATTTCTGTCCATCCTTTCACTGTGAGAAGACAATGTCATTTTGATTTGATTATTACAAATCAAAATTAACTGCTGATATTCTCAGAACAGTCAATCACTGAAATGTGTCTGAGATTCCTTGGATTGTGAGAATCAGAAAATGCAACCAACGTCTAAGACTGAATTTCCAAGCATTGAAAAACACCCTGCAGATTTCTTTGAAAACTCCCAAAAAAGACCAGGCGAATGCTGGACACGCTCAAAACCGAAAAATCTGACATTATATTTAGTTGTTAAGGCTTGTGGTTTTCTCTCAAATGTGTTTTAACATTTTTTTTCTTGATGTTGAAAAACGAATAACCTGGAAGGCTAGTCTCTGACTTTTACACAGCCCAGTACATTTCTGAGGTTTCCTTACTCCAGTGACAATAAGAGAGTACAATGCATAGGCACTGCTGTTTTCTATTGCTGTTTCCATTGCAAAACCTGTAGGGAAGTTATTCATCAAACAGTGTAATCGTTTTAGTCGCCCTCAAGAAGAAGTTTATTACTGATATACTGATGTGTGGATCTATACTGGTGTGCCCAGAGCAAAGGGAATATATCAGATACTACATTTCTAAATAAGTCCACTGTTTGAAAACCCACATGATGCAGAGATTTTAATTATACCACACAGAATATTAATGCCATATTTGAGTGGGGGTTAATTGTTGATGAAGCGGAAGCTGCACGGTATTTCTGCTCTATCTGTAGCAGAACATCAGTGTGTTTTTACACCAGTGATCCCCTCTACAGCATGAGAAAAATATGAATGAGATTAAGAAGATCAAAGGAGAACTAAATGTGAGCACTAGCTCTTAAAAAAAACAAACAAACAAAAAAAAACAACAACAAAAAAACAAATCAAGACTTATTTTTGGTGCTTTTGCCTGGGCCAATTGCAGTTTTTCTTTTTAAATCCCTTGACAAAAGCCCCCACATCACATTAAACGGGTGCTTGTGATGCTCATTGTAATTTAATACACGCCTACAGAGAATTGGGTTCAAAGAAGCGCGACACTGCATCTTTCTCCCTCTCCCTCTCCCTCTCTCTCTCTCGTCTTGGCAGCGGGGAGAGTCGCTGACATTTATGTGTGCAGGCGGGAGCAGCGGCACGTCGTCTCTGATGTGGCGTCCGGCTCGGAAGAGTGTGTACAGTATCTCCGCCCAATAAGGGCTGTCCCTCGGCCCGTAAACAGGACCCAGCTCTGCTCATCTCGCCACTTTCGCTTCAAATATTTATCCCAGACGCAGCAGACCAGAGCGGCTTTGACACACCAGCCTGTTATTTAAGGTCAGAGACAGAGAGCGGGAGGGGAAAAGCCTTTTCGAGAGAAAATGGGATTCATTTCCATCGTCTCATATTCTCCGCGCGTAATAGAGGCTGTTCCCTGAGTCACCTCATCTGCTTGTGCACGCGCAGAGCCAGCCTGGGACGGCCGAATAACGGCACTGTCACAAACCATCACAGTGCACGGCCCTCTGCTAAATGACCTGTCAATTCAGCATTGCTGTTCTCCAATGGGCTGACTCTGCTGCTGCTGAATGGCACAAGTGATCAAAGAGTGAATGCTACAGTATAGAGCCTCCACATCCACAGCTCAACCTAGTAGGTATACGCTTTTAAAAATAAAGGCTGTTAAACGGTTCTTGGCTTGGATGTACAGTTCAAAAAAAAGGTAATTGGTTAGACCATCAAATTATGTGGAAGAGTTCTATACACTTGCACATGCCATTTATAAAAGTGGCTCTTTAAAGACTGATCCACTGAATGTTTTTGAGCTGTGGTATACAGTTTAGATTTCCTGATCCAAACTGATAGATCTGTGTCAGAGCCAATCAGTGCATAATTTCATTAATCAATATGAACTACAGGCTGAATCCTATTCCAGTTCTCTGCTTAGGCTATTTTACCCTGCTACACTCTGTTTACACTTACAAAGAGGTGATATAATGGGATATTATTTGCAATCTGCTGCAGTAAGTCACATTTAGGGATGTTAATATCTGGATTGTGGAACTATTTTAAAATGGAACACAAACAGTCCAGCAGGCACTTGTAACAGCTACAATTATAGTTATGAAGATTTAAGAGTACTAAGTGTAGAATACTCTACACTAGTGATGGGCATTTCAGTCAAATGATGCTTCTGGTCAGGTGTGCAGCACCATTTAGCCACAGGGAGATTTTTATGCTTCTTTTTGGACTAAACAGAGAAGAAACTCTGATCACCTGAGACACACTGTGCTCTGATGAATATAAAGTTTAGACATGTTTCTACAATATGAGAATGCAAAACCATATAAAGAAGCTACTTTTCTTATCAAAAATACTAATTTACTAAAGGTTTTCTTTTACACTTTACTGACTATTTGATTATTGAAATACTGACCTACACCACTCTTTCATTAAAATGTATCATGTACTTCTGGCAAGTTAGCGATACAAAAAAAAAAAAAAACAACATGTTCAATACCACAAAATGGTCATTAAAAAAACAAGTAGTAGATAAAAAACCCTAAATCTATCAGAATGACCCAAAAGAAAAAGTTTTACTGCAGCATTTAAAAGTAAATGCATCCTATTACAACTTATCTAAACTAGGTTTGGCTTACTATTTGCACTTAAAGTTTGTACTGTGCAGCTTTGTTATGAAAACTCCAATGTTGGATCAGACTCAGTTTCGGCAGATATTTGATATTAAAGGACTCAAAAAACTGGATCGGCACCTCCCTACTACTTAGACAATCATGACATGAAGGAATAGATTTCAAAACCATCAGCTTCAAGATCTCAAACATTAGAATTCCCTGTGCTGTGCAAGGAACCAAGGGATTATGAATTCCATCTGTTTACGAGTCAAAACATCAAAGCAGCTCGACTATTTGGGCCGTTCTATAAACTAGGATGCATGCATTTGTTTGTTTATTTTATTTTGGCATAACCAACAGAACATCTGGACTATCGGTGTTATGGAAGGCTTAAGAGGGATGTGGGCCAGACCTGTGTGTGAGCGGAGGTGGCGCTTGAGTGCCGTGTGGCTGGGGAAGGTGCGGTTACACTCGCTGCAGATGTAGCTGCGCACGCCTGCATGGACCTCCATGTGCTGCTGCAGGGCGGTCTGCGTCTGAAAGCGCTTTCCACACAGCAGACAGAAGATAGCCATGTCTGATCCTGGAGAAAGAGGGGGAGACAGAAAGAGAGAGAGGATTAGTGTGTATACATACAGACTTTTGTGAATGTGTGCATAATCACATTTATGTGTAAATATACGCGTAAAGTCATGAGTGTAAGTGTACAATACGCATTTCCGTTTATATCACCTCCTGAAATAAAATTGTTACATTAACGCTCGTTACAATTACATTTAAGTTTTTAAATGTGCATATTTTTCCTTCTCCTATAAAGCTCTCAATTCAGAGATACAAGGCTTTGTACACAATGTGTATGCTTGGTTGTTTTCTTCACCATTATTAAAATAAACCCCATATTATATATTATTATATTATATATTATATACACACACACACACACACACACACACACACACACACACACACACACACACACTTATTAGATACCAAGGTGTATTTTTTAGTAATTACATATTACAATGCAAACTGGCTGAGTGATTATTAATAAGGATGTGCACAGGTACAAGATTATTTAGTTAAGCGTTTGAGCTGCCAGTATTATAATACTGAAACCACTATTTGGGTGCTCATTACATTCCTTTATGGAAGGACTGAGAAACATACAGGCCAACAATTCAGTAAAATGCAGGTGTCCTGTTTTAACAGGGATGTAAAATGTGAGTTTGCTTGTGTTTGTGAGTAACACTTGTAACAAAATGCAAATGTCGTAATACAAATGCCTTGCCAACAACGCAATGCTAAGGACACGATCGCGAAGCCACAGGTAGCTCAGCTGTATGTGCTACTGTAGCTGATATAGTGCAGAAATAGAGACAATGGATTTCTCTAATAAACTAACATGTCAGCACAGTGCCCACTGAGGTGAAAGTGATCACCTCTAGAAGACGAGTTCTTTACATCAGCCTCCAAAATCATACTGGTTAGCTTTTTCCTTTTCAGATGTTAGCCGAATATATACTCATTACCTCTTCTGAATACTTTATTACTTCAATTATATATTATTATATATTGTCTAGAATGTATATGCACAATGATTACATTGTAATGGTTTTTTTTTTTTTTTTTTACATACAGATTTGTAATCTTTACAGTAAGTACGCATATAATAAAAGTTTTAATCCATATTATTTAAGGGGTTAGACATTCCAACATACATTTCTATAGTTTGGCTTCATGCATTCATGCAAGGAATTTTGAATGATTGAGCGACCGAGTGAGTGAGTGAGTGAGTGAGTGAGTGAGTGAGTGTGTGTGTGTGTGTGTGTGTGTGTGTGTATATGTGTGTGTGTGAGTGTGTGTGAGTGTGTGTGTGTGGGGAGGGGGGGGCTCTGCATAAGTCCACAATTACTACAAGACTTGGACTTCTGCACAAATGATGTGACATTCACATATAATCTCTGATTTGGCACGGCTGCCTGATTGTAGTTTGTATCAGCAAGACTATCAGCTCTGAACAGAAAATCATTACATACAGTATATACACCACATGTCCCATTAGATGAATAAGACCGTTTCTACCAAAAACTGAAACCATTATACAAAGCAATGGGGGGTCAGGGACAGTTAGACTGAGCCATCAAAGATACAGTTCCAATATGCATCAACATAAAATACGCCCAGCTGTAAAGTACGCCAGCTCTCTTGCCTCTCACTCTGTCTCTGTCATGCACGCACGCACGCACGCACGCACACACGCGCACACACACACACGCGCGCACACACACACGCGCACACACACACACGCGCGCACACACACACACACACACACACACACACACTTTTTCAATTACCAGACTCTAGAAAACTCTGGGGAAAGCGGGAGTGTTTCAAGCTCAGCTTCTATTCCATCAATCAATAATGCATCTTTGGGGCAAAGCTTCTGCTAATTTAAAAATCTATGAGGAGGCCCGAGCTCATGTTCATAAACGTGGATCAATCAGTGAGAAAGAGAGAGAAAATGAGAGACAGAGAGAGAGAGAGATGTGGAGATGAGGAGATGAGGAGAGAGAAAGAGAGAGAAGCAAGACAGGAGCAGTCGTGTTCTTAAATCTCAGACAGTGCGGCTGAATTGCTGCTTCTGTGCAAATAAATACTGACAAGGCTTCCTTCTGGCTCTCTCTCTGTCTAACTCCCTGCTTCCCCCTCCGTTTGCTCTCACCCCCCCCCCCTCCCCCTTAATGCTGTCTGTCTCCGCCATCTCTCTCTTGACTTGCTTCTTTCTGCTCTTCATTTATCAATGAAAAGGAGGCCATTGATTGGAGCCGATTGTGCCGTTAGACCTAGCGGGATGGATTGGTTTGAAAATGGAGCTGAATGATAGACACACATCGCTCTAATGTTACCCGGGGTTGCTTCAGGACTGTCTGCATGTCTGGTGTATTCTCATCTGCCGCTCAGCCCAACATGCATAAAGAATTTATGGAGAAGAGTACAGAGAGAGACAAAAAGTCTAAGAACGCAAACACTTGCTAGCATTTTTGGGGCAGGGAGATGAAAGACAGAGAGACAGGGAAAGGAGGGGGGTGGTTAGTGAAAGAGGGAAAAAGGCTGGCTGGAATGCAGGAGGTTACAGGGCTGGACTGTGGAGCATGACCTAATGGACACAAAGGTCTGGACAGGGTGGGGGATAACCAAAGCCATATCAGCCTCTGAAGTGTTTACTTTCTAAATTCCCATTTCTCTGTGTAATGAAAAACTGATGAAAGTTAAAAGAATACACATCTTTTTCATCCTGTTACCTCTGCAGCTTCTAGTCAGTTACTACAGAGAATAATTTCAACAAGTTTCCCCAACAACAGATAATCCATTGACTCAAAATCACACTTACAATTAAAGCCATTGCTAAATTCCAGTGCTAAATTCCACTGATAAACATTTATGCAAAACAAGCATTTTCGCAGAACAGCATCTTCAGTAAAAGGTATTTGTAATTTAAGTCATCAACCCATTTAATTCGTTCTTCCTGAGATGCATTTAGTTTAAAAGATATTACTAATTACAGATTATTCTAAGTTACCAGTGCAGTGAAGCAGACAGGGTGCTTGATCTGTTAGTGACTTGCTCTGTATGCAGTGATGTGGGTGTAACTTTCCCTGGCTCCCCTGAATGAAGTGACGTGGGTGTAGTTTTCACCGGCTCCCCTGAACTTAGTATTGTGGATGTAGCTTTCACCGGCTCCCCTGAACGTAGTGATGTGGGTGCAGCTTTCATTGGCTCCGCTGAATGTAGTGATGTGGGTGTAGTTTTCACTGGCTCCTCTGAACGTAGTGATATGGGTGCAGTTTTCATTGGCTCTTCTGAATGTAGTGATGTGGGTGCAGTTTTCACTGGCTCCTCTGAATGTAGTGATGTGGGTACAGCTTTCACTGACTTCATCTGAATGTAATGTTGTAGGCACAGAGTTTTCACAGGCTCCGCCACAATGCTGTTATGTGGCCAGAGATTTCATAGGCTCTACCTGATCACAGAAATATACCAGAAAACCTTAGCAACTGTAAAAGGAACCACAATTTATTTTTTATTGTATTACTTCAGGATTTGAAAGCTGAATAAAGCTTACAGGATCAGCTAAATTAATATATTCTCTCATGTAAGACTTTTATTGTCAAAGAAAAAAACTTAGAATTTGCATTATGTAGCCACATATCACATTTTTATGCATGGAATTCATTAACATTTTTTGTTCTGTACATGGAAATATGTTGAAATTATAGTCACTGGCAATTGCCACAAATGATACAGATATGGCAGAGAGAGATTAGATGAAAAAATGTCCACCAACATTTTTCCACTCTCATTTCCATTCAAGCCACACTCTATGACCAAGTCTATTTATAGAGCCTTCAATTACATCTTGTTAGGACACCATAGTCTGAGTAGGCACTGTGGTTGTATTTATAGAGGTCTGTGTGTGTATGTGTCTGTATGTGCAGACAGACCACCCTTTAACCTCAGTACCTAAACATATCCTGTATATAATTAGCTAGTGGCACAATAACCTACATTCATGCGCCTTTTTAGCACAAAAACACAGAAATATCCAAGTGAACAATCACCTGAGTTGGTCTCTTAAAATTATTACATAACCGCCCAATCACAATTATTTTACATGACTTGTTACATTTCACAATGATATGTTAATGCTGCATGAATGTGTTTTAATAATTGAGGCATGGCAAATGTACATAAACAAAAAAGCAGAAAACACATTTATTGAGATATGACATAGGTCTTGTGAAAACATAACCTCTTATTTCTATCTTGGTGGTACTGTATGTGTAGAAGGCAGCAGTGAGTAATGTTTGATAATCTGAATTTGAGCTGTTTCGGTTATCAGTTGGGAGCTACTAAGCACTGCCGTATGCTAAAGTTTGGGTGCCCTTGGTCAAATGACACGTTTTGTCATATATCAGAAAATACACAGAAACTTCACAAATATTTATTTTTATAGCAATTGTCTACAAAAATGTCATGATTGGGACAAACCTATGCAGAAAATCTACTTTAAGGAAGAGTGAAGAAAAATGTCAGGCTAACTAATGTCAAACTTCAAACTTTCTTTTTGTAGTTTGAATCAGTGAGCCTATAGACAAACCTCGTGCAATTCTCTGGAAGCCAGAGGCCAAATCAAACAATTCAAAACAAAGCAACCCGAAAAAGTAATACTGAAAGATTTCTGCTACTGATCAGCTTTTTTAATCTAAGAGAGATATTGGCAGTTCGCTCAGCTGGTAAGAAAAACTCTTTCACTGGGGGGAAAAACTATTTTGGGAAAGAAAGAGAGCGAGACAGCTGATAGAGCGCAGGCCGAGAAAGGAAGTGCACTGTCCATCTGATTGGTGTTAGCCGGAATTAAGTGTTCCACTGTGAGAAGTTAGGAGAGGCAGGAGAAAATGGACTGGCTGAGAGAAGCTCAGCGCAAAGGCAGAGAGCGAGAGCGAGAGCGAGAGATTCCCAGCCACCTCTATTACAGTGTAAAATTGAGTTGGACAAAGTGGCACCTGGACAGAGAAGTGCTTAGCCTGCCGCTGCCTGCTGCTGCTGCCCGAATTTTGGCATAATTTACCTCCACTCATGTCTATTTGTAAGGGCCTCTCTGCTCTACTTGCAGTGTTAAGTTAATGGGCCTGGAGTGCCTCTGGCCATTGCTTAATGGTGCCCGCATCACGCTACCCAGCCACCAAGGAGGAAATCTTCGACTTTGCATGCTTTAGAGGCCGAATCTTTCTGCTTTGTCTGTATAATCTATACACTGTTGTCAAGGTTATGGTGAAAATTAAACAGCCAAAAACAGAGCACTGATTAAATTGAAACATGCGAAGGGGAGAATGAAGCTGGTCTGCCTGTTAGCGTCAGTGTGAGGGGAAGAGGCACCATGAGACTGTGTGTATGTGTGCGTGCGATTCGAAAGCCAGCGACTGTCATTCGAGAGTGTAGTCAATTAGCTTGTTTTTCATTTCAGCAGTGTTGATGGAAAACAAACTCCTGCTGCTCTGTCTGTCACCCCAGCAGTGGGGTGTGATGTCACCTGTTGCTCAATGTAGATCTCCCCATGATGGCACTAGCGGAGAGGCACGCTGCTGCTCTGATCTGCAGGGTAGCATATATTCATGCCTGGATTCTGTATGTAGGGAGCTATAAGTTGTCCAGCCAGTCTGAAAAATGAGGCTTGTTATGTGTGTTTCAATTGTTCTGTGGAATCAATGCTGAATATTATTTGCAGTCAGAACAAAACCTCTGATCATAACTTTATAAAAGAATGAAAGCAGCAGTGAGTAATGTTTGTTTATCTGAACTCGAGCTGTTTCAGTTGTCAGTTGAGAACTACTAAGCACTGTTGTATTGTAACTTTCTTTTGCCATAAAATTTTCAGTGCATAATATCTGCTTAACTTTTGAGTTTAAAATATTGGGGAAAAAAATTAAGTGCACAATATATGCCATGTCCTTTGCACAGGCCACATTTTATGTTAAATTTAGTACATAAACATAAACCTATACTTTATAGAAGTGTGTTGTGTAGAGGAAGTGTACTTACTTTCACTCAAAAACATAATTTGACTGGGGTGCCCAAATTTGTGCATAGAACTGTATACTGTCACGGTCATAACAAAACTTCATATTTGGTAAGAAAACTTTCTTAGCTTTAATATGCAGCACATTAATGTAATATAATGCTTTATCAGGTCATTCTGAACCAAATTCTATTGGGTTACTAGTCATGAAATGTTTCTGCAGTTTAAAGAATAGCTGGTATTTTCAAATGATGCACACATATTAAAAAACAAAAACAAAATATGAGTTATAATGGTTCTGATATAACTGTGATATGTGGAATGTATTGATATATGATATGCTAATATTATATGCTAAATGCATATGGTATGTTGTATACTTGGTGTATTATGTAGGACAGTCTACAACATGTAACGGTCACTCTGTACAGTCTACACTTGCGTTTTACCAGACATGAGCTGAGAATACCCTGGGTTCTCAGTACTTCTCTCACGAAGACTCAGGTATTTGTTGACCGATCAATTAAAAACAACAGCTTACAAGCATTCAAGGAGCCCCAACAATAAAATTTAAATTTAAAAATTTAATAAATTTCTTTATTTCTTTTTTTCCACATTTCTATCATGTTAGGATGTTATGGGCATTGAATGTATTGTCTGATCATGCTTCACTGGAAGTTCTGTTCTCAAGTCACTCAAAGCATCATGGGGTGCAGGAATAAGGTGGATAGGAACTACATATTTGTTTTTTCTGCTGTCAATTTCTCTCTTCTTTCACAGAAGCTAAACAAAAAAAATGCCATAGCATTTTAATGTTTTACACTATATTTTGCTGGTGTATCTTGTGTTCCAACTTTTTCATAAACTTTGGTAAAAAGTTGTGAGGCCTTCTGCGAGACACACCGTGTTGTGAAAACATCTTCAAGTATCAAGATGTTATATTTTTGCCACATTCTTTACTGGGTTGAGATTTTAAGTGGGCAATTAATCATCAAATCCTAAATGCTGTTTGTGAAATGTATGACAAGTGTATGACAAGTGTATGGCATTTGGGCCTGCATGTGTGTCCCGAAGGCATCACTATAAGTGTTAATGCACAGTGAGGGTGTGTTAGATGGTGGAACTGATAGGTGGCGCGCTGTATGTACACACTGAGGCTGTGTGGTATGCACAGCGCTGTGTGAGAGGCTGAGCGTAACAGCAGGAAGGGTGAGGGGGTCAGCGGGGGCAGCTGCGAAAGCCAAGTGGGGGTGGAGGCTGTGGGCATTGTGGCAGCCCCGCTGAGGCTGATGGACAATGGGGGTTGAAGGGGCGCAGGCGGACACACAATATGGCCAGAACGGTGCCAAAGCGACATCCCAGAACCATACACAGTAGCATGTGGGGGCACTAATGGGGAAAAAAACATGCATGTTGGATCCAAGATACAAGATAACTGAGGTTAGGTTTCATAGCTTTTTTGGCACCAAAGAAAATAGTTTACAAATCCAAATCCATTAGTTTTTAGACTTCTCAAAATCAAACTTTCTGACTTGGAGTTTATTTTCTGATAAACATACAGCACTAAAGTATGAGTGTAAACACTAAAATTTACAGATTGCATCCAATCTAGAACTATGCACAGTTTTTGTTTTAATTTAATTCCCAAGCAAAATGGCCCTTATTTAAATGATGTAACTTCACACACATGTTCTTCAATTTTCATCATTAAATAAGCATATTTAACAGAAAAAAATAGATTAAAATTTTCAGTATTTAGTGTGTCCATAGTTTGTCTTTATTACGGCTTCCGTTCTCTTTCTTTTCGTTTTTTCAAAGAAATCTGCAGGGATATTTTTCCACACCTCTAAATTTCAGTCTTAGAATTGGTTAGCTTTTCTGCCCCTCACAATCCAAGTCATCCCAGACACATCAAGTTGGATAGGAATAGCTGCCCTCAACAGTCCAAAGATACTTGGAAAAAAATCTTGTAACATTAAACCTAAGAATATTTTCTCTTTTCCAGTTACCATTTTGCAGGTTTTAGGGTTTATGACCACAGACATTACAGAGACATGAAGGCTCAATGTTAAGAAACAGGAAAACTGAGCAACCTCGAAATGCCTGCAGTAGTAAATGTAGAGCGTACAGGGGACTAAACTGAGAGCACAGTTACTGTTCCCCTCTTTGAGCTGGGTAATGATTTTCTTAAAGAGTGTGTCTTAATTATAATTGGGAGGCATAAACGAGCGTATTGTGAGTTTCACTGGGGGATGACATTGCTACAGGCTGCTCTCTGTTCGGGGCTGCGTTTTGGGATTTGGAGGGTAAAGCCGCATCTCATCTCCTCGACCCATTCATTTCCACGGTAACCCGATGCTCAATGAAACCCAAACACCAAGGGGTCTCGCGCCTGTGCCTCCAACAGACAAGCACGACCGATTGAAGAGCACACACACACCTCCCTATTCCCCTTTATCTCTCTCTTTAGGTCTCTGTCTCAAGCATGGCCGGCAGAGACCATGTCTGCTTCTGAGAGAGAGGAAAAAAGCACAAGCAAGCAGGAGAGTGAGAGATAAAAACCGAAAGCAAACAAGAGAGGGCCAGAAGGACGCATAAAGAAATGTTACTTGTAAGTCTACGACAGGCAGCTGAGGAGCCAACAGGTACAAACTGTTCCTGCAGTATCTGCAGCAGTCTGGAGGTGTGAGTGCGCGTGCAACATGATGCGTCCAGTGCTTCACAGTGACCACAATATTCACTCGCTCACTCACCCAGGCTGACACCTAATGAGTCCAGACTACAGGAGAAGCGCACATCCACGTAATCCCAGAGAGTGTCTGGGCATAATGTGGTATTAGAGCAGCCGCTGGCTGACAGCTCCACTCCGCAATACAGAGCATGTGACAGTAGCGAGAGCGCAGCTTTAATGCATTCAAAACGCCTCTGCGCCTCTGACAAGAAAAGCAAAGAAAAGAGCCCGAATGAATTGTTTATTGATCTAACAGGAGGAGGGATGGGTAATGGCAAGAGGGAAAGAGCGAGAGACAGAGCGAGAGAGATAGAGCAAGCAAGAAGCAAAATAACATTTTGTATGTTACCATCAAAGTGCCACTGGCCCCTAAGGATCTGTTGTCCAAATGCGCTGCACAGAAAGAGGCGAGTTAAGCAGGGTTTTGTTTTCATGCAGGTCTCCTTTCTTTAAAACCAAAAATTTACTACCTCCCAAAAAACAGCAAAAAAGCCCTTAAAACGACCACTTTCAGGCGTGAGCGAGGAAAAAAAAGGATGAGGACGACGCACCTTCCATTAACACAGTGAGACAATTACTTCTCTTCACTCAGGGGTTGAGGCCTTTTCCAGACTTTGTACCAATAATAGCAACAGATAATTCACTTTCATGTTGGTCTGCTGTAGTCCGTGCATGGCAAGATGCACTGCGCTGCTCGCGGACAGATTAATGCCACCAGATGTCATTGTAGATGCCATATTAATTACCTCAAGATAATGTCATGGAACCATATGGTTCCTCCAGTGTCCATTTAGACAGAGAAAATGTCTTCATCACTTACAAACCCCCACATGGAAGAAATTGGCCCTACTGAGTTTGACAGGTGTTGGATGCAGATTCTTCATAATTAACTGAGCTTTCAACACTATCCCCGATGTGATCGGAAAGGACAAACTGTAAACAATTGAGATTACAACGGCTGCTTAGTTCGATATGGGTAAGAATGAACCTGGACTCTGTCTGGAGTTCAGTGGTTTCTATGATGGTGCACCAGTCTGTAGTTCAAGCTAATTTTATTGGTGGTTTATAAATAAAGAGGTTGATTATGGATGCACAAATGATATCAATCATACTGGGATCAGCGGATAAAATAAATTATCAGCATTTGACAGAAGATTTGACTGATATTTTGAACAGATTTTTGATTACGTATTTACTCTACTTTGGAAGAGCACAATGTTTAGGCGGCACTGTGCTACTATGCTAAAAATGTGTATATCTTGTAACTCTACAGAAATAAAAAAAATCTGTAATGCTAATTTAGGTAGATTTATTTCAACATTTCATATATGTTTATACAACACACAACACCGAAAACATCAGATATTGTCATCGGGCCACAATTCCCATATTGGTACATCCCTAGTTACAGTGAAAGAATGTCAAAGGCATAAGTCATGACAACAATGATTATGGAAAAAGCTGGCGCTTCATTTCCTTGAAAACAAAAGTGCTCTATAATACTCCATAATGTTCATACGATCCACACCGTAAAAATAACAGACTGCAATATAGGAAGTATTTGGGGGGCTTCTGTTGTTTCCATAAAAGAAGAACTTGGTTATTGTGCAGGCAGATGTTTATAGGATTGGTGCTGCTGTGATGGCACAAGGGTTTAATTAGTTTTGTAATTGAATAATAGACAATAGATTACTAACAACAGATAGTATAGTCAACAAATAATTATAGAAATAATAGTGAATTGTGGCCCTAAACGAGACCTGTATGACATGTATCTCAGCATTTAGAAAAATATGGCATTGGCGCATTTTGACAACAGTGTATTGATTAACCTGTGATGTGCTGATGGATAGAGCGATAACACATCATACACGCAGCATCAGACGTGGGCGATTTATGAATTATGACTCTAGCTGAGATGACCTGGGTTCAAAAAGCTGTGATGTGCCTTCAAGAGAGGAGAATTTACAGTGGCTGGTCCGCACCTTGGCTGAGGATCGTTTACAAAGCGTAGGGCCGCTTGTGCTACCCCTCCCCACCCCCACCCATTCCCACAAATCCGATTTAATCAGACAACCCTCGCAGTGCGGCTCCCAGTAAGAAAAAGGATAATTAGTAAACAGGCAGCCTCTCCTCAGCTTCATTGGCATTCGAGCGGGGTTAGTGTGTCGCATTTAAAATGCAGTCTGATGAAGTCTACAAAATCAAACCATTTGTTACTCCTATTGAGGAGGCTTCAGGCCACTGGCAATTAAATTGGAATTAGTGCTGGGAATGAGATACGGCAGATTCATACCAAGGAGGGAAGAGAGAGTCTGGAGGATGTCTGGAGCTTTCTCAAGTTTACAGTGCTGATGGCTCCCTCAGTAACCAATGCTGTTTTTTATGGGTGTAGTGATGCATAGAGTTTGAAGTTTGATGATTTATTTATTTATTTTTTTAAATGGGCAGAATACTTCGAAATATACTGCCAGAAACATTTCAGACATGTATTCCATTACTTCATTCACACTGTTCCTCACTGTTATTGGTTACCACTTAACATTTAAATGAATATCTCATGTTCTCAACATGGAGAACTTCGGTCTTCTCAGGTTTTAGCAGGAACCCAGGAAAGAACATGTTTGTTGAGTTCCTTTTCACAGTCTAAGGAGTTTGTTTGATTCACGCCATTTGCTGACTTTGGACACAATACTGATCTTAAAAGAGTACAACTGAGCTAGTGTTGACTGTCGACATTAGTTTCCAAGAAAGAGGGCAAATGAAAACCTCAATAGAGTATGAGGGGCAAATTACTGACACAAAGTTACATTTACATTATATTTTTCAATGCTGTATTGATACTGTTGCACTCTTACTGCTCTTCGTTCCATAGCTTGGGCTGCACATGTTGAAAAATGTTATCGGCCTCATTTGATTTATATGACTGTCATGTTCTAGCCTAGATCTCATCATCTCTAACTGAATACTAACCACTCCAGAACAGAGGCTTTTTCCCCTTTCCACTTTCGCCAAGCACAACCATAAACTCATAGCTGACAAACCCTCGTCAGTTAATAGATGCTGAAAACAGAAAATACAGTCTTGTGCTCAGCTGCCACGACAACAATATTGAGGCTGAAGTGGATGCCTTGCCCACTGTCAGTTTTGACATTGTTATTGATTTGTGGTTTAGGAGTAAGAGCAGCTGAATGCCTGGGTGTATCAGCGAGCCTGTGTACGTGTGCGTAAGTGTGCACGTCTGCACAGCAGTATGATGTCTGCATACTGATGTCTCTGCTAGTGTGTTTCTGTGGAGAGGACAGTGCTGGCTGAGGCGTGCATGTGCTATTTTGAATGAATAAAAGGCGTAGGGAAGAGATGCCATTTACTTTGCACAGCTGATTGGGCACAATGGAGATGGGGTTACCAGTGGGAGCTTGTGTGTGTGTGCGCTGGCGAGGGTTGTGGAGATGGGAGATAAATGAACTGCAAATGAGAAGGAACAGCTCCTGCAGTACAGCTGGCTTCCGAATTGCTTGCTTGCTTGGCTGTGGCAACCAGCCGAATGGTTGCCAAGCGTGTCAGTATTCAGTGTCCCTCATTGGCCACGAGTGAGCATTTCACAGGCTGTAATTCTGCACTGTGACCAGCAGGGGCCACTGTGCTTAACCCATAAGCAGCTGTCTTCACTCTCCTCAAGATGATATAAAAGGACCCAAGTTGTAGGTATTAAAATATTGTGTAACAGTTTACTGTAGAGCAGCACTCATAAGGCTACATTACTCATACTTTTATGAGAAATTACTAAGCTATAGATTTAGAACGGCTTATTACAACAAACATCTGCTGTCATGACACTTGCTGAGGAGTAACCAATCAAAATGGACAAAAGTAGCCTTTGTGAAAACTGACATGTATTTGAATAGACGGTCATAAAAGTTTATGTAAGTTAATGTCAGTTGTCATGACAATCTTATGTAGGTGGCTTAAACAGCTTTACGAATGTCCCCCTTGAGTAAAGTGTTTCCAAATAATGGTAATGTTAAAATATGGACAAGGAAGTCCAATGAAACCGGTACTAATCAAAATTGGACAGTATTAAATAATGTTCTTAACTCTCCAGGATGAATAAGAAATGCATGTTGAGTCAATATATACAGGCAACTGGATCAACTCTTTTTGCTTACTGTAGATCTGCAATCACTCTACGAGCTGTTATTTGCTGTGAGTAAGGCTGGAGAGTGTGTGTGTGTTTTCCCCTCAGGGTGTACGCAGAAACGCTCTCTATGCGAGCCCATTACTGCGAAACACATCAGGAGGATAGAAATAAATTACACTGTTCCACCAAATGACAAACTGCCACCATGAAAAAGATCTGCACTGAGGAAAATAACATGAAAAGTTTTGCATTTCTACCTTTTTTTTTTTTATTTCTTCCTAAGAAATGCCCAGCTGTTTGTTTACTGACGGTAGTTTACTTTGATCCTTATCTATTTTCACTAATAATGGAGCTGGCTAATCTTTTAAAACGGTTTAACATGATCTTTCCAATCAATGCAAGCGGCTAAGACGTATTTCTAATCCGTTTGACATATCTGATATACAAGCTTATTTGAATCCTGCCGTGCGAATGGAATACTGAATATTCAGAGATTGTAAACAATTAAAACCACTCTCATTCAAAAGAGGAAAAGAGATAAGGCAAACAGGGAAATGTGTGTGTGTGAGGAATAAAGTCTAATTAAACACTGTTACAGCATCAGTATGAAAAATCTGTGTCAAAACATCATTGGTTTCTTCTTTTTTTCCCCTGATGTAGTGGGTGGGGCCTGACTGGCACATGAAGAGAGTTGAGACTGTAATTGACAGCAGGTGGCCCCGCCCCTGTGGAGTGTGTAGACAGGATGCAGGGTGATACATTTACACTGCTTACTTACCATGTACATCCAGCCAATCTCACTCCCATCACTTACCCATTTCATTATGTTTGTTTACGGCTTTTCTCCTGCTATAGTTACAATTGCTCGATGACAGACATTTGGCATGCAGGTTTGCAGCAGCTGCTCATTCAGTAGGAATAGGCAGATAACTCCACTCTGGAGTGCGCCGGCCAAAATGATTTCTGCACACGTAGATATAAAAGATTGGGGGGCAACTTTCTTTACTACATGATAATCTGACTGGAAGCCTTGCTCTGGAATTCATTCAGCCCCTCTCTTCCCATGCTTTGTTCCCCCACTGGCCATCTGGACAGTGGACAGACAATGTGGTAGGGGCTGTGAATGACCGGCCGCATTAGTTATAGGCTCTTGGCTCGACCCCCTTACGTCCCTAATCTTTACATTTTCGGGCTTTTACTGTGGCCAAATGACCGGAGCACCTTTTCTCACTGGCCGCTGACACGGTCTTTCCTGCTGCACAAAAGGCTTTAGGCGGCACCCCCCTGAAACCCACCAAAAAAAAAAAAAAAAAGCCCCCAACTCCTGCCAGACTGACAGAGACGGCACTTTTTGTTGTTTTCTGAGACGGCAGTGGTGAGAATGGAAGCGCGATGCTGTGTGGCTACAAAAAACAGCAAAGGGGTGGGTGTGTGGGGGGGAGCAAGGAAAGCAAGGCATGATCCCCTTCTGAATACAAAAAAGAAAGCAAAACCTGAAAAAGAAAGAGTAGTCCTAATCATATTCGAAAGCATTAAGAGAACCGTGGCCAAATGACTTATAAAGATAAAGGTATTAGGTATAATAGGAATGGCATGCCTCTTTCCAGCTTAATGTAGGCTTTTGTGGGGCTATTAGAGGAAATGGGGCTGAGGGACAAGGCTGTGGCCAGGCAAAATCACCTTCCTGATGGCCGGCACAAGTTTGCTTTATTGGGCTCGGCCGAAGGAGTGGCGTGTTTTAAATGCACCATTCCGAATGAATGCTCAGCAAGATACCTACAGCTGCAGTGAAGGCACTCTCTGTAACAGAAAGAGGCTTAAATAGAAAAATGGATGGTAATCAACATGCTCCATAAATTGGAAGCTGGTGGCATTACAGAGCAACAGTGTCTTCTCTGCAGCATAACTCTGGGGCACCGTAAACAAAATAACAGGAATAAAATGGAAAACGACAGTCATGGTTTGTCTAAACAACTCATGGTCACTCGTAAAAACAAGGATATTTCTTGTGCAAAACGGGGTCACACGGAGCACGCGGAGAGTGTTTAGGTTATCACAGGGAAAGACAAACACTTTATAAATATTCTCATTATGAAAGGATGTGTATATAACAGCTACTGTACCATCCATCATTTTGCTATTTATATAAATACATCTTGACAATTTAACAACACCAGGTGCTGTTGCAGCAATCCAAAAATACCTCAAATATTTTTTTAACCAGTAGAAATCGCTCAGAATACTGATAATGAGCCAAGGCCTGGCGGCGTAAAGTAATACAAAAAAAAAAGGCAAAGAATTTTAGAGGGAGCCCCTTCCTAAATAGTTGACAGAGAGCGACCATCTCAATTAGGCTTGGGTCATTTTCCAAATGATCTCTGAAACGTGTTTATTCAGAGCAGGCTGCCCCTGACCTTGAAGACAAACCGTCAACCACAAAGCCTTTGTGAGGGAAGAAAAGACTTTATTTATAGATCAGCTGAGTGTCGATCAAGCTGCATCAGAGCTCTGGGAAGAGGGGCCTAGGGGGAGCGCTTTTGAAGCAACTAATATAGCGGTCTGCCTCCATCACTTCAACCCTTTTTAATTCCATTAGAAAGCCAATTGATTTAGCTTTGCAGCCACACAACACAACAAACGACATACATTTACGAGTAAAGAATGAAAGAAAGAAAAAAGACAGAAAAACCCTCAGTGGAATCAAATGATAAACACATGGAGAAGAAGCCTGAGATGTACTTGTTGAGAGTGCATTAGAAAACACATTAGATTGCAGACACTTAAAGATGCGACAGGACAAAGAGTCAAGAGCATTCCACTTCCACAAAAATCGCAAAAAAAAAAAAAAGCCCCAAAAAAACGAGAGAGAGAGAGAGAGAGAGAGAGAGAGAGAGAGAGAGAGAGAGAGAGAGAGAGAGAGAGAGAGAGAGAGAGAGAGAGAGAGAGAGAGCACATGATCCGTTTTTTTGCACAATGGGGTTGCTGAATGTTTGCAAAGTGCAAATGTGTTGTGATGATTTAGCTAACGCTTCAGTTTAGATAGAATCTAATTAATTTCTGTTTGATACTGGAGGAGATGCTCTCATCGGTTTGTCATTTAGCCTGTGTGATAACACCTGTTAATTTACTGTCTCTGTGGTAATGAGCTTTTAAAAGGGTGGAGGGGCCCCAGAAGCCCAGACACATTCTCAAATGACTGTACACTGTTCTAACAGCCACTCCTATGCACATGTACATTCACAATATTATTGTTATGTTTTTCTCTGGATGGTCAGCTAGCCTTGGGAATTCCAAACTTTTGCCAGGACCCACATGAAGAGGTAGTGTTTGTCTTGCAACACACCAAATATTTGTTAAGTGAAACAAGACATAGTAAAAAGTCCTTATCAGTCCACTTTGACTCAATAAACTCCTACTTTTCATAAATACTGCACAATGACAGAAGAATGAAAATGCATAGGCCTACACTTTTAGAGAGACTGTGGAATAGGAAAATAAAAATTATGGCACACTTTGTCACTGTCTGAAAGAAAGATTTTTAAAAAAAATTTTTCCAAACAATTCTAACATGGCAGATATCCTTTACATTATGTTAAACATAAGATTTTTTTCATGACGAACAAACCAACAGTTTGTTCACTCCAACATCAACTGAAATAAAATTTCTTTACATTAACGTACAATAAAAGCTGAACTTGTTCCGTATTCAAAATATAATGCATTCCGCTTTTACCTGGAGTATAAACACATTTCCAAACATGCATGAATCAAATATATAGTTGGACATTACATGTCTTAATTAAACTTGTCCATGTTGTCAGCAGAGCAGCTTACCCAGCTCTGTATTCTGATTTCTAATGCTTAAAGCAAGCCTGTTTTACATCAGAACCAATGTGCCACAGCAAGGCAGAAGGTATTTAGAATATTTTGCACATGTTTTCAAGTAGCAGGTATCTTGTGCTAGGCAGCAATAAATGTACTCAAAGCTTTGAGAACAGTGACTGTGTGACCCTACTGTCACTGTGCGCAAACTGCATTTAAGTGGAGTGATCCAAAAGCCAAAAGGCCCTTCAGCTGTGCTCTTGTGGGCAATGTGTATATATATATATATATATATATATATATATATATATATATATATATATATATATAAAATAGCGTGTGTGTACATGTACGCGCGCACATGCGTATATATGCATATATATAAACAAACAAACACACGTTTGAATGCGACTTGCAGACGGAGCATAAATAGATCACCTGAAGGTAACATCTTAGCGTTGTGTGTCTATCAGAACATGACCTCTTCCTTCACTGTACTATTAACTGTATTATACAACTGAACTGCCTGAACTTGCTGTTTGAAAAGAAGTGGAAAACGTGAATATCCACAATGTACTAATAACTCATTACCTCTCTTCATGAACCTGATCATAAACAAATCACAGTGCAGGGTTCTTTCATTTTCTTTAATTGTCACTGTGATTTGTGTGCTGTCAATGTTCCTGAGCCCTGCTGCTAGAGTTCGTGGAATGACAGGTAACTGTATTTCTGCTTTTAGACAGCAGCGCCCTGCGCAGTCAGCACAGGAGCAGCGTTCTGTAACTTCCAACAGTCTGCCTCCTCGTGCCATGTAAGTCTACTCTTCGCTTGAGGGGTCAAACAAATACAGATATGCAGAAGGAGCTGCAGACAAATCAAATGAATGAAACCTCACAGCACACCAGACTCACAGTTATCAATATATGTCAAACCTCTGGTCACTCTGGTCAAGATTACTTTTGCTTTGTCAGCAGCACAGTTTCCCGAGAACTTGATGTCAAGACTCAATTCATATTCATTTATCCATATATGATAATTAGCATGCAATCAATCTGTATCACATTACAGTGATTTGTAATTTCTTAAAGCTACACAATATATTTCACATTCTGTTCTTAAATTGTCCATCCATTACTCAAGCGCTGCAAGGCACTTAACAGTATTTCTTTAAGGAATAAAAAATAGGGGCATCTACCTTTTAACATGAGCATAGCTTTAGAGAAAAAAACTTCACCTGAAAAAGAAGAGGAAAGGACAGTGTCCGAAAGTGTCCAGTGGGTGCACTGTCAGACAGTCTACCAGCAGGGGGGGCTATGTTAGCTTGTCTGACCTCTGAGGCTGTGACCACATGAGCTTTATGCTAGAAGAGCGCAGGAAAGACCTCAAATGACCAGCCTTAGAAATGATACGCACATGAAAGCAATGAAAATCCTCCCTTAAACATTAATCAAGCTCAGTTCAGAGCCAGAGCAAATCAGATTCAAAATGTTGCTTTTATTGGCGTAATATGAAATACATTTTAATTAAAGGCTGATTCTATTTACCACTGACAATCAGAAACCCTAATACTTTAATGATGAGAAGTATTTATTGTTTTGAGGAATCATCTTTAACTTCTCATTAAATGAGCTAGATAATATAGACACACAGTCTTGCTCTTGACTCAGCACAGTGTAGGTGCTAAAAAGGGTCTCTGGAGGGTTCTTTGGAGTGATGCCATAGAAGAACCATAACTGGTTCCCTAAAGAAGCCTTTCAAATGCACAGTTCTTTAAAGAAATACTTCAGCATTTTCAACCTAATATTTACCTGGTGCATTTGCAGTGAGTGGTCAATTATCATAGACAATCATTGCAGTTTTTTTTTCTCTGGAGTTAGTAAAAGATTAGAAAACCTATACAGGCTTTCTATACTTGATTTAAATGTATTTTATGCTCCATGCAACTTGTTTTGTCTTCTAGAAAAAGTGACAATACCAATGATATTCTCTATATAGAAAAATGTACTGATCATGACATTGACCACCCACCCAAAAACAAAAATAAATTTAGCAAATGAAACATCATTTCAGAGCTTATTTCTGTGTGAGTCAGTCAGGAACTGATGAGCCCTGTGCTTCTCACATTCACATGAGGAATGCACTCCAGCAGGACAGCGTCATCTGTTTGTTACAACAAGTATCTCTGACTACTGAAGAGCAAGAGCAAAACTCAGGCCTGGATTGACTTTAGCTCTGTTCAGGTGAACATTTCTCAGCAGGGGAGGGAAAAACAAACAAACAAACAAACAAACAAACAAACAAAACACTGACCACTGAGACCGCTGGGTAAAAAGATACTGCATTCCAGACTGGAGGGAAAAGGCTTACTCTCTCACTTTTTTTTTTTTTTTTTAAAGATCACTGGCCTTTCACCCTGCCTGGAGACCTTCCTTGGGGTTAAAGTATAATCCAGGTCTGCTGACCACAAAGACTAGACTCTGAGGGCCAAGGACTAGCACATTTTCTGAATTGCACTGTCATCCGGAGGCCTGACTGACCACACATCAAAGGCTTCCATGGCAGGGCGTCTAATGGCGGCTTTGCCTCACTTGTCAAAGTTCAGCAAATTGCCAAACCAATTCTCCCTCTCTCTTTTTCCCTTTTAGAGGGGTGTGGGGGCAGTGGTCATTGTGCCCTAGATTTTGGTCAAAGCTAAATGGTTAAACAGTATTTAGTGTGTGGACATTTGAACAGTGCTGTGTCCTAGCACAAGTCATCATGCTGAATGTTCTTCAAAACAAAGGCTCCTAAATGACTAGCTTCAATTAGTACAGAAATTTTAGCACCTTTAGAACCTTTAAAAAGGTTCTTGATGCTCACACTACTCTTTTACAGAAAAGATTTCGTTAAATAATCTTTCACTGAAAGGTTTGTTAGGGAACAATAAATGGTTCTTTTACAGTAGCATAGTCAGCGCAAAGCATGGCCTGGCAGAAATATATAGTACAATGTTAAAAAAATATTTAAAACATTATTTCTATATTTGTATGCTTTTTGATCATTTTGGAATTCAGCCCACCACAAACACTGCATTGGTCCTCCAAAACAAAAGATTTGGGCACCTCTGTTCTATAACATCGCTCCAAAGAACCTTTGACGTCTTTACTTTTAAAGAGTGCAGTCAAAAACAAATAAATAAAAGCGCTCTTCATTGTTCCATATTTACATATTCATATTTGCAGCGTAAATTTGAAACTGAGCTCCTGTAACTGCCAGCTCTTTAATAACAGCTGTTAAACATTTCTTTAATGACTTCAGGGCAATAAAGCAGTCTGAGTTTTTAATATGGACCAACATCATTGTTCTCTTTATGAAGCAAAAATTTGAAACATTTTACGGTCTTATAACTTTTGCTTCAGTTTCCTGCTGTAGTTGAATAGATTTTATGTCGATGCTTTTTTTAAACGGAAAATGTTGGGTGAATTTAAGACCGACATACTCTTTAATGACAGATGAAAAGGGAGAGGGAGAGAGGGAGAGAGAGTTGTTTAATTGACACTCCCTTCCCCCATTTTCCCAGGGTGAAGAAGAAGAAGGAGGGGTGGGGAAGAGGGTTTTGTGTGGCTCTTCTCTTGGCCTTCACTGTACAAAAGGAAGCCGATTTGCGGATGAGATGACCCTGTGACCCCTGGAGTTGCTGAAAGGTTCTCAATGGCACAAATCCCACATAATCAATCACATTCCAGGGCTAGTGGTCAGCACTGGGCTACGCGACCTGCCCACTGAGCCGGACTGTAAATGGACACCTTCTCCTGCATGGAAGGGCCGTTACAATGCAGCATTCCTCTTTCTCTCTGAAGTGGACTGATAGGCTCTAGATAATACCTACAACCTTAGCAAATAAAGGTTCTTGGTTTGGATGTATCCTTCTAGAAGTATCTGGCATAAAACATTTACGTTATGTTCTTTAAAATGCAAAAACGGTTATCTTACACTCACACCTCTAATGTACAGAGTTTTTTATTTTTATTTTTTTAAAGAATTATCTACTGAAAGGTAGAGTCTACTCCAATTATTCTTATATGTGGGTTTTCACTCTCAACAACACTTTTTGGCACACTACATATAGTAATTGCCTCTAAATACCTGAAATTTAATATCTACACTTCAATATCCATAATCAGTCGGGCACAGTAGATATAAATGCTGTCTGAAAGTTTTAGTTTTGAGTGCCGCATACAAATAAAGCAAAATATTGGTGCTAATTCCTACACAAATACACAACTCCCTCACAGTCATGCTCTGCAAGCATAGCCAATTTTACTTGAATGCAGACCAAGTGTCTTAGAAGCGCACTAGAAAAGATTAACTCTCACCCCTCCTGTTCTTTTATGAACACAGGCAATCAATACATGGGGATTTTTAGTGACACCTTATCTAACCAGCCATTTCATTTCTTCTGCTTTGACTGAGTGGTGAGCGAGTGACCAGGTGTCATCTATCAAAACAATCCTAGTCCTTGGAAACCTGCTATTAACTGATAAGGGCAAGCCTCCATAGCGTAATGGCTCCCATCTGAGTTCGCAACTTAACTCCAGCCATCAGAAAGAGATGGACAGAAAAGCAGAGAGAGAGAGGCAGAGAGAGAGGGAGTGTGATAGGAGCAAAATATTCAGTAAGAAAGACGGAAAGAAGAAATAAAAGGAAGAGAACTGCTTCATTCTTTAAGTCTGCAAGCATCAACACCACCACAATGATTATGGAGCCCCTGTTGCTCCATCGGCGGAATGGGTACAGGTAGCTGGAGCCAACTACCCGTCTAAATTGGCCAACGTGAAAACCATGTCACTAGGCAACCGGACCTGATCGCTCCTTTGTTTGAGGTGAAAGGTTGGAAGTGTCTGCACTAATCTTGGCGTCCACAATTAAGTAACAGAAGAGTGTTTTTTTCCTCCTCCTCCTCCCTTTCCCCACACTCTCTTTTTTGGAGGGGGAAATGAACAAAGCCAAATCCCCCATTGCTAATGGAAAGGTATTTGCACTGTAAATTAAAGGGTGCAGTTTTTTTTCTGACGTATTATACCGATCACTTTTGAGATGTCTGCAAACAGCTCAAATCTAATTACAGGGGGGGGAGATTTACTCCAAACGCTGAGGGAACAAAGAGAGCCTGGTCCATTGTGGAGCTTCGCCGTTGCGCCTCTAGTGAATCCTTTTCTATTCAGCCACTCATGGCACAGGGGTTAATCCATTACAGGGATACTTCAAGGTGGGAAACTCAATCACAAAAGCACCTCTCAGTATGTGCGTACATTCCCTTTTTTATCATAGCAAAAGACTTTCCTGTACAACCCCCCAACCCAACCCCCCCCCCCCTTTCCTCCACCACACTAACTAATTAACTATGACCATTAGTATTTTGGATACAATACATTCAGATTTGGGGGGGGGGGGGTTAATACTTGTCCAACACAGGATGAGTTTCATTGTAGCTGGACGATGCGACACATCTCTGGCTAGGACGCTGGTGGATTGGGAGATTCCTGCTGGCTTCTTTTTTGCAGCATATGAATCGCTGGGCCTACAGGAGTCTGTAATCTCTGGACAAAACTTTTTTTTTTTTTTTTTTATGTTTTCCCCTGGACATGTGCTGCTGTCTTCTCCTCACAATGCTCAAAGACCCTCTCTCGTGGAGATTCTCCCCTAGCGCCAGGCCAAACGGATTTAGATATCACTGTTTTCTGTCAAATCGGTGTCGGGAGACAATGTCGGCCGTGGCTGTCATGCAGAGACCCCACAAAGGCCCACCACCGTCCATGCTAAGCTGGCCCAGAGAAGCCCAGAGCTGCATGTCGGTGGTGGGTCTAAAGAAGATTCTCTTTGAAGGGCTGGTGGCCTGCATTCTCAAGCAGAACACACAACCACACTGTGACTAGAATTCAAGGAGTCAGTCAATAAAAGCGCAACTCATTGTGGGAATTTATACTTCGCCTAATAGCTAAACATTCTTGCCAGCAGATGATTACTTCTGGGTGTTGGCCGAACGTCTGCACATGGTATCTATCAGCCAGCTGAGCATCGCAGCCACTGGAAAACTCATTTAGATCCTATCTGGGGAAAAAATTAGTTTGGGGGGTTGAAAAAAGAGAGAGTGCGGCTAGTCTGGCCTGCACTTGATTTAATTTGGTCACTGATACAGCGGCCAAAGCACTTGCATGCGCCTTATTTTTGGGATGTAAAAAGGAGAAAAGCCTTCTGTTCAAGAGGGTGGTTGTAAGGACAAGCACACACAAACCACTTCAAAGCATTTAAGCGTTATAGAGGAGCTAGGTTGCTGCTGCTTCAGATGGCCCAAATACAGATGCAACCCCACATTCAAATGAAGCCTCTCAGGCTCTTCATTTCATCTCAAGACCTTCGTGGTGAAGCTCAAAAACCTCTGTGAAGCGCAGGGTCAAACACTAATGCAGAAGCAAGGAGCTGTGCTTTGAAAGCCTGGGCTTTGCCACCTGTTATCCATGCAATATACCTCAACTGAAGCGCACACTCTTATGAAGCACTTGCTTTTCCTATCACACAGTCCTAACATGAAGTTTTGCTGAAGATATTTAGCTCACAAAAAGAATGGCTGCAATATTTACAATCAAACTCTAAATCTCAGTAGCAGAAGCTGACTGTAAGTAAGCTATACACAGAAAGTGAGAGGGACTCGGACAGATGGGCCCTCCGCTGGAGTGGGGGACAGCTTGCGCAGTAATGGATGTAAAATGAGATATGAGGATAGAGTCTGGCACGGGTAATAAGTCATTTAATCATCGGCAGCTGACCGGCACATGGACGCTGTTTCTGTTACCACACAAGCTTGGGCCAAACTAATCACTTCAACCTTAGGACATGGATGCTTGCAAACAGTGTGCTAAGTACTCACGTATCCCTTTTGACTGCATTATTTCTTCAGCAGAAGGCAATATTTTAATACCATGTTCTAGTATTAACCCTTTAAATGCAGCTATTATTGCCTTTTAATCTACCCATCTCTTTTAAAAACTTAACTGTTCAATGCTGTATTCATCCTTTTGAGTAATATTTTAATAGGTATAAACCTCATTCTTCATTTGCCTGTTATTGTTATTCTGATGAAAGAAATAAATAATAAAACATGGTAGTAAAAAAAATTAAAGTAATTAAGTATGTATTAGTAAAAAAAAACAAATTAAAATGAGTTAACCTTTTAAAGCTGAAGCAAAAAAAAAAGTGTATTTCTTCCATTTAACGTATTATTTCAGTATCTATTCTGTATCTATTTACTTGATATCTAACATAAGTTTTTTATTCTGTTTGTAATATAAAATAAAACATGCAAGCAGGAAAATACTTAATATCAATTGTGGATTGTTGCTACTCTAATAAAATCAAATCAATAACCTGTTAGTTCACATGTTCACTTGGAAAAACATCTTTTAGTGACAGAAAACATGGTGACAAAAAGCTCTGGTTCTACATGCTGAAATATAATTTTAACCTTCAGGGATAATGCAGCGCAAGTCCTCTGGCAGCATATTTAAAGGGGGAAATATGGGGTTAACTCCTGCCTCTACCCATCTGCCTCGTGTACTCTAATAACTATATTCCACACACATTAATTTATTAGTACTTTGAGTAATTCATAGTAGCTATTTGATAATAAGCCTTAAGATTAACAACTAAATAAGCCTACAGTTAACAAATTTGCCCTTGTACAAATCTGTGAAAGCACTCACCACACAGGCACATTGTGTTGTGCAACTTTAATGCGCTCTGACAACTTAATAACATCACAATTAACTAAATTCTTAACAGATGCGCTGCCTGCACTAGCATGATTGAGATAATGGACATGTATGACATGACCTTTATTTACCAGTGGCAGAGACCTCGTTTGTGAGTGACAGGCACAATTCTGAAGCGGAGATTGGGGGGTTTTCAGGTTACTGGGGGCATGATTAGGGGATATTTTCAAATGTGGGAAGGGGGGGTGAAAGAAATAAGAAACAAAGTTGGGGGCTGCTCCTTTTTAACTCTCAGCACCACAACACAGGCGTGTTGTCCTCCTGCTTTTCTCTCACTGTGTCAAAACTATTTCTGGCTTGAGAAAGAAAGTGTTTACTCTGTGGCCTGCTTCGCTGGAGTCACGCCGTGTTCCCACCGAGCAAATCCACTGTTCCCTATCCAAAATGGTTTGCATATTTTCCCTGTAACACAACACTTAAAAAGGACGAGGGGAAATCGAGAGGGAAGAGGGGGGCAGTCGCTGCCATTATTTCTGGATTTACATGCAGTCAGTCAGCTGCTCTGCCTAGTTCACTGAGCTTCTCTGGAAACAACACCCAAAGTCTCTCTCTCTCTTGGAAACAGTCGCTGCTCATTTAGCACGCATGGCAACATCTCAGGCGGCCTGAGGTTGAAATAGGAGCTGAAAATCTGACTAATACTGACTAACCAGGGACCCAATGGACGCGTGATTCACTCAAAGGCGTCCGTTCTTGCAGAGACGGAGGGGTTTCCTGGTCCGTTTCCTCTGCTCTGTGTCATAACAGCATTGTTAACAGAGATTCCAGACACTATTCGTAGCCACCCACCCTTCTGAAGCTGCCACAGACAACTTAGACCTTTCCCCCCTATCATATCCTCTCATCACAGGGGGATAACAGCACCCCAGCATGCTAAATTCAGCTCTCTGCCACATATCATATCACTCCAAACACTGACTCAAACTGAAGCGAGACAGAAATCAATACCGCTCATTCCAAATGCACGCTACATATCGCAAAAGCCCCTTTAGCAACATCCATGACTGCGTCTTTATTTTTTTCTGTTCATTTTTCGTTTTCTGTTTCGTTCCAATCCCAAGAGACGAGTGATCCTGGATTTGAAGTCTCTTCAAATTGGGCTCTGCCCTTTAAAGTAGGTCAGACTCTAGCAGAGCTGGAGCTGTGCGTCAACAACAGCACATGATGTTTTTCCTCTCAAAGTCCTGGCACCAAACACTACCAACTATTTTGGTGCTTTAAGCAGCCCCTGCACTGTCTTAAAGAGCCACAGAACGCACGTCAAAGCGAGCGACACCTAGCCAAAGAATGAGTACTGACAAGGACCAAGTCTGGCCGCCATCCAGATTATGTTTAGCTGATAATTCATGTGTCATCTCAGTGGTATTTGGTTATTGAAAAGAGATCAGGTCCTCGCATAGTAGGTGTGCGCTGAATCATGCTGGTTACTCAAGAGGACTAGACAGTAAATTAATAGCACATATAAATAATAAAAAGAAGAAAAGAAAAGGCAAAATGCTGAAACAAACAGTGCGGGTCAGTTTCCTTCCAGAAGCTTAACTATTGCAACAGCTGATTTCTCTGATGTCAACAGCACACAGTGGGTGCTACAATGGTGCCCATTGAAGGTCGGTGTTACCCTGGAATGAGCATGACTTCAGAATTCTGGCAGAATATTGGCATTTGGCACAGCTGCCAAGTGTTTGCTAAGATGGGGCTGACCATCAAAAGCTTGAATGCGGCTTTCATCTGGCACCTTGCACCTTTTCATATTTAACACTTCTGTGCTGTAATACAGCATGGAGACAGCATGATCCGAGAGCAGATGGCACTGATTTCAAAGTCAGTGGGAAAGTAATTATTTCTGAAAATTAAGCCAAATCAACTGCAGTACTGTGGAAAAGTAAGAAACGACCCTTTCATTTATTTCATTTCCAGTAAAAACGGCCACCAAGTTATTCATTTTTCACTATCAAAAATAAACAGAAAACAGAAATCGCAAAAACTAAATATAAAAAATTTCATTATTTAATATATATGTATAATATACCCTTCACCTTTATTATAGCTTTTGTTCTTTCCAGGAAAAATGCTTTCAGATAACTTTCAAAGAAATCTGCAAAAGTTCAGTCTTATGAGTTATCCCGATTATAAATATAAACTAATCACTCCATAAAACCTTACTCAGTCTCAGATGTCCAGTTTGGGTGTTTTTAGCTGTAGTGCAAACAGTGTAAAACTTATGCCTATTCATAGTTTTTGATCTTGCACGGTCTGTAAACTGAACAGTGCATATATATATATATATATATATATATATATATATATATATATATATATATATATATATATATAGTCCTGTTTTGTTGCTTTGACTTTCCCCTTCCTTACGAAAGTCAGATCAAGGGGTCTTTTATTGTCATTCCCCAGTGTAACATGTATACACTAGAACAAAATGTTTTTCATGTTCAAATTATATCTAATCTCTTGAAACATAACCTGAAAAATTAATAACTTTTATTTAATGGCTGTTTTAACTGCCAGTGGGGTATGGTTTAACCAGATCCAAGCATGTATGTTTTCCATGAATGACTGATTTGGCCATGGAGGCTTTTCCAATAACTCACTCATGTAAGTCAGTCGACTTTAGCAGCAGTTTCAGATAGCATTACAGGAAATGACCGCTGCTCTCTGCACTTCTCTGGCTCTTTGCTGGATGAGCTGCCAAGTTGAAAACAGAGACCTGGATGTTGACAACGACATGAAAACTTTGGCCATCATAAACACCACCTCCATGCCGACAGTCATTAACTATTTATACGGTGGGTGCAACACGGAGTTACATATCCACTAGAGAGGGTGTGTTTGTATACATACGTGTGGAGGAGGGGTGTGTGTGTGTGTGTGTGTGTGTGTGTGTGTGTGTGGATAGGAGGGGACGGGGTTGTGACAGTTATTGTGAAGTAACATCAATCTTGACTGAGCAAAAAAAAAAAAAAAAAAAAAAGAAAAGTGAGAGATATTGGTTTAGTCAGTAGTACCTAAAAGATAACCAAACAACATTAATTCCTCTTCCAGTTGTAGGCTTCACAGGGGCACTAAATCAGCATTAAACTGTATTTTGTGAGCGTAAAACACATTTGAGTATGCTGCATGTACGTCAGTAATCTCTTTTCAAAAAGTATATTTTCCACATTGACTCACACATAAAACCCCCTGATAACCCACTTCTAGTCTATCTAGGCTGCAGAAATGAAGCATATGGGTGAGCATATTGAGGGACTGTGGAGGGGGAAAAAAAAAAAAAAAAAAAAAAGGCCCAGCGTATCAAACTAGCCATGCGTTATAGCACATTTAAAATATAAGCCTGGTAGCCACAGGGGAGGCTGGCCTCACTGCTGTTCAGCTCCCTGGCAGGAGGACAAGTCTCGCTGCCCATTTTTTTGCTCCAGACTCCAGTTCTATATTTAGCCAGGCTTTCCGCTGGTATGCCTCTGTGATCGTTAGCCCCGTTTAACCCCTCTTTACAACGGGCCCCATATTGGTCAAGGCCTGTGGAGGCCCCCGTCAGTAGGGGCATGTCGAGCTCTTTACATGAGCCTGTCAGACACGCACGAGCCGTCCAGGACTGGGATCTGTGTGGTGCTGTAAAAGGCGTGTGTAAGGAGCAGAGTTTTCACTGATGAAGTCTATGCTGTGCTGCCACAGACTATTTAAAGCCTGCCTCAGCTTTACAATACATCAGGCAAAATACATTTTCTAGGATTAACCTGAAAAGATAAGAGCGTCCAAAGACGTTTGTGTTTGATGTTTAAACTTACAGTGATTCTGTTTTGAGAGCATTCGAGTGTGAATCACTCGCCATTGTGCTTTCCAAGACCCCTGACTCCAATTTACTCAACTAAAGAAAAACAGCACACACAAACAAACTTTCTTTTTATCAACAACTGAAGAGAAGATGTTTTAATGTATTAGCATTTTCCACAAAAGCCTACAAATAGTCTGGTCCCAAGGCCACTTATGGACACTCAGATCTTGACAAAAACTGTAATAGCTGACTGTTATTGCAGCTATAAACTACAGTACAAACACTGAATATTAACCTCAAATTACAAGGGACAATTTCCATTTCTCAATCTCACACCTACATAAGTCACACATTGTGTTCACTGAGTTAATGAATAGTTTACAGTAGTTCTTGAGTAATATGACATTAATCAGTAAAGACATGTTGGTGTTGCAAAAATGTATTCTTTGGCTGTGCATTTTCATATTGTTTAGCTATTTAGGCTAAGGAAAGCCAAAGTTTAAGTTTTAATAATAAACCTACAGTTTAACCCTTAAGGCCAACATGAAAAACTGGCCATTTCTTTCATTTGAACAAGAATGTCTCAAGGAATGCAAATCACACATCAGTCCTGCCTTTCGCAACTATTTAATTAAACAAATCAAAAATAAGCACTTACCGATTGGAACAGCTCTCTGCATGAACCTGCATGCTCTCTCAGTAAGAGAAAGGAAAAAGGCCTTGTGCATCTTTTACACAGTGATAAAAATATCACAGTGATAAAAAACACAGTAGTGAACAGAATTCTCTTGTCCCTTCAGGCTGAAATTGACAAAAATGATTTTTTTCTGTTGCATTTTTTTGGATTTGGGAGGTGGGGGGTTAGGGAGACCTGGTTCATGTGGTCAAGGGTTACTGCTTGCATTACACTATATAGGATCATATAACTCAACCTGTACAGCTCTCTTTACATGCAGAATGATCTAAGTGAGAGCGATGGCTACGCTGTGGAGTGCTAGACTCGTGTGCATTAATGTAAGCCTGAGTGCTAGAACATTCTCCCAAGGGCAGACAGCCGGGACTGTCAGGAGAACGAGGGGTTGGAGCATGGCAGGATCCTAATATACTGAGGGCCACATACATCACCATATCACTAGCTCTCTACCGCTTTACCTCACTCCTCTCTCACCAAGCGGCCCAACAGCAGAGGTCATCCTGTGCGGGACAGCGCTGCAGCATCACGTCAGCACATGCCCCGCTCTGGTGCCAAGCCAACACAAGCAGAAGCTGAAACCTGAGAAGCCTGGCTGTAGCCGAGGCTAAATAAAGCGGTATGGGCTTTCACACATCACATGGAGGTTTCCTTCACGCAACTTCATTATTGTGGGAACACTAATAAACAAACATGCCCAGCCAAGCTTGACCACGGCTATTCCTTAACTGCATCCCATAATTCTCTCCTTTGCACAGACAAGCACCTCCCCTTCATCGCCCAAAGAAAAGACTGGCTGGCCTTTCCAGCCCTTTTCCAGTCATCTACCAGCCTGCGTGCCAGTGAAGATTCCAGATTCTGCCCTTGGGAGAATGTTCTAGCACCCAGGCTCACTAACACACACCAGTCTAGCACTCCATGGTGTAACATTCAGTCTCACATAGACCCTTCTGCATGTAAAGAGTGTATGTGCGTGTTTAAAATATTTTGGGGGGAAAAAAAAAAAAATTAAAAAAAATTATTCCTCTCCACAAATGTTCCTTTGTGGGGCAGGTGACCTTTTGGGTGGTCCTGAACCTAGGTCCCCAGCCAGTGGGTCTAGGTGTCATTGTCTTACCTGTGTGGATCTGTCTGTGTGCTTCTAGAGCATCTTCCTTCTGGAACTGAGCTCCACACTGGTCACACACGATGGCCTTTTCTCCAGCTGTACAGAAAAAAATAAGACATAACTGTCAATCCACAATGCCTTAGGGCAGGATAAATGAAGCCATAGTTCAAAATGTAACAATAATGCCAAAAAACAACATGGTTACCAAGGACAACTGCCCCTTCCCCACCAGCCTCCAAAAAAGAAAAAAAAAAAAACTGCACCCCCTCTATTAGTCATCTTTCTAGAATGTGGATGTGCAAAAAGTGTTGCAATGTCAATCCAAACACAGGAACTAACGCAGCACTCACTGGCCTGAGTGTCTGATGGGTGGCGGGGTGGGGGTCATCTCAGGTCAGAGTCTTCATTATTGTACTACATTCAGACTCTGGCGCAGGTGTGGCTAGAGCTGAGGTGGAGCTTTCTTTTTACAACACAGCCCAGTGTATTCTCAACACCATGTCCTATAGTTACAGCACCTCAGCAATCAAAACAGGAAGTCATAGTTAAGATTAAACAGTGCGATGGAGATGAAGCGAGGGCCCCGTTTCGCAACCATTGTGAAGTTACAAAACATACTGTACTCTCATCTGAGACAGGAAGAGACACTTTTCATCTTTCACTGGTGGAATAGGTGGTGCAATAACATGTTCTGCTTTATGCACAAAACCCCTTTTTAAACTGGTCAAAAGATGTTGCGCTATCAGTGCAGAGCAATACTATTAAAAGCGTGGCTTGGCTGCAGTTTAATAACTGTTTAATAAATGTTTTAAGCTGTTTTGCTATGTTACGTACACAAACAAATTATGTATCTAGCATTAATAATGAAATGTATTTATTCAATTAAAATCTATTATTGATAGTTTTGAGTCTGCACTTTCAAATTGTTTCTATACCAGCTTGTTCCCAATTTATATATTTGTCAAACAATGACAACAGCATGGCTAAAATGTAAAGGATCCAGAAAGTATGCACAATAATATTGGATTGGATTCAACTTTGTCATTGCTTATGTCGCAAGTACAAAGCAACGAAATGCATATAATGGAAAAGAGAAACAGAATACATTGGGTGAGGGAGGAGACAAAACCCCCCCTCCAGACTGAGTTCCTAAAGAAACTTTCAATAAAAATTCTCCAATGAGCTACAACAGAGAAAGAAATAATATAGAATTTAGGGTTGTCACTATTGATTATGTGAGTAATCAAGTAATCCGGTAATTCTCTTGATTATTTGAGTCTCTTTTTTTCTACAAAACAAACTAAAAACAACTAAACAATGTTTAAGACATTTTTACTGCCACTTAAGTAATTTTGAGAAAAATCTAATGCTGCAATTGCAGTGTTGAATGCAGAAATATCTTTATTTGTAGCTTGAGGATCACTGTTACAAAACTGCAAAGCCGATGGGAATTTCAATGCTATGTTAGCTAACAGTGGTGTATTATCACTTTAACAGGCCTGGGTTTTATACTATTGTTCTAGTTAAGCACTAACATCTGAATTATTTAAATGTTGTAACAGGCATTCAAGTGGTATATTCTGCACTGTATGTTGCAGTTTTCTTCATATTACTGGAGTGGCCTGTTCAGCCTAAACGTAACCAAAATATTTCACTTTTGCTTTGCAGGCATTCAATTTATAACAGCAAACATCTCATTTTACTTCATATACATGAAATTTGTAACTACAAATATACAGGCATTTGTGACATTCTGCTGGCGTGGGTTTTCTTGTTTTCAATGATGCACACAAATACAGTTCAGTGCAAACAGCTCCCTCCTGTGAAGAACCTCTTTATCACTCACACTGCAAATTAATTACTAAGCCAATTCATCGAGAACGCGAGTATTTGTGACAGCCCTTATATAATTATACCATTTTTTTTGCCATTGTGATTTTTTTAAAAGCCACTACAGGTTTGCATGTCATGGCTGCATGGTAAATGTTATTCACTTAAGAGTGGTGGGTAAAGTCAGAAAACAGTTGTAGTTTCAGAAATGCGAAGGAATTCAAGCACTGGTAGAGCAGTCCATCTTGATTTTTAGCGATCGGATTTTTAGCGATTTAACAATAGTTTTGAATACTGGGGACGCAACATAGACAGGACAGTCCCGAAGTGGTGGTGTTTGGGCATGGGGAGAGGGGACAAAACAGCCCCACATATGGCCATGGGGCAGCCAGGTACTGTAGCAGTAGCCTCAGGTGGAAGGATGCAGGACATTAATCATCACATTAAGTGGTAGAGGGAAAGCGAGGGAGCAGGACTGAAACTCACCCGCAACACAGGTGTCAGTCTATTCAAGCAGTCCATTATCTCACAGGGGGTCTACGGCGTCCAGCCACCCAGCGGGAGGGTGCTTTCAAGCCTCTGCTTAAAAGTCATGAAATTAAAGTGATAAATTCTAGACTTCCCCTTTGATCAATAGGTGCTTTCCTGTTAAGTGAGGATGGAAAAGTGTGGAAGAAAAACACCTCCCCTTCAGGTTTGGCACAGCGTCTCCTAACTCCTTAACCCCCCGTTCATTGTCACCCCTCATTCCCTATCTCTCTCTCTCTCTCTCTGGGCCACAGTGAAGAATGAGAGCGGGCCAAGGCTAGAAATAACTGGCTCTCCAGCACAAGAAAAAAAAAAACACACAAAAAAAAACAAACAAAAAAAACAAAAAAAAAAACAGTGGCTATAAAAGAACTGTTTTCTAACAACTCCCACTTCCTTCTCCCCCACCTCCTTGGAGTTGCCACAGCAGGGCCGAACCTGACATAATAGGCCCTTACACAACGCGAGGTTCCCAACAAGCGCAGGAGAGGTGCCACGTGCCACTTCGGCCTGTTCCCTTTTCACTTCCCCTCTGAAATATTGCACAACTAGAAAAGAGGGATTTACTGCCGCTAAAGAGGACACTCGGCTGATCACTCATTCTGCAGAAGAGCAGCTTCGAGCTGAAGGTTCAAATGAGGGCTGCATGATACATTGTTTAATTGTTATCATAATTCTGGCCTGCTAAAATCACAGAAGGCCACAATATATGCAAATGGGCCCTCTAAACATTCTGACTAATAAGATGTTCCTAATAAGTTTGTTAGTGTTTAGATGATTGAAGGTGTTTGGATGATCAAGCAAGAAGAAATTTTGTCAAAACAACACAGGCCAATCTTTAAACTAAACAGTGAGAATTTTAGATTTTTGCAATAAATTGCAAGGTCCCTCCTCAAACATTTACACTAAGCAACACAACTACACTAAAAACATGAGAGACAGCAACAGCAGGAACAACAACAGCAACAAAAACAGCAAGATCTTATTTTAATTGGAAGTGTGGCACCTCCCTAGAGCCACTTTGCATGGTCACACCCTTTAATGCTCCGCACAGCAGAGCAGCCCTTGTTGGTTGGCCATCTTGGCAAACGACAAATCCTGAATAAAGTCCCTGGGCTGCATGGAGTCCAAATCTGTTCAGTAGGTCCTCAGCAGTAGGTGCCCCAGTCCTCTTTTGAGGCCTTGGTGCAGCAGCTCCCCTGCTTTGGGTGTGCCATCTTCCTCTGTCCCTAGTGGGCAGTTGAACACCACCTTCATGGGCATCCTCTCCACTGGTGCACTGGAGTGGAGGGACTAAGTGTGGTGTGTAACTTCTAGAGCAGTCCTTTTTTTGATGTACACTGGTCATAGCAACGCATGTACAAGTTTCACCTTCGTGTGGCAGCCTAGCCAGTAGAACCGTCACTGCTTCAGCGTTTTTGCCCTCACCAAAGTGCCCCATGCCAGCTGCTGCCTGCACTGCACCCAGCACCGTCTTTCTCGGGATGCATGGCACCTGCAGCTGCCACACACACTTCACAGGCACTGGCTCCTGCCACACATGGTACATCATCTTGTTGACGCTGCATGTTCAGCTCCTCCCGAGCTGCCGGCTTCCCCCATGGGGAATGAAAGCCACACTTGAGTTGGATGGTTGCTGCTTGGATGGTTGCTGTGCTGCACTCAGTGCAAAGAAGCATGCCTGGATATAGCAGTGACATGGATGAGTCAATAATGACAGTGAGCTGTTTCCCATCTATGTTGCAGTCGACCCAAAGTTCAGCAGTAAATCTTCCTGCCTGGCTTCTGTTTCCCCCCTAGTTTGTGGTATTGACTGGCATAGTGTCCCGCCGCCACCACCAAGCCCTCTCTGCCTCTGCCTGAAGGCAGATCATTGTGGTAAATTGTACATACCGTGTCAGCTCCTCTGGCAGCAGTGCGTTCAAGAAGTGTTTCAGTACCAAATCTTCCTGTGCAGCCTTCTCAAAGACCTGATTAACTACTATGCTCATCTCCACCGCCAGCATGCTTATGTGCACTACCTTTAGCCTCTGCCTTCCCAGGAGCAGCTGCCTGGCCAACAATACAGCCAGCACCTGCCTGAAATGGCATTGGAGGGCAGAAGTTAGCAATGTTTGGTCATTATGTTCCAGTAACAAACACATCTAGCGCTTTCCCCTCCAGTGTCAAACACAGCTGGGTCGTCGCTGTCTGCACAGGTCGCCCAGCAGCCGGCTAGAGTACGGATCCCAGGTGCCCTCTGAGTTGTAGCATGGTAAACTTATATGCTCCATCTTTCTCTTCCCCAAACTCCAGCTGGACTCTGGAGCCTTTGCAGTCTTCCCAAGCCAGCAGCATCGCTCTTGGGCAGCCAGACAGAGCAAGCGTAGCGCTCAATACCCCCTTCTTCCAGGCTATCCCTTCTTTGCCATCCGTCTTCAAACTTGCAGGCCATGTCCCACTTGTAACAAGAGTGTAATGTTGACACAAAACAAGATGTGGACAACATTGTGTGTCTGGCCAAATGCTTTTTAATTTTGAACAGGCAGTGAGATACCCAGCCCAGTGCTAATCCAACATGAAACACAGAGAGGGTGTAACACAGGTAGATACAACATATCCACTCTCCTCAGACACAGTTTACACTAAGAAACACAACTACACTAATAACATCAGCAACAACTACTGCAACAAATGTCCTGTTTTGACCAAAAGTATGGATACTTTGCATACCCCCAAGCTACCCACGGCGACGAGGTCAATGACAAATGCCACAATCTTGCAGTTATATTGCTGCATATTATAATTTGGGAAAGATATAACTACCAACATATTGAGAACACAATTGATTGGTCAGTGGTCAGGATGGTCATGCCACACAATAAAACAATCAGTAACTGATTAGAGACTAATTAGTATATTGCACACTACTGAAGTACCGGTCTTAAAAAGAAAGCTGGTGCCATGATAATACTAAAGAACACCACCTTACACAGCCCATCTCCAACAATGTGTTTATAATGTAATGCATGATATAACTGCAAAGTCTAACATAAAATCTCAAAATGGTATTTTTTTGTATAAAATTTAAGCAATATAATAAAAGTCTACAGCAGTAGTCAGTTCAGAGGGATGCTGCTTTGATGCAGGTTCAGATTACCCTGAAGCCGGCAGGGAGGAGAGAGCCAGAGGGTGCTGCTGGAGTGGGACTGTAATGGACAGGCGGGGTTAGCGAGCACACACACTAATGTTATAAAACCGACTCCTCATTGGCCCCTGTGATGAGCCTGCTCACCGTCTCTCTCTCTCTCTCTCTGTCTGTCTCTCTCTCTCCTCCCTTCTCCCTCTCTCTCTCCCTCTGTCTCTCCTTCTCCCTCTCCCTCTCTCTCTCTCTCTCTCTCTCTCCCTCTCCCCCCCCTTCTCTCTCTCTCTCTCTCTCTGTTTTGCAGTGCCAACAAGAACATGAGTAGACAAATACAGCGCAAAAACAAAAACATACCCTTGCTGCTCGGTGAGCCTACACAAATGGGTTATATAAGACAGTACACTCAGTACCAAAAAAAAGCAAAAATCCATAAAAAAAAAAAGGGTGGGGGGAGGTTGGGGGGGGGATCAGTGCCGTCAGAACAATGAGTGCAGACACCATGCTCTCCCCTCTTTGCTTCAGCAGTAACGCGCTGTGCTGTACAGTTTTATTTACACTATCCTCTTATCAGTCACAGAGCAGTACGGAGACTGCCAATTGGAAAGGACAGCCAGGAACTGTGTGTTCCCTTGCTCAAGTAGATGTGTACTGCAGGCAGAGCATTTTTTATCAACCAAGACAAAAATCCTGGGAGTCTGCCAAATTCCCCTCATAAACACAAACACACACACACACACACACACACACACACACACACACACACACACACACACACACGTGCACAAGCACAGACATAGGACTCACACACTGATGGCAAAACACAGACAAAGGAACATGCACATGCATGCATTGTAACCATAAAAGAAAAAAAAGACAGAAAGAAAAAGAAAGAGAGAGACAGTAAGAAAGAGAGAGAGACAGAAAGAAAGAGAGAGAGACAGAAAGAAAGAGAGAGAGATAGAAAGAAAGAGAGAGAGACAGAAAGAAAGAGAGACAGAGAGACAGAGAGAGTCTGCACAATCCATGTACAGTAGATAAGGCAGTTAAGTCTTCACTATCAGAAAATGAAGAGCAGTCAGCTGGTTAATATTTATACTGCCATTCACAGAAAGGAAGGATTTGCTCAAAGATAAAAACAGAAAATATTTGGGCTACTTCTGATAGCTTCACAGTCCGACGCACAGACCGAGGACGTCTAGGGACAAACCAAAGCAGGCAAATATTGACATGACAAATACACTTCCCACATCAAAGACATTTTTAAATTTTAGATTCCCAAAATGAACACGCTGTCACACAATCATTCACTTTTGTTTTCTGCATGCTAAATCTCATAATCCATTTTGCCCACAGTCCAATTTGTCTGTTCAAGAGAAGAGACCGAGAGAGAGAGAGAGAGAGAGAGAGAGAGAGAGAGAGAGAGAGAGAGAGAGAGAGAGAGAGAGAGAGAGAGAAATGATTATGAAAGGAGAGAGAAAGAGAGGGAGAAAAGAGACAGATAGAACAGAAGAGAAAGAGCAGAAGCAATAGACAGAAAAAGAGCAACAAAGAATGAAAGTGACTAGATAGAATGAGCTTCAGAGTGAGAGAGGGTGAGAGAGAGCAAGAAAGAGCACGAAAGAGATACAGTAAAAGAGAGCGCGCAAGAGAAAGAAGCAATGTAAGTCTTGAGTTTGTATACAATGCAGTCATTTCAGCTCAATGTCCCCAGGGGACAGAGGGGGCATTTCAGTTCACACAAATATGTGCACACACACTGCAGACCTATAGTGAACACAGATGTCTGTGGTGTCTGGACCTCCTGAAGGCCTGCAGTCTGATCTCCACACACGGAGGCAAAGTAAACAACACTAACAGGAAAATGTTCAACTACGACCTCACTGGAGTGTCCTGCACTCACCCCGACACCTTCCCACCCCCCAACTCCACCGGGCTACAAAAGGTGAAAGGTTCCATGTGTTTTCCGCTTCCTGTTTCACCCTTCTTTGTACAACCCAGCTCCTTTAAATTATGACACGGAGCAGTGCTCCCCTGGCTGCGGTGCCAGGACAAAGGCCTTTCAGAAGAGGAGGAAACAGGAGCCGAGCCGGGGAGGAACCAGCAGGGCCAGACTGGTGTGAAGTGGCAGGAAATGAGCGCAGGCCCTCCTCCATCTCGCTGCCATCTCCCACTGTTGAACTCTGTTTAAAACCATTTCACCACAATGAGCAAGATCAATCCCAATGCCCTATGGCCAGTCATGTCAAGAAGCTCTGCTCTAATGCTTTGGACACGCTCAATGTGGATTGGTGATGCTGGCTAATGAAAAGCTGCTATAGGAAATAGTGGACTAGACAGGCTTCACTTGTGACCCTGGCATAACATGCACCGGCTTATGGGGTCGAACTCATTTCGAGCCATTTTCGAGGATGGTGGAGATGGAGAGTACATATTATACATATTGTGTTATTTCCTCACTGAAGTCCAACTCTACTCTATGGGTGTATATATGAGCCAAAATTCATCTTTGCCATGTTAATTTCCTAACTTCCCCTTTTTCCTGAGAATTTAGCAGGCTTTTTTTGTTCCAGTGCTTTTAAGACTGACACATATAGATGACCTCTGTTCTGACTGGCTGCCTTGAATTATGCCTCATTTATAGCAGCCCAGGCAAAAAATATGCAAAACAAATGGTTACACAATTTGAGACAAATTCTCAGATACATGGAATAAAAATTTACTTTACTGTTTATTTTTTTTTATACAAATTACAGATGGATCAGATTAAGAACACTGCAGAAGACTGCAATGATACATTTGCTTCATGTTCAGGTTTAACTGTTTTCCAGATCTGGACACTAAAAAAGCCTAATAAGGGCTAAGGCTAATCAACTAAGTAGCAGTACACACTTTAAAGCAACCTCTGGTATAGAGAACTGATACTGTCATGGCAAAAGTGTAGCAAGAAGTGAAGATGTGGTAGCTGATCAATAGTTGGGAGGTCGGCTGTAAGGAGAGCCCTTCCCACCAGCCCTCTTTTATTTATCACAGCAGAACCTGAGAGGCTGACCATGCGGTGAACCCTTCCCCAAACGACCACCGAAACTTCAGCAAGCCGCTGGATACGGCCTTTACAGTGCCATAAATGCCTTTATGACTAAAGACAGCGCAGCAGGGGGCGTGGACAGGCTCCATCCTCATTCCCTCCTGCTTTCATTGGAGGACTCAATTCACTTCTTGACTGGATAGGCTGATATCAATCGGCAACAAGAGCCAATAAGAAAGGCCAGGAAGCAGAAAGTGTCCAAGAAATAGTGGCAATCAAGTTAAACTAGAGCCAACATGCTCCGGCAATATAAGAAAGTACATGGGGCCTCATGGTTGGAGTATCTCTGGAGAGCCTGGGGCTTATTTGAGATGTGAAAAATGCTGACTAGGAACTGACAAATGCACTCATGCGCTAGCCAGTTAGACTCAGAGAGAGCAGCACAGGGAAGCACACAAAGATCCAAAGCTAGGCAGAGGCTGCACCCAGTTAGCAGAGGCTGCTGTACGTGTGCTCTCTCCACAGGTCAATAACCTGTAAAGATTTAGCGTTTAGGGCCCATTATTTCCTGCTTTCAAGTCACACGTTGTCAAAGGCAGTCTTTGGTTTATTAAGACTGAGGTCAGAAACCCTGGGGGCGGGGGCAGCAGACGACACAATGACCTATGGGACAGTAACTAGGACACAGCAACACAGTAGGAGCCATTATTTATAACAGTTTGATTTCTGGTTTCCGTACTTAACACAAGCCTGTGACAGCGAGAGGCCAAACAATTTCCCCCACCAAAAAGCCATTTTTCAAAAGGAAAACCTTAAGTGCGATGCTGAAAACTCTCAGTGCCAGGAATGGCTGAGCTTCTCCAGATAGAGTTAGAAAGCCAAGTCAAATAACCGCAGCAAAACAGCAGAGCTTGGATAATAGGAAATCCAGAAAAATGAAAACAACAGGAACTGGCGAAAACACGCAGAGTTTAACCGCTCTCAGGTGCAGTGATTTACATAGTTGTTCATCGTTTGATTCCAAATGATTTTTTTCACTCTGTCTCTATTAGATGCATCTATAAAAGTTAATCACCTGCAGACTCAAAAAAAACACACAAAAAACTATCATCAATTATGCATTTTAACAAGGTACATGTGTTTACTGAAATACGTTTCCTTAAAAAACATTCCAGTTTTTATTACTGATAAGATGTCAAATGGCAAAAAGTAACTCTGCTTCCCTTTATTTCCATTAGGTCATTTGTTTTTTTGGTACAGGAACCTTCCTTGGCTTAAAAAAAGAAGGAAAGAGGAAGAGAAAGACAGTCCTAGTGATGGGACACACACACACACACACACACACACACACACACACACACACGTCCATAAATGTGCTTTTTTCACAAATGTGGACAGTGCAACACCTCCTCAGACTTCCTCACTAACCACTAAACCATTTTTACAATGTCCTGACATACATTCCCGCTCTATGGCCTTCCTTGCTCTGACAGTTAGTCTGACATGTAAATGTACGCTGACATCCTGTAGACATGTACTAGCTGTGGATACTTGTGTTTGAAATTTTTTTTTTGATGATTAATTGGAAAATTTGAGTTTTAGGCCAAACAATAAAAAAAGACTTTACCATAGGTTAAGCTTTTTAAAGATTGCAAACAAAACAAAACAGAATGATGTACACAGTACTGGGTTCAGTCCGAGTTGAAGACTGTGAGAGAGTCTGATGTTCAAACAGCAATGTAAGTTGTATTAAAAGGCAGTAAATACTGAAAAACTGATACTTAGCTGTTAAGGCTTCTTCAATTTTAATTACCATCATGTTCATTTCCAAGTAACCACTGCAAATGTGCTAATTAAATTTGTATATCATTGTCACCTGAAAAAAACTTTTCAAAAAGTTTATTTTTTGACCTGATTTAAATAAACAGAAGGATATTTCTATTATAAGGATTAGGATATTTCCCTTTCTCCTGTAATGTTACTAATTTGGATATACAAGGTTTTGTCACAACAGCAATGATTTGTATACATCTGTGTATGATATATATATATATATATATATATATATATATATATATATATATATATATATATATATATATATATATATATATATATACACACACATACACACACATACACACACACAAATTATACTATATTTTATAGAAATGTGTGCTATATAGTACTTTACACTGCAATAAACAGGCTTAATTTGTAAGCATAAACAAGCACCTCTACAGGCCAAGCCACTTGAGTGGGTTATGTAATATGCTGCTTTCTCTTGTTTACCTGTGACTGTATGCCTGCTACATTAGGAGCAGAGTGTTTTCAAAAAAGCTACGCCTGGTCAGTGGCTGTCTATTAAACATTAATTACCCGTGTCACACTGAAGCCTTTTAAAGCTAGTCAAATGGAAGTGGAATAGAGGTATTTTCAGTGGGACTAAAACTGTTCAGCCAGACCCAGATTAGTATTCTGATCCATATATGTGGCTGCAACAGTAATAACACAATATGCATGGCTGCTTTTCATGCTGCACCTCCCAATGGAATGGAGAGCATAAAAGCAACCCTTGTGTGTCCTGGCTACTTCCAGATGGCTTTGGGACTGCTTTTATCTTCTTTTTTTTTTCTACTCCTGCTCTTTTTTTCTTTTTTAACATGAAAGCGCCGTCGGCAGATCTTTGCTCAGCGCTCCGCTCTCTCTTCATCCGAAATATAAAAGTTTCAAAGAGCGTTTCACGAGGGAACTCTACCATAAATGGGATTCATAGCTTTTTAATCTGCGCTAAGAAATTGATCTAAAAGTTTCCCAAAGCCATCGTCCAAACTTACATAATGCAATAAAAAGCGGGCCTCCGAGAGCATTTACTTTTATTGCCATTACTTGGAAAGTAAATCATGTTTCCTTCAATTTTGCCCTGTGTGCTGTACAGACACTCACTACGTTGCTGTGTCTAGAAACTGACCCACAAACATGGAGAGCAATATCAGGATTTCCTAGGTGTCTCCAACAGTTTGTCTTATGTCAGTGGGGTGCAGCCAGCAGCTATGAAATCCATAACTAAAACCACCACTGTTCTGGTGTACACACTGAAGATGGGGAAGCAAACCTAGAAGCATGTTGTACATGTCTAAATACGGAGGGGCTAGAAAGATGCATGGGTCTGGAATAAAGGTGGCCCCTGCAGAGGAGAGGAGGCAGACGAAAACAGATGTGTGTGAATGGGATAAGCAGGATGGAGGCATTTATCACACTACAGCACACGCACATTCTGTCTTCAGAAGCCTCCACCCAGATAAAGGGCAGGTGAGCTTTCGGTGGGTGGCGGTGTTGAAGCATTTCAACACTATTGTGCACGTGCATGCATGTGTATGTGTCTGAAATGCAAAAAGACCCCTCTTAAAATGCAACACAGTGTGTGAAGCAGCGGCAGCTCCAGCTCCAGAGGTGTGCCTGCCTGCTCAGTCAAACTCAATTGAACTGGCACAGTGGGTACCAACACATTCCTGCACTTATTTAAGCTCTGGTGACAGATGACCCTCTTAATCCTAATCTAATACTCACACTAAATGTTGGAGATGCTGTTATGTTATTACTGCCACAACACTATGAGCCTTTTTTTACGGCAGCTAATCGCAGCACACTGTTAATTGCTACTTTAATCTGAGATTATATCTAATTTGGTGACTCTTGATGCTTTGTGGCTTAATGTGGATGGCGAAATAAAATATCTATAGAGTAGTGATGCAAAATGATACAGAAATCATACACTGGTATAGCCATTGTTTAGGCAGTACTGGGCTACTGCACTAAAATATCTGCAAACTAATCAGTTTACTCTATTTGTAATCCTTCAAAAACATGTTATATTTATGTATAAGGAACAATTTTACAGTTTCTTTAGTTCATAAATGCTTTTTGTAGTGCAAATATCAGATACCGTTCATTTAATTTTCAGTCAAAACTTCCATTAAATTACTAATTTTTCATAAGTAACCAATATGTTTTTCTGGATTTAGAAATGCAATTTTAACAGCTTCCATTCTTTCAGGAAACTTGAGTGTGCAGGGATATTTTTTCACAAACCCAAAGGTCAGTCTTAGACCTTGGTTGCATTTTCTGCTTCTCAAGATCCACCAACATTGTCCCAAACACATTGTGATGTTGAGGTCTGGACTCTGGGGCATCCATTGTTCAGAAAATACAGCAGCTTCACCATTTGATTTATTTCCACAGCTTTCCTTATTTTCTTTTTTCAGTAACAGTTTCTTGACAGCTACACTTTCCTTCAGACACTCCGTGTTGAGCTGTCTTCTTACAGTGGAAGGATGGACAAAAACGTGTTTTTTTTTTCAGATCTGAAGTCAAACTAGACTGTCCTAGCTATTAAAGATGAAAGCTTTAAGTACTGTTTATCTGATAGTGAGAGTTTTGGTGGTGTACCAGTAATTGCATGGTTGTTAGGATTCCCATTTTCTCTAAATCTCTGATTTTTTTTCTGTTTAGAAAACTTTTTCATCTATTTTTCTGTGACTTTCCCGTCCCTTTCTTATGCAGGTAAATTATCTTAAATTTGATCTCACAAACATGTTCTTGGAAATTAACAAGGTACTGCCTGAAAGCTAAATGAACTGATTTTTGCACTGTATTGTTTTGGCACATACACTCACCAGCCACTTTATTAGGTACACCTTGCAAGTAAAAGGTTGAACCCCCTTTTGACTTCAGAACTGCCTTAACTCTGCGTGGCTTACTGTCAACAAGGTGTTGGAAACATTCCTTAGAGATCTTGGTCGATATTGACATGACAGCATCCCGCAGTTGCTGCAGATTTGTCGGCTGCACATCTATGATGTGAATCTCCCATTTCACCACATCCTAAAGGTGCTCTATTGGATTGAGATCTGGTGACTGGAGGCCATTGGAGTACAGTGAACTCATTGTCATGTTCAAGAAACCAGTTTGAGATGACATGAGATGGTGCATTATCTTGCTGGAAGTAGCCATCAGAAGATGGGTACACTGTGGTCATAAAGGGATGGACATGGTCAGCAACAACACTCAGGTAGGCTGCGGCATTTAAACGAAGCTCAGTTGGTATTAAGGGGCCCAAAGTGTGCCAAGAAAATATCCCCCACACCATTACGCCACCACCATCAGCCTGAACCGTTGACACAATGCAGGATGGATCAATGCTTTCATGTTGTTTATGCCAAATTCTGACCCTACCATCTGAATGGCACAGCTGAAATCGAGACTCATCAGACTAGGCAACATTTTTCCAATCTTCTGTTGTTTAACGGTGAGCCCGTGCGAATTGTAGTCTCAGTTTCCTGTTCTTAGCTGACAGGAGTTGCACCCGGTGTGGTCTTCTGCTGCTGTAGCCCATCTTCTTGAAGGTTCAATGTGTTGTGCGTTCAGAGATAGTATTCTGCATTCCTTGTTTGTAACAAGGGGTTATTTGAGTTTCTGTTGCCTTTCTATCATCTCAAACCAGTCTGCCCATTCTCCTCTGACCTCTCACATCAACAAGGCATTTTTATCTACACAATTGCCGCTCACTGGATATTTTCTCTTTTTCGGACCATTCTCTGTAAACCCTAGAGATGGTTGGGTGTGAAAATCCCAGTAGATCAGCATTTCTGAAATACTCTGACCAGCCCGTCTGGCACCAACAACCATGCCACGTTCAAAGTCCCTTAAATCACCTTTGTCCCCATTCTGATGCTCGTTTTGCACTTCAGCAAGTAGACTTGACCACCTCTACATGCCTAAATGCACTGAGTTGCGGCCATGTGATTGGCTGATTTGCTATTTGTGGTAACAAGCCTACCTAATAAAGTGGCCGGTGAGTATGTACATTTCCTGTATCTGCCCTCAGTTTGGACAGCAGGATGAATGGTTCAAATTAGATTTTGCCCTTTTCCTGATCAGATCTGTGTGTTTAGACATGTTAGATGAAGGGCTTGGTTCATGATTGGAGCCTGAACTGGAACTGAACAGGTCTGATTAGATGCGACCGCTCACAGTTTGGACTTCAAAGACAAGATCGGCCATAAGCTATCACATCTCAGCATAAATTTAATCTGACTGGCTATCTAAATAAGCTCTTACAGTACTACAGCAGGTGTTTCATTAACGATAAACAGCACAATGTCTGCAACTAGCGTCAGTGCATTTCTGCAAATGATACTGCCTTCACAAAGCTCTTGTATCTGCGCTTCTGCACGCGTTAGGCTTAAATGGACGAATCAGTGCAGAGTGTGAATGCGATCTGAAAGGGAGGTGAAAAGTGATATGATAAATCCACACAGCACGAACGTCTATTCAGCGACCCATCACGCCCGGCGGAGAGAGTCCGGCCTTCGCCGATGAAAGGAGCGGGGCCTGACAAAAAACAAATCCATACTGGCCACAGGCTCCTCTCCAATCTATTTTCTGCTCAGCTGGTTTTAAATGAAGTTATTATGACTCATTAAAATGCCCGCAAGCTTGTGGAAGTCGGCCAATTACAATTTAAATTTAGCCTCCCCATACCCCCCCCCATTCTCTCCAAATCCTCCCCACCCCTACACCCCCCCATGCTTTTTCCCTCTGCCTGCACCATCACACCACACGGCTGCGTTTCCACCACTGGCTTACAGCTGCCATCAAAGCCTTGATCTTTGAACACAAACGCAACCCAATAAACAAACAAATCATCATTTTTTCCAGCCAGCCTGCCAAAGGAAGAAACAGCAGAAATCTGGTGAGGCTGCAGAGCTTGCTCGCCACAATGCCTTCATTAACATGGCTTAAAGCCCCCAAAAACATGTATTAACTGAGACTGACCAGTCTAATGAAGGAACGACCCTTTTTAAAGAGCAAACTCTGTTTATTCTGCAACCACAACTACAAACAAGTTACGCCTTCATAGGTGAAACAGTTTGACTCCTATTTGGTCAACAACACCAGGTTATCAAATGGAAGATAGATGCTATTGCACAATAAAGATTTACCATGATATTGACTGATATAAAAGCAAGATATGCCTTCAAACAGCTTTCAAGGCAGGACCGCATTCAGTGTTTGTCACCCTCATAAAACAATAAAGGGATGCTTCAGTCAGACGCTACAGAGAGAATGGAGACTGCTGTGCTGCTGCAGCTAGACCTGATGTCAGTGACCCTTTTTTTAGTCTTTATTTTTTTAAATGACCAAAAGGTGTCTTTCCAATATGCCTTGTGATCATACAATTCATTCAGGATGCTCCTTTTATTACCCTCCTTCTAATGTCCAATATTCTGAGAACAAGGGCATCATCTCAATTCCTCACTCTTTCTAACAGTAAAGGAGCAGCACAGAGGTAACAACTGTCTTCTCTCCTCTAGTTGTGCCTCTGTGCCTTTTGCTTTATTTTTCAGACTGCGAGGGGTGTGTGCGTGTACGCGTGTGTGTTCTGTGCTGTATCGCTCTCATTTCCAGCAGAACAAATTAATCTGTGCCCTTCCAGCAACGCTCCCCTTTTGACAAAGGCTGCTCAGAGGAGAAAAATGATGAAGCAAATCCAAAATTCAATTGCCTGTGTTCTGTTTTAGAAGGCACACGGTGTACTGTACAGACCATAAAACTCCCAAACAGCCTCCAGACGCTGCTGCAATCACCCTCCATCAAAACACTTTGTCTCGCATACAAAAATAAGACCCGGCATCGAGCTGAATACCAAATCAGCCCATTAGAGCACAGGGGCACTTGCTACTTAGCAACCAAAGGGATTTAAAGCCGCAATACCCAACAACAAAGGAATAAGATCAGGATCTTTTACAGGGTATTACGGGCTAGTTCCAGTTTATTCTGTGCTTTAATCGAAAAACGTTAGCAGTACAAACGCGGATATGCAAACAATAGTAAGATTAAAAAAATAAATAAATAAACAATTTTTTTATTGTTTTCTAATATAGTATGCAAAGCAATTACTATATATTGGCAAAGACTACATAATATTTTTCTGTCAAATCAGAGTTCAAATAGAAAACGTGCAGTGTGTGTGTATATCGCTGCTGTCGGAAGGAAACCTCGTATCTCCATTTTTTTTTTTACATTTTTCAGTTTCTGACATATATTGAAATTTATTTTTGTCCTTTACATTGCATGTATATTTCGTGATGAATGGACTAGAAGAAATTACCCAAAATGACTTGGAAGGAAGTCTGGTTCCATTGACTTACACAAAAAGTAAAGCATGTTTTTTCCTTCTCTTGTTAAGTTCTCATTTTGGAGATTAAGGTTTTCTTCTGACAACAGAGAGAGATTATAATATAATATAACATAACCTAGTATTTTTATATATATACATACATACATACATACATACATACATACATACATACAAACACATACATATAAACACACACACACACACACACTCACCTACACACACCTAGAGGTGAGTAAACTACAGGCTTCATTAAAGGCAGATAAGAGGATGCAGCAATACACCTAAGAGCATGAGGGATCTGCTCAGTGCTGGCAAACATCAAAGGCATCACTGCCAACAGCCAGTTTCAGCACACTGGTCCCAAGGTTAGAACAGGAAAGTGTTCCCTGTTTCTGACCGTCCAAGACTGAGCTTATAGCACAGCCCACCCAGAGGCGTCATGGGAATAAACTCCTTTCAGCTTTCTGATGAGGAGCAAACTTGCCGGACAATTACAGGGCCATTACCCGGACGCCTAATCATCTCTCCTGGACCTTATAATGGAGGAGATTTATGCCCCACATAATTCAAGTGTTGTTTTAAATGGGGGTTTAATGTACATCAACAGGTCAGGGGAAAGTATTATGGGTTTAAACCACCAGAGAGAAGTTAGGGCACGCGGCCAAACAGAAGCTCAGGCCATTTATCCACGCTGCCCGTCATCCCTCGCTAATGCTCCGCAGGGAGGGGGAGAAAGAGAGAGAGCAGTGAGAGAGGGAGGGTGAGAGAGAGTGAGTGAATGAGTGGGGGCTTTATCAGCTGCTCTAAAGAATTTACATGAGAGCATGGAGAGTCGAGGCATTTTCCTACTTTTTTTCCCTCCACCTCTTTATTTAGAGCCCATTCTCTCGGTCCCCCCTAAGCCCTCCCTTCGCCCGTCCCACTTTCAAGCTCTGTATTTTGGAATATGTGGCTTGGAAAGCAGTCAAGTTTCATTAATTTCTGGTTTGGGTACAGTATGTTCCTGGACACACATCTGCGAGCGATCATAAACGCTCTGGAATGCTGGCAGAACATCCAGACCTGCCGGCAGCCGATGATGTCATCACTCTGAGAGAAGAGCTGGCGAGTGGCCAGACTGAGGGAGCCCAGCGCTCACTGGCTCTGAGAGCAAGAGCACGAGAGAGAGAGAGAGAGAGAGAGAGAGAGAGAGAGAGAGAGAGAGAGAGAGACAGACAGACAGACAGACACACAGAGAGAGAGAGAGAGAGAGAGAGAGAGAGAGAGAGAGAGAGAGAGAGACACAGACACACACACAGAGAGAGAGAGAGAGAGAGAGAGAGAGAGACAGACACACACACAGAGAGAGAGAGAGAGAGAGAGAGAGAGAGAGAGAGAGAGAGAGAGAGAGAGAGAGAGAGAGAGAGAGAGACAGACACACAGAGAGAGAGAGAGAGAGAGAGAGAGAGAGAGAGAGAGAGAGAGAGAGAGAGAGAGAGAGAGAGAGAGAGAGAGAGAGAGAGAGAGAGAGAGAGAACCAAAATGAGAGAATGAAAGCAGACAGACAGAGACAATGAGAGCCGAGAGAGAGAGCCGAGAGAGAGAGAGAGAGAAACAGAATGAGAGCAGAGAGACAGAGAGAGAATGAGAGCAGACAGAAAGCAAGCAAGAAATCAGAGAAAAACAGAAAAAAAAACAGAACTCTCCCTGCGTTCCACACATGCCTCAGATTTTTTTTTTACGTCTTAATGCTTTAGCCATTTATAACGATATGCACACTCTGAGCAGGTGTCAGTCAGGTGTAGTGGACTGTGTGAATATAGATGATGTCAGGGTCAGACTAGCTTGGACCTTTTTTCTTCATTACACACACTTTGCTTTGCTAGCATGTATAAGCACTGAAGACTGAGGACACGAACCAGGAAACTGACGTAGACAGAGCAGACAAACGCTCCTACACAACACAGATAATGGCACCCCAACAATGGAGCTAAAGAACAGCCCACGGGCACAATAGCACAGTTATAATTGTGGAAAAAAGGGCTAATACAGTGCCATCAAAAGCAGCAAAGCCCGTCTGCTTAGCGGACAACTTGAGTGCAACAGTTACTGACTCACAATAGCATAGAAACTCATCTCCACACATATGGGTGGCAGTGTCCTACATGGGGATACATTGATTGAGCTTTTTCTCTACTGATGGATATTCTGATATCTAAACTGACCTGATACTGGTGCTCTGATAAAGCACTTGAGTTTTGTATTAGCAAAGTACAAATACACAGCAGAGGAGGTCAAACACCAACAGTCAATGCAGATTTAGGCAATGTTTAAAGGGCCCATATGTTACATTTCTGTTTTATTTCTACCCCTGAGGTCAAGTCAGGACATTTGCAAAGTTTTATGTACTGAAGACAGTCATGGTTCCCTTTTATATGACCATTTTCCAACTTTTCTTCATTCCTTAACATTAGAAAGGCTGATTTTGTATGACTGGCGTTTGTGTGAATTAGCTTTGCTCTGATTGGCAAATGCGTTTTGAGCCTCATTCAAGAAGCAGTCCAGGTAAAAACACTTTTATAACTCTATAACTTTAAAATTAAACTCTATAACTGTAAGATGAATATGCGGATATATCTATTTCAATCTAGTGGTTTTCATGAGATCACAGAAATGATTAATTCAAAATACGCTGTTTTTGCTACTTAGTTTCCATATATGGATGGTATGGTCTGTGGAGTGAACTTTGTAAATATTAACAGTATATACATACATACTACATTACTAAAAATTATTTCCATCATATTGGCCCTTTAAAACCTGGGCATCAGATCCTGGCCCTGAAGATCTACCAGCCTGGAGAGTTAAGATCCAACAAGCCTAGCTCTAATATCCAGAAACTCTAAAGTCCTTTATTATCTAGTTCAGGTACGTTAGATTAGGGCTGGAACTAAAATCTGTAGGGTGGTAGAAAATTGTTACATCATAAAATCTTCTGGAAAGTGGATTGATCACACCTGACTAATAAATCTTTTTAATAAAAAGTTTAATAAAGCTAGCATGGATGCCGATATCGATCCAGTAGATCAAATCTGCACATCACTAGTTCTAAAAGAGAAAACGTGAAGTTGTCTCTTAATGATTTTAGTTCCAAATGTCAAAGGCTCTCCAAAGGGCTGGTAGCATTAGCCACTAATACAGCGCTAAACTGGGACTAGTAAACAGGGCTATAGGTGCTGGTAGCTCAGTAGAGGGCTGCTGTAGCCTGGTGAGAATGGACCCTGCTGTCTGAGCCCTACCTTTAGTCTACTGAGCTAATGAAGTCAAGTGAGGTCCACCAGCTGGGCCCTCTGGAGAATAGCACACAGACTTAATCAGCCTGGGCCAGGCACTCCGGCCTGCTAATGAGAGTGTTCACACAGCCCCACGAGAGTGTGTGCGCGCGTGCATGTGTGTGTCTGGACGGTTCAATTCAGCCCCGTCTTGTCTGAACACAGGTGGGTGAGGAAGCAATAGGACCATTCTGCTCTGTTGCTCTCATGTCAGGTGCTGGTTATGTCACTACACTGTTGTTGACCTCCTATTTGTTTGGAGGCTCTTTTTTCCCTTGTTTTTTTGAAGGGCAGAAGCGAGACAACAGCAATGAACAGTTCATAAAAAAAGCTCAGGATAAAGACCTCCAGGAACAGGAAGAGACAACAAAATAAAGGGGCCAAATCATGGTGAGAGTTACATGTCTCTAAGCCTTTTGTCAAGCATCTTCACCTTAGAAAGAAAGAAAGAAAGAAAAAAAGAGAAGGCAGATCTAAATATGTCTCTTGGCCAGGCCGACGAGACCCAAGTCTTCCACTGTGCTCTTTGAAGTCACAAGGGGAGCTCACATAACACTAATAGCCCAGCAACGCTCCAAATGGCTGAGTCACTTTTTTTTTTTTCCCTCCCCCTTTCACTTCACCGCCGCGCTCTCTCAGTACCCAGCAGCTCGTGGACCATGTTGACCTTAACCTGAGGAGAAAACATGAGCACACGCCATTCCATTATTGGGCCCTCAGCGCAAATGCCTCCCCACCCAAGGCTTCCTGCTCATGGTTCCAGACATCATGGACCACAGAAAGGTATTTCTGATGGTCGCCAAGCATTGACAGACCCAACACACTACCAACTATTTCACAACACAACATAAAAGACAACATATATAACTTCATATATTAATAAAAAACTTTAAATACTTTATATACTTTTTTTCTTAGCAGTCATTCAGTAACCTACAGTCTTCCGTGAAGGTTTGGGCACCCCTTCTCAAATTACACATTATGTTGATTTTCAAAGTGAAACAGATCTTCTACACAGAACACACTACTACTGCACATTTAATTTCTGCATGCTTACTTGCTGAATTCAAGATATTGAGGGAATATACAGAAATTGTGCAGTACAAATTCTGAAAAAAATGTTTTCTGTGTTGACTTATTTTCACTTAAAGCAACACCATGTAGGATTTGGAGATCGAGGCCTTTCTAGTGGGAATATGTGATTACATGCAACACAGAAGAACATTTCTTTAATGTTGGCTGTGCTTCAGACCCCCACAAGCATCTGACTTTTGTGAGTGCAGTTAAAGAGTATCCTAAGAGAAGTCAGTCACAACATGGTATCTGACGTGTCTTCTGAGGATGTGAGCGAATTATCTGCTACTGTCATCATATCTTCATCAGTATAATGCTGATTTTGCATTTGAGATTGAAACTTTGAGTTGGACCATCTTTTTGAGCCTATGCTTGTGATGTTAATACATAAAGACATATGATGTGATCCAAGAAATTCCTGCCAAATCCATCCTCTGACTTTTATATGATTATTACAGGGCGACTCAGCAATGCACTCACACAATAGTGTGTTCTTTTTTTCTCCATACTCTAATGCTACTTCTTTCAGTTTTCACAACAAATATTTAGTGCTGCTTTAAATCTACAAAAATGTAATCTGACCAGGGGCATAAACTTTTGCATTCCACTGTATTCTGCTGTCAAAATGAGAAGTGCCTTTAATCTGCTACTACAAATTATTTGTGAAATACTGTGAAACTATGAATTATGCGGTTATAAGAGTGCAGAACTGAGACGTGGGAAATCTAAGGACTCTTAAGGTTTAGGGCTTAATTACATATCTTTTTTTTTTTTTTTGCAGATTTGTGTATGAAATTTGTGTACAAAATGCCACAAATTTTCAGTCAGAGGGGTAAAAATTGTAGGCCTCCAAGTCGCTCTAAGGAAACAGGAAGCAAACATGGATCTTAAATTTAGTGAGTTTAGTGAAAACAAAAGAAGAAAAAAAAACATCCAGTTATGCGCCCCCTATTTCACAGTCCATGCCAGACATCACACGCCCTCCACCTGCAAAACACAGGCACGTGCAAGCTCCCGGACCACCACAACCACCACTGCTGTCAGACAATGATTTAAAAAAAAGAAAGAAAAAAAAAAGACAAACATTGGAGACTGAGAAAAAAAAAAAAAAAAAAAAAAAAAAAAACTGGCACAAGATTCACTGTACATACTGTACCCTCGGCTGTGGCAGGCGGCCCAGGCTGGCGCCCCGCCAAGTCTACAATAAAACAAACATAGAGACAGCGTGCACCAGCCGAGAGGATGGAGGGAGGAGGGAGGAGGCCTGTGCAAGGCTGAAATTGTACACCACAATACACACCGCATGCCTAATATTCTCCTCCACCTTCTCGGCCTTTCTGAAGCCAGGAGAGCAAGAGGAGGAGGGATAAGCCAGAATCACCGTTGCAAGCGCTGATAAAAATCAAACTGCTCAAAACAAGAAGGATAAAAACAGAAAGTTTGCGAAGGAGAGGAAAAAAAAAAAAAAAAAAAAAAGAATCAAAAGGGCCTTGCTCCGTCTCTTGCTTCTCTGCCACTGTCTGCGTCTATAAAAGTGCTTCCACTGAAAAGCTTGAGCATTACACAAGAGTGAAGCTCTCAAGAGTCGAGCTGCTACAAACAAAAAAATAAAAATAAAAAAATCAGGTTAGCGTTGTGTGTCAACTAGCAGACGAACGTCAAACTCTACACCCTCCTCCTTTTTTTCCCTTTTTCTTTTTTTTTTTTTTGATGCACTAAAAATACGATGCCTGCAATGCTCAGTTATTACAACTGTTGAGGGGGAAACTGTCTGTGGCTGTTCCCTCGGTGAACATCTTACAGAATTATGAGTAGTTTTCCAAGCCTTTCTCAAAACAAAGCTGTCATCATTGTCGTGATCATTATCATCACAACTGCTGTGATTACAGATTCAGTTCTTGGCATGTTGTTCAGACTGGGTCTTCAGGGAAGGTGGGAAAAGCGGAAATTGGAGGTGTCCCTTAACAGACACACAACAGCCTTGTGGCACTCCTGACCTGTCAAACAGAGTCCAAGGGTTCCTAATGCAAGTGTTCAAAGGGACCCACTGACCGGAACTGGTTAAAATTTTACCTATTCCAACTAAGGTTCAACTGATATAACAGTTAGACAATAAAACTGTTTGATATTAAGGCTCCAGCGTCCATATTAGCGAAAATATCAGTATTGGTGACAAATTTCATACTGATCAGCCTCTAACCTAAGCACACCTTCTCCAGTTAAGTAAAGGCTGGATAATTAGCTGATGAACTGGAGGCAGGGAATAGTTCAAACAGTGCAGGGTGGTGGGTCCTGAGCACTGAAGTTCAGAATCACTCATCTTTCATTCTGAAGCCTCTTTACAGACCATCTCTCTGAGAGAACCTAGTGCAAGGGGCGTGGACAACTCCAAGAGATCCCAAAAAGGTACAGAAAGAGAGGGAAAGAAGAGAGAGAAAAAGTGGACCAGACTCATGCCTCAAGCACTAAAATGGAAGCAAACGCATTTCCGTTTGCACCTGAAAAGGGCTGAAGGTGCTAAGGGCAGCTCTCCATAGACCACAGAAGAAGTGATTCTTTTTGAAGTGTTCTCCAGCCTGTATGCAGACAAAAATAAATAAAAAATAGCCAGCGTCTGAGCTTGGGATTATCCTCCACTCGTTTTATCCAAACTGCGCAATCCTGCCTCCCATACGGCTTTCTGGATTACAAAGTCTTACCATAATGACATGAAGTATACTTTGTGTGTGTGTGTGTGTGTGTGTGTGTGTGTGAGTGAGTGAGTGAGTGAGTGAGTGAGTGAGTGAGTGAGTGAGTGAGTGAGTGAGTGAGTGAGTGAGTGAGTGAGTGAGTGAGAGAGAGAGAGAGAGAGTGTGTAACAGCACATTGACTGTGGGCCAGCATGGAACAGTAGATGAGAGTCAACACACTGTTCCCTTGTCTTTATTAGAGAGCGGCTCTCATAAATGTCACCGTAGAGCACATGCACGGTGGGTAGCCATCATGAGTGCAATGGTGCTACAATATCTCCACGGAGTCTGTTATTGAACATGCATCTTGGGATTAGAGCAACCTCTAAAATAAACATTAGATATTTTCTTAGGGCAGCTTTTCTCATGCTGAGTTGTGCATGAATTGAATTGAGTAGCCCAGCATGAAATGCCATTCATCTCCCCACTCAACTTAGCTTCAAACACCCATGCGAAAAAGTCAATCCTATTTCACTCTATGGAGATATTGACATCAAAAATATGCATTGTTATGGAGGAAGGTGACTCCATTGCTTGCTCAGGAGGGACAATCTGGATAGTTTTGCTAGCAAATCTAATCTGATCTACATCCCCAATTACCGTTCCAGAATCAATTACTTCACTAAAGTGCCGTTCATTACCATGGGTGCACACCTGCTCTGTACAAAGAAAAAAAAATATATAGAAGATCTGATCAAATGGCACAGAGTAACATTGTTCCACCACAGTGAAGCTGACTTTTGGAGCAGATCTGGCCACGTTTGGGAGATCCCACAGAGTTTACAGACTCCTTATAAACTAGATTCACTTCGGACTCCTTCGGCCCCCTATAAAAAACTCCAGCTCCAGTAAAAGCCCAACAGAGCAAATAAGCCTCCCATGATTTAGACAGGTTAGCAGAATCAATAGCCTGTGTGTGTGTTGAATTACATGGCTGTTAGGCTAGTAATGCAATAAGTGTTAGCACACTGCTGCTGGCACATCTCCTCAGTAGCCATTTCCAGCATTTGGTATTGGGCGTGATTCGTGAAAGGATTCCACAGACATGCTAACAATTTAAAGGAGTTCAGATGTACTCTGGTTTGCTCTCTCTAATGTCACTATTTATGTACAGTCCTCCTTTGTGTCATCACCACAAAATATGACTCTCTCCTGGTGGCATGCTATTTCGAGCTGTGTTTTCAGCCTGGCTGAGCTATATTTGGCTATGGATGTACAGACGTGGAGGCAGGCCCCTACAGATGTAAGCGGGTGAGTATTACCTGAGTGAGACAGCAAGTGCATCCTCAGGCGTAGGCTGTCTAGGAAGCGCTTGCCGCACAGCTCACAGCCGTAGGTTTTCATTCCGCTGTGCAGCTTCCTGTGGAGAGAGGCAGGGCAAAACAACATCAGTGACTGCTGCACAGCCAACTCCATTTATTTAACTCACACAAAGACACAGCGCTCAAATCCTACCCCCTCTCCTAAGTACACAACGTACATGATTTGATTAGGGGGCTAAACGCTAAAGACAGAACAGTGTAATTTCACCTTGCAAATGGGACGAAAGCAGCCCTTCGCGGCTCAATGTTTAATAGGACAGGAGGACAAAATGGTGCACTATGTGGCAGTAAACTGTCAGCTATCACGAGACAGACAGAATATAGCTAGCTAGTGCTTTAAAGAAGACTTAAGCAATGACAAAAAGGCTATTAATTCATAACATAGACATTCAAGAGTGTCTTTAAGACGATTTCAACAGACAAGCTTCAGAAAAATAGGAAGTGATTTACTCAGTGCTACACAGGAGCCACGCTGTTAAAATTCTCAATGGCACACAAGGTTTTAAAGTGCTATTGTCCATTCATGTAGTCCCTCAGTGGCAATGAAGGAGCTCTTTATCTGAACAGAAACATATAGATGCCCTGTGAGCCCCGAGATAGTGCGCATTTACTCAACTTGCAGGGCGGGCTGCCTTTCGGCCCTTCAGGCGTCATTTCAAACAGGGGGTTGACCCTTCTCTGGACAGAAAATGAAACATTTGTTCTCTTAATTATACAGTCCCTGCACTGCTGGCACAGACAACCGATGTGAACAGGTCCAAACTGGGTGAGTAGGCCTGTTACGATCATTACATTTTAGCTGCCATATAAGTGCAATTAACAATTTAATTATTTTGTTTACTGTAATGCAACTTAGAGTGATCAAATTGACTGCTTAGCTATCCTGCCTCCTAGCTGTTAATGCTTAGAAGCTCCCAACTGAACACAGAAGCAGCTTGAGCTCAAATAAGCAAACATTACTCACTGCTGCCCTCTAAAGGTGTTCGTTGTTTTTGTAAGACCCATTTGGATAATTGCACTTTGTTTTTGTTTTTTAATTCACATTTACCTCAACCCAGAAGATTAAAAACAAAACCAATTCGCATTTTGCTGTGACAAACATATAATTGTGATGGATAACAGCTGTGGAAAATAAATAATCAGCTCAAATAACTGAGATCATGTGATTATGTAATAACTGACAGGCCTGGGTGCAGAAAGAGAGAAATCTCATTCTTGTTTGAGTTAATCCATAGCACACAGCAAACACAAACACAGCAACACTAGACACTGGCCAATATATCCAAACGTTTTGTGGCAATTATGACAGCTGCAATTAGCATTCCAGATTGACCCCCTGACCTATGCAGGGATTAGCATGAACCAGTGAACGTTCATGTGTGTCTTTCTCAGGGTAGACAACAAAGAGCAGGGTATCTGAATCTTTAACTAGGCTAATCATCAGACCCATTGCATCCTCACATAGATAAGCCGGTAAGACCAATGCAAAGTCAACAAAAATGATTTCCCAACTCAGCTTGGTTAAGAGCTAAGTGAGTGCCCACCCATAAAGAACACGAAATTGAGCCATGGCAGGTAAGCAGGTTTATTGTTTTATGGATGTCCCTTGCTTAAGTAGACTGTAGTGGAGCAACCAGCTGCTCAAAGAAAGAACGCTGGCAATGTGTTACAAGTGGTGAGCCGAATTAGTTTTTATTAGCATGCTTACAGCATTTGGTAATTGTTTCCAGAGTAGTAATTAGCTCATTGTTTGCACCTCCGTGCCAAAAGTATACATGTTTAACAAGAACCAAAGGCAGGCTCTTGTCCTGTTTCTATTTATGCTTAAAAAGTGAAGAATGATTATTGCAAAACATATGGTTATAGCATGGATGGCTATGTGTTTACTTTTATGCCATAAATTGCATATTAAACATTTAGCAAGACAGAATAAGAACCACAGGCTTTGTAACTTTAAACTGATTACTTTGGTTATGTTGCTGTCTGAATCAATTAATTGTTCACGTCACTGAACAAATATTTAGCAAAGATGCCACTTTGTTTCGAATTATGCTTACCAACGTCACATGGTAGCTTGTAGCGATTTAACTGGTTTTGCCATGAATCCGAGTTGGCGGCAAAAACTTAGTGGGCAGATTTCTAAAGCAAGGAAGTGCGGTCTAACCTCAGTGAGAATAAATTGATGGAAAACCATTTTAGGCACTGAGCAGAGAGTGGGGGGAAAAAACTTCAGAAAATAAACACAAGAATAGGACAGGGGGGGAAAAAAAAAAAAAAAAAAAAAAAAAAAAAAAAAAAAAACTTGCAAAGCGTCCAAAATCCTGATGGCTGTCTACTAGATGGGGATTGTGGAGACCCAACAAACAAAGAGAAGAATGAAGCAGCAAAGCCCTTTGGCAAGCTGTAAGTAATTAAAAAGGCCTGTAAACGCCTCCCAGGATAAAGGGCACTTCAAAAGGCAGGCGGGTGAGTGAGTGAGTACTGGAGGAAAAAAATGGTTGGGGGTGGGTTATTGGTGGGCTGGGAAAAGTCAGGGGTCTGTGCACCTTTGGGAGTTGGGAGTAAAGCTGTACTGCTGTACTTGGATACTGTATGGAGAGCCTTCACTCAAAGGCCTTTGTGTGCCCTCAATCTACCCATTGTCCTTTTCCTTTGGCCTGAGAGGAGAGTTGCCAGAGTGATCAGAAAGTGACATCATTGCAGTCATACCTCATAACTCATTCAGGTTTTAATTCTTTTTGCCTGCCTTTTACATTGTATGGCGCATGGGACAACATATTTGGTCTAAAATAGCTAAGAAGAAACTGTTTTTATTAATGTATATCAAAGCTAAAGTTAAAATAAACATTTTATCTGTCTCTTTGAAAGTTGCTATTTCGGAGATCCATGGTATTGTTGCGATAGTGACTATATACTGTCAGAATACTTGAGCCCAAGAACCAATGGACAGATTGCTCAACTAGAGGTGGGGGAGCCCACACACTAAACGCCAGGGAAGTCTAGAAACTTGTAGAAATGTAGGCAGTGCAACAAATTCTATAAATCATTATTTAGATTGGGTTGAACTTATGGGTAACTCTTTAGAGAAAGGCAGCATTCACAAGACACCTACACAAACCTTTCATGCCAACTGACATTCTTATATAGACATTTATACAGGCTTTAACAAGCGTCAGTTGTAACACCTACTGAGGTAAAATGGCATCAACACTGACAAATGTAGTTTGTTAACCAACACTTGCTGGAATAAATCTTTATAAATGTCAGTTTATGACAGATGTCATGAAAGGCTTATGAAGGTGTCATGTAGCCTTGCCATCATTCAGTAAAGAGTTACCAAATTATGTGTCTAGTTAATGAAAGACAGGTTTATCATCTATAATTTAACTATAGGAGTGATAACATAGGCTACAAGTGGTATGCTTTTGACTTCTAATGTGAAAAGGCCACAGAGAGGGGCTGTGAACTCTAGCCTTTATTACCAAGTTGTATTTTCTGGACAACCAGAAGTGACCCCTGTTTATGGGGCAGACGCGCACACACGCACACACACGCACACACACACACGCACACACACGCGCACCTCTTATGTGTGAACTGTGGCAGCTCCCTTTCCCCTCAGGTCTCTCCAACCAGCTGTGCTTTTAATTTGCCACAGAAACTGTAGATGGTGTGTGTGTTTTGTGTGAAAGACTGAGATGGCGGGGGGACCACGAGTGCCTAAAACAGACTGACTGTAGTCATTAAGGAAGCCGACATAAAACTCTCTCAAGCCATTTACTCAGTTAATAAGCGACTTTGTCCAACAGTCAGTTTTGACAATGGCAATAAATTTAAAATTTATGTCAACAAAACATATGCTGAACACCTCATTTCAGAGCCGGAGTGGCGCACTGGCTCGTAAATCAGGGCCATGTTTGAAACCCAAGTAGATTATGGGGCAGTGTTATTGAGCTGTTACAGCTCAGCCCATATAAATCTGAACTTTCTCGCTCCAGAGTGGACCCCAGGCCGTCCATCATACCCAGGAGCTCCCCTGTCACAAGAGCCAGCTCACTGCCTCCCAGTGGGACAGAGGGGTAAGCTGCTCTGCTGCCTCTCCGGCCATACACAAACAGCAGCTCAGCTAAAAGACTATTAAGCAGACTCATCTAGGAACAAGCAGTTATTAAACTGCATTCAATAGCCTGAGATCTCTTCCTATAAAATCCTCTCTCAGAAAAGAGCAAAAACCTCCAACTAAAATTAATCAAGTGCGAAAAAGCTAGGTCACTTAGTGCCTATACACTGTAGCGTCTATAAACCATGCTCCACTGTCCATCGTCTACTGTCCTCTGCTGTGTTCTTTTTCAACCTTGCTACCCTGTCTAATCTGTTAGTTCCTCCAAAGCAGAGTCTTGAAATATAACGTTTTTACACTACAGCCTTAATCAGGCTTGAAATTTTGAACAAGCCATCAACTGTAGCAAACGAAAAATCTGTCCAAACCCAACCAGAACATTTCCACCACCAACTGGAAACGAAAACACCATTTTGCAAATAGGGCATCAATAACAAAAAAAGCATCAATAATATCTGACTAGATATAGAAAACCACAGTATGTCGCATCGTATTGCATCATTTTATTGTGACAAGCCTCTTAGCTTTGTGGCTAGTGTGTTAGCTCAAGACCAACATATTAGCTTGTGCCTAATGTGTGAGTGTTATCTTAGGGCACTGTAAAGCTGCACCTTTGTTTCAGATATTTTACTTTTATCATGTAGAATGTTTTTTCACTAAAACAGTAACACAAAGCACAATTTTAGCCTCCTTATTTTTGTTTTAACGTTTACAGAAACAGGACACCACTGCACTGTGTTAGATTTATTTAGATTTCTTTATCTTTACACCCCTATTAAGTAGGTAAAGTCTTGCTTGAGGGCTCAGCATGGGAAGGTTGCAATAAACTCAGACATCAGTAAGCAATGCAGCATTTAAAAAAAAAAATCTGTTTAATTTCTGAAAATATCAAACTATATTCACAAATCAGCAACATTGACAATTTTTTCATATTTAGTGACAGCACCTATTAACTTAATTCATACTTACAATGACAATCATCCCTATATCACTGATAAGCAAATTAGCCTAATTATCATCTATGCAAATATAAAGTTTAAAATGTGGCCTAGAACTTTCATGTTCCATGAGAAATTTGATGGTGAAATTTGAACATGATTTTCAGATATAGAGTTTGACAGACCTTTGACATTAACAGCTGGGTCTGGTCAGTTTTGGACAAATATTTCCATTTCCACTTGTCCTGCAGGCTGCATGCTTAATATGCTTAATAGGCATGGCTTTGGAGTGTGTGATTCGCAAGCGGATGAGCAACACACACCAGTCTAAAAAATGATAATGCAGGAGAGGGGACACTAAGAGGCAGTGCCTGGGAACAGCAAAGCTGCGCCATGCAGCCAGCCAGGCCCCCTATTCATCGGCCCTTGCAAGGTCCCACTCAAGCCTTAAAAAGCATGCCAGCCCATGTGCGCGGTCAGATTAAGGTATTTGTCAAAGGGGGCCCAACAATGTGCCCAAAAGGGCCAGAGAAAGAGATGGGGGGGGGGGGGTGAAAGGCGGTAGCAATCAGTCAGTCTATCGTCCCTCTCGCTCTTAATAGAGATTTCAGTCAGGTGTTGATATCACCGTGCCAAAACATTAACATAACGATGATTAATACTAATTGACTTTTCTATAGATCCCCTTTTCAAACAGACAGGTTGACTGACCCCTCCAATAAAGTCCATAAAAAAGGAAAAGACAAAATGCAGCTGAGAGATTTAATCATAAGGTTATATATCAACCCTGATTAAATTAGAAATTGTATCTTTTTTTCATTAACTGTTAACTTTTCAATGCAAGTTAATGAACCATATTTAATTCCAAGATACACTTATGAAACCTATAATATATTTGTATACACACACACACACACACACACACACACACACACACACACACACATACAAACACACGGTTACCAAAAGTTTTAGACACCTGCAAAATTGGCAGTATGCATTTATTTGGTCAAATGTTTGTCTGCCAATTTGTTCAGTTAACCATTTCTAAACCTCCCACCATGGCAGCCCAGTATTATTTGCAGTTATCATCATACCTGGTTTATCTAATCAATACTCCATTATGTTAAATCAAGTGCTGGTGATGGAATTTAACAAATCCATGTGATAGCCGGGTTATCAGGAAAAACTCTGGAACGTAGCTCATAAGACATCAACTGCTTTTTTTGAAAATAAGAAATTCTTGTTACTGCTTACTGTATTTATTTTTACTTGCATTTGTTCTAATGACATATGGTGTATTAACAAGCAAAACCACACAGACAAATGGCTTTAAAAAAAACATGTATATATTCCTTAGGATTAGGAGAAAAAAATGGAGTTACATGTTAATGACAGCAACAGGTCTTACTGTGCAAAAATTCTGAGATCATCAGTCATTTATTAAATTTCTAGTCAAAATACTAATTAAAAACAAGTTATTAATGTTCCAGGAGATAAACAAGGAATTAAAAAAATAAAGAAAATTAAGTGGGAAAGACATAAAAAAATAGTTTTTATAATAGTTCTAATAGTTAAAATTGATTAAAAGATCTATAGACAATGGGACTCCTAACAGCTATGCAAACTGTCCACCACCAAAACTGTCACACCTGGATAAACAGTAAAACGTTCATCTTTAAGAGAAAGGAGACAATCAAGCGCCACTCTTGCCTCAAATATGAAATAATCTACAGGTGTTTTTTCCATCCTCCCACTGTAAGAGGACAACTCAGTGCTATGGGTCTGAAAGGATGTGTACCTCTCAAGAAGCTCTTACTAAGATAGGGAAACAGACAAACAACATGAAAATTTAAAAAAAAAAAAGAAAAAAAAAAAAGCTGCTGGTGTTCTCAGAACAACAGCCTGACCATCCCAGAGCTCTGACCTCAATATCACTGAATGTTTGAGATGTGAATCAGATGCAGAAAATGCAATAAACTTCTGAGACTGAACTAAGACCAAGTTGTTCTTAACAGCTGTTCTAACTGGAAGTTAGATAAATGATGAGTGTTCTCTGACTTCAGCACAGAACTGTATACAGAAATCATTTCCATGAATCCACACAGAAGCTAGGAGACGGTCCTGGTCAACAAAGCCTAAAATAAATGTAAAACCTGGACGAGAGCAGTCAACAAACTGTTTATGTCTTACTCTCATCTACGGTACATAGCTAGGCTAACTATGTGTAGCATCTTGGTTTTATTTTAGCAGTCTTCGTAGAGAGGACCAGTGAGTTTTTTTCCCCAGCCCTTTCCAGCCCATTAGGAATGAATGAGGCAGGCAATGGTGAATCAGATGGTATGGGGAAGAGCTGGGGGGAAAAAAAGATGGAAAAAAAAAAAAAAAAAGGACAACAGCAGCATCCACACCAAAAAAAACAAACAAAAAAAACGATCACACTGAAGCTGAAGAGACGAGCCCACCCTCACACCCTGTAACTGCATCCAGGAGAAGCCATTACAATGTTTATGAACCCTGATGAGAACACACGTTTACATTTACAGCACTTACAAAGGTCCACTCTGACTGACGCAAAATTAAATAATCTGACTGACGCTTTTCGCCGTCTGCCTTTGTTTCAAGATTCCTTTTCTTTTCCTTCTTTTTTTCCCCCTCCACCCCTCCCCACATCAAAATGTATCAAGCGGCTGGGTAATGCTGGGCGGCGCTGGCTGTTTATCAGCGAGTCGTCCCGCACATATCAATGACTCGGCCCCCTCTGTCCCTGCGGCGAGACGTTCATATGAATTCCAGCCACACTCACACATGCTGCAAACTCGTGCTAAGCATTGATGAGTAGCAGCCAGAGCAAGATCGGGAGGGGGAAAAAATAGCAAAAGAGAGAAGCTGCCTTTATTATGATACAGACACAGCTGTTATGCAGAATGTGCACGTATTAATACATACAGATCCACCCCGCACAGCTCGACAGATAAGGGCAGACAACATTTTCGTAGGCCGCATATTACACGGTGCTAGTGAAGGTGGGGAGAAATGGCACACTATCAAAGCCTCGAAGGAAGATGTTATCCCAATTCCAATGCACCGGGCTCAGAAAAGAGTTTTGTGAAGTGCCCAATTATCAATGTGGAAGTATTACACTGCACAGTGAAGGTTATCAATAAGACATGGCCTTGTTTTTTGCCCAGATCAATCCTCTTTTCTATTCTCAGAGAATGTCATTTGTGGTACCATTGCTGAAGTCAGGGCTGGGTTAAATAACTGCTGTGCTGTCCAGGCTTCCCTGTGTGTCGCCTGCAAAGGAGGGGGTTAGGGTTGGGGGGGGCTGGCTCTTCAAAACAAGACAGTGAAGGTGTGCTGGGAGACCGCAGCATTGAACAAAGCTCAATTATGTTGTCCGGGGGAACGACACAGCGCTCCTTTCATTATCCCCACGAAGCCTCTTTTCTGTGGAGTCAACAGGCAGAACAGTTTCAGTGCTATAGCCGTGCACACAAGAGCTCTGTCAGGACCCGGGCTTAAGCCAGCTACCCTAATTGCGCTACCTGGGGGGGGCACATTTCCCCTAATCCACAATTTATACCTGTAGCCGCCTCGGCTTAAAGGACAGGATTCTCCGCTAATGCCTCTTTTACCTACAGCCATTATAAGGATGCTTCCATCATTAACCTTTTGACACCAGCGCACACACTATGATGAGTACATTTTCCAATAAAGGGGCTACCGTGATGTTTAAGGTTATTGATGGGTTTCTCTCCTTTTTTTTTTTCCAGGTCACTCCTGTTTGCAAATATCTCAAGCCTGAGTGCAGTGATTACCATGGTGATTTGACAGTTTGTGACACCTGCAACAGCAGCCGTGGAAGCTAATCAAGGGGTCCGGGCTTCTGCTGTAGAGGAGGGACAAAGAGAGGAATGTGCTGGGTTAACTCCCATCTTTAAGCCTGTCAAAATTCGAGGTTAAATGGCAATGCTAGCTCTCAAATCCTCCTTTTCTTCTTCTTTGTATCAAAAAAACGGCAAGCTCTTTCTACCTCTGAATATAGCTCTGCTTTTATTTAGTTTTTTTTTTCTTCTTTAGCAGTTTGTTATGTTCTTGTTTTCTTCCGTTCCCATTTGTTGATCCTCAGATCCGCGAGGTTAGAATGCGCGAGCGCGCCGCGGCTCTATAAAAAGCTCCAGACGAGAGTTCCCTCTCTGCCATGCATTATTCATGGGCATCACCTTCAATCGAGTGGCAGAAACCTCAAGGATGTCTAACTTTAGGTCTCCTCTTTTTGAAAAAGAAGACAGAAAGCAGCCAGGAAACATTCCGCTGTGTCTTGTATAATTTATTCCCGCCTCAGATAACATCAAATGTTTGTGCCCTCTTGCATGCTGCAGTTTATATCTGCCAGGCTTTTTCGGCAAAGTGAGGGAGAGAAAGAGAGAGCGAGAGAGAGTGAGAGTGAGAGATATTTCTTCCTGTTCTAACAAGCGAGCACCTGTTACATTAATAAAGATGAAACTCAATAACAACCTGTACATGTTGGAATGTGCAGAAAAACAAGATGCCAAAAGTTAAGCGGAATGTGCGGCAGAGCTCTAGCAGAGCCGAAGTATGGTGGCATCATGGCACAGATGTTGTTTATCATGGAAAAAACATTGCACCCCATCATATCAGTTCATATCATCAGTATCACCACCTGGTACGACATTCACTGTAAACAGCCAAGCTCGGCTGTCTGGGCAGCCGTACAAGAGACCGAGGCTTGCACAGACCAGTCGACAAGGAGGCGATTATTCGAGCCTTGGCTGCTGCTCCTCAAAATATTATGCAACGACTCAAGATTGATTTAGCTGAAAGGAAAACAGTTCAATTACATTTCAGACTGTGAGTGGCAGACAAAGACAGGTGGGAGTTGATTGGTTGGCTTCTGCCATGCTGCCTGTCGGTGGAGGGAGAAATAAGTTGATTCCATCTCTCTTTACCTTCTCTGTACAGGCCTTCTAGGTAAGCTTCACTCCAGTGATATCTATATCAGTATTTTGTGGTAAGCTCTTGGTGTTAGTCATTTAGACTATAACCTCAGTTCCCACATTAAAGATAATGTTAATGATCTAAAGTTCACATAAGTAAATTAATCATTTGGTCATAAAGAATATTATATGATTTATGGCAACAACAAAAATAGCTAAAACTAAACAAAAAGGTTTGTATAACCCCTCTTTCTCTCTCTCTCACACACACATACATATATACACACACATTTTATGTATACATATACACACACATTTTTCAGCTTTTTTGACAATCTGAAGACACTTGTTTACCTTCTCCTGTGAAGTTATCATTTTGAAGGTTTTTTTTATTTATTTTATTTTAACACCAATTGATTTAAACAAACAAGATGTTTCAAAACATGATTGGTGATTGTTAGATTGTTATCCTGCTGAAATACCTACAAGACCCTCTTCTCAGCAATTTCTTTGCAGACATGTGCAGGTTTGCATCCAAAATGCCCTTTCCACTTCTGAGTTCATGATCCCATCAGTGAATATAAGCTCACAAACACCAATGCAACAAAAATGCTCCAGATGCTTTACCTCTGTGCTTCACAGTACTCTTAATGCAGTGTGGTTGGAATTTTTCTCCAAACACAGCTTACCATCGGTTTTAATGTGTCTTTCACTGAAACAAAAATCATTTTATAAAGTAACCTAAAGGACTTCATTAGTTCAAATGTGACAAATACTTTTTGGGACCACCCTACTTATTCTGCATCATGCAAAGACTGTAATGATCAGGCCATTTCAAAAGGAAATGACTGATTTTGATCAGTAGCCAATGCATCACAGCAGACCCAACATATAACCACTAGCCCTAACTCTGTTTCATCTCCTGATCACACAGAGACTTTCAGATGCTACTTCTATCCACAAACACACACCCTCCCACGCACCCTGCCAAGGAAAAGGCATCTGCAGAGTCATAGCATCTTCTGTCCTGCTCCATGATGGCAATGGTCTGAAATAGCCTCTCGGCCTGCAGTAAACAAGACCCTCGTCTGGCAAGGTTGAGTGGCATCTGACCCTTGCTATGTGCAGAGTCACTGTCCCAGCAGAGAGAGCAGAGGAGGTGGGGACAGAGGTGTGAAGATGCTCAGAGAAATGGAGCAGGGCCAGAACAATGAGAAAAGGAGAGGAGAATAGGAGCACAGAGGACCCAGCCATGTCAGGAATGTGTGCTGTATTAGATTTCTGCTGTATATGCAGACATAATGCTATTGGTTCTCATTGAGATTTAATGTCACCCTGTCTGGTGGTCTGTGTTGCCTTAACCCTGTGTTTTATAGAACGGGCTAGTGTTCTAGTTCAGCTGAGCACCATTACAGACTGCATGGCACACCGCATTAGAAAAATGTGAGGCAAATCTTTGGTAATTTAAGGCAGCATGGCACGGACCAGACGCTGAATACAGGAGAACTGTTGACAGCAGTCAGGGCGCTGACTATTAAAATATCACTGACGGCAAGTTCACATTGATAGATTGTTCACATAAGGGTAAGAATGTCCCCATCTACACTGTTTTGCCCCTGAACCAACTGGTGTCTTTTAATACGGAATATCTGCTAATATAGAGCCTGTTTTTTTCTTAGATAATATAGTCACACATTGCATTTCACATTTACTGAAGTTTGACAAACTATTTTACTTTAGTCCAGAAATGTTAGGTAAGCCAAGTACTTTAAAATGCAGTAGTACAACATTTCATTTTAGCATGTGCAGACATTTATGTACTGCACTTTTCAGACTTTCTTTTTGAAAACTACTATTTCATGACCTTTCAAAATATGCTATTTTTGTACACTTTATGGCTAAAAGTATATGGACACTCCTCTTAATTATTGAGTTCAGGTGTTTCAGCCACACCTGCTGCTAAAAGATGTATGAAATCAAGCACAGAACCATGCAATCTCCTTAGACACACACCGGCAGTACAAAGGGTTGTCAGGAAGAGCTCAGGGAGTTAAAATGTGGTGCTGTGATAGGATACCACCTTAGTTAAGTTTATGAAATGTCTTCCCGCTAGATTGGCCCTGGTCAACAGTAAGTGCTATTACTGTGAAACAGAAACATCTTGGAGTAAAAATTGTTCAGCCACAAAGCAGTAGAACATTCAAACTCACAGAAAGGGACCACTGGCTGCAGATTTAAGTGGGACTAAAATTAATGAAAACATTACATTACTCCATTTACTCCCTGCAGAATAGTGCTTATGTCTAAAGAGTCAAGTGGCATACTCCTTTTTTTAAAACCTTGAATGTATTCTTATGCTTTTACACACAGCTAGTTTAACCACAGTCAAAACACGGGCACTGCAGATATTACAAGTGGCTGTTGGGCAGCTTTCATTTTCCACTTTAAAACAGTTCCACACTACAAACTGTTAACTTCTGAAAAAACGCCTCATTGCTGTAAGCTGCAGATAATGCCAGTTTATGTCACCATTAAGACGGTACTGAGCGCAATGTATGTATAAAACAGTTTTAAGAAAGGATCACAATTTGACTGGGCTTACTAATCCACAGTTGATTCTGACCAATTAAAATCTCTTGATCAGGTTACAGATTTGTCAGATTGGATCAGGACATCCCTATATATGGGCTCAATTCCTGCTATAATATAGTGTGGGCACGATCCCCATCTGGATTGGTCAGTATGAAGCAGTTGCTTGCTTTTTGCACCAACCATGGACCAGTTCGCCATTACAGGTTAAATCTTGACACTGGTCTCAGAGCATGTAAGAAAGGGTGATTGTGGAGCTTGTACAGTGCTGGGAGAGTGAACGAGCTGGGCAGCAGTAAAGCAGTAATAGGGTTCGTGAGTCAGGTCCACCCCAAGCCTCATTACTGACCGCCTGCTGGCCCAGAGCGAGAGGAGAGAGAGCTGAGAGACGGGTGAAGGAGCCACGGCTCTGGAATGAGAGCGTAAAGAGAAATCAATACAGGTTCTGACTCAACCGCACTCGGTCTTTCATTGTGAGGGGAAATCAAAACAGACTTCTGTACAAAACTAATAACTATCAGCAGCCTGGCAGCCTGGAAGGAGTTGTCACTCCAGTACTGGGGCTGGGTGGCTCGCCCAGAGAGAGAGCGAACAAGCAGGAGAGAGAGAGAGAGAGAGAGAGAGAGAGAGAAATAAAGAGAGAGAAATAAAGAGAGAGAGAGCGTGAGAAAGAGAGAGCAAGAGAGAGAGAGCAAGAGAGAGCGAGAGCATCTCACATGCTCAGCCTCTCTCTCACTCACACATACACGCATGCACCACCATCTCAGCAGGGGCACACTAACAGCACACTCTGAACCGTTGGCTGCAGGTACACAGAAAACACAGACGTTGGGAGGCCTTTATGAAGCCTTTTAACTCCTAACTCCTCCTGTCATATTATATCAGGCTCATAAGAGCACTGCCTAGTAGGGCCTGTGCAACAAGCCCCACAACAAAGACGCATAATCCTACATGACTCTTAACCAAGCTGAACAAACTGCTGCAAATCTAAACAAGACTATATCTAGGCCTGAGGCCCAACAGCATGTGCAATAATACCTACAGAAACTATAGTGTGTGCATATTATTCATATCTCTGTGAGCCACAACTCTACAATCTCTGCCTTTAACACAGCACAGTTTTAAAAGGAAGTCAATCAGAAAACAGGCAATTTATTATATATATATTATTAATTTATTATATCAGCCTCAAAGACACAATCACATTAGAATCACATTGACTATTTAGCAGATTTAGTAAACTACAGACAATGGCCAGATGTTTAGATTTGACTGATGACAAGTTTGACTAGATTTCAAAGCAATATCTATTGATGGCAAAAAAACAAAAACAAAAACCCTACATTTTATTGATTTTGGTGCATTTGCAAGCCTCAACAAATACATTTCTCTGTAATGGCAAGAACATGTGGATATAGACTCAATTTCCACATTTTATACACCTAATACTACCATTCCGTATGTTCTGTGGGTACTAGTATTGCTATGTGCACTGCCTTAAATGCCCTTCACTGTAGTATTATTGTGTGAAAACAGCAAGAAAGCTTTCCGTTATGCTGTTCTAGTATAATGATAATTAAGTTGAATCGAGTTGAACTGAATTGGCAGCCCATAAGAAAGTGTCTTCACTCGCTTTTAGCTGTAAAAACTTTGAGAACATTTAAAGTCAATCATCTGTTCCATGTGTCGTAGGGATATGAATAATGCATGCAGGGCTGGTGAGCACGGCGCTGGCTGCCCAGCGTCATCCAGCATTCGCTCCCATTAGGTGTCAAGTCTTTCAGCAGATGCACGCGACAAAAGAGTAATTAATAGCCCCGCGGCAAGCGCGCGAATCCCCCATGCCTCAATATGTCTTCATTTGCCGTGCAGTGTGCGGCGGGATGGAGCTTTCTGCAGGCCACGTGTCTCCTCAGCGTGCCCATCCACTACAGTCAGGGAGGAGATATGGCTGATCTGGATTCAAAACGTTCTCAAACACACACCATTGCATGCAAACATATATAACAAACATTAAATGGAAGGTGCTCTGACTGGAGAAGGGCTGCACTCTTGAAGATAAATATACAGCTGGGCTTTATCCCTGAAAAGCTTTTGGGAATAATGACAATCGAGCGGATTTGTTACAGAAGACATAATGGCCTTAAAATGAAACGGGTTAGGAATTAAGAAGGCTGGAAAAAGTCCTCCCAACTGACAGCTGAAATGAATATGTTGTGGCATCTGTCAGTGTGTATGTATAGCTCCTTGTGTCATTTCATTCCTATGTCATACACAAGATTCATATATTTACCTGAAGATGAAAATCACCATACTTTAGGACCACTGTGCAGAGAATGAATGCAAAAGTAATACTCTATTGTGTTTCTACTACAAGTATAATGCTTGTTTCACTTGACTGGTTATGTAATTTAATGTTCTTTCATAATCCATTTTGATTCATTTCTATATTACCGTAATCTTGGAAAGGTGAAAGAAGATTTCTAATACTTTCTTGGAAAGTAAAACACATTTCCTTTATTTTAATGTACTAAATATGCTTATATAAAATGCACTGGCGTAACTGAATCTGGGAATGCACACTGTGTGAGGGAATGCACACTTCTCACTTAAACAGCCACACTGTGCCTCGGTATACAGGGGGAAAAAAAAAAAAGTTCACACAAATCTCCAGTGGGACAACCAACAAGTCAGTGCTTTTGGTATTTAGAGTTAGGTGCAATCTCTCGAGAGCTGAGGGTCAAACGATGCTTTTCACACCACTGAGCCGCTGTTTAAAGTCTCCTGCCCACTGCATTTAAATCAGCATTTTAACAAACGTCCCCAAGATCAGTCTCCAAAGACCACCCCCTCTCAACACACACACACGTATACACCTTCGCATTACTCTAGACAAGCAATTTGCCTTTTTTTGTTGTTTGCTTGACCTAGAGAAAACAATTTCAAAGGGTCTTCCTGTGGACTTAACAGCTCGGCTGAACAGGTAGGCAGCGGGCAGCTTTTTTCCCTCAGAAGATGAATTGGCGAGCTGTCGGCTAGAGACAGGCCGAGTAGTTGTGTTTCTGTAATGGGACACTGGAAGTGTCTTTGATTAATGAAAGAGCGATACTGAGCTGTTAGGGAGCCTTTCTACTGAAAGAGCGATTGAGACGCGGATACGCGCCGACAGATGTAGGAGCACGGCTGGACCCAGAGGAAAGAGAGCCTTCTGCAGACACGCTCTCTCCCACAGCAGCTCAAGAGGATGCTTTAGCTTCAGACGCAGGGCTGGAAATGGGTCTCAGACACGTTCCAGCACCCCGAAAGAGAGTCATTAGTGAGCAGCACTTTCTACTAATGATACACGCACTGGGAGATGTTGCACTAACCATCAGTTCTGTTAAAGAATGATCGTTATGAGCAACTAACAGAAAAAAAAGTCCATGTTTCTGTAGAAAAAACAACTAAAAACACAAGAGAAGAAAACAAAAAATGCATAGCAAAACCTCTTAAATGGTAACTTTACAACTTTATGTTTACATTTAGTGAAAGTGAATGAAGAGCATTATTGGTGTTCAAATGGTGCCATCAATACATAAGTAGATTAGTTGTGAGATTTTGATATGACAGAGAAAATATATCATTTTATATATAGCATTTTTCCATTACCAACACACTGCATTGGATCAGATTTCTTCTTCCTTTCAGCAACAGTAGAGTTAATCTTTCCTGTGAGCTAGTTGTTCCATTCTTGTTTGTCTAAATACATTTGTTCTGTCTTTCATTTAAAACTTTTCTCCCCTTGGCTTAAGTCTCAAACCTCAAAAAACAGTGCGCTGCGCTCAACCAAACACGCCTTATTCAAAACATGCTGGCAAGGTTTTTGTTTACCCAGTTTTATAAATGCCCAACAACGCTAAGTTTGAGATACAAGAACCCTCTGTTGTACTGTTGACAGGCCAAGTTCTGTTCCAGTGCCTAGAGAGATTGTCCTCAGAAAAAGCAGCTGACAATCCAGTCAAGTAACTTTTTCCATTCCAAAAAAAAAAAAAAAAAAACTTCATTTGAGAACAATATTTGTGTGTAAATTGATTATCCTTTTATATGAAAATATATATGAAAAAAAAAAAAAACAGAATGAAATTAGATCACTGGATTGTTTGCTGCTTGATGTTTTGCTAATGTGCATTTATTGGGGAACTGCATTAATACGTTTGAAGGCAGAGCTCATTTTAAAGCGCTGATTAGCTATCCTGAGATGACATTTTTGGGAGACCACATAATGATTAAGCGCCTTTTCTCCAAGTGCTCGCTTTATAAGCCTTTTTAACACATCGCCCAAATGTTTCAAGATGGGTAAACCCAATGAGAGAGATTTATTAAAAATCAACTAAATGCAGATTAAAATGAAGCAGGTCTCAAGACACTTTATATAAAAAAAGATGTTTTTTATTCTTTGTATGAGCCTGATTTCACCCCAAAAGCCCACTCCACCCACTTCCTGGTGCCCAAGCCTTGGATAGGATTATTTTAGGGGGCACGGAAGAAAGGATGTTTATGTTCGCCTTGTTTCCAGGCTGTGAGTCCTCCCGAGGGAGTGCATTCCTCACCCAAAGCATGACTAAAGGTATGTGAACCATCTGGACAAAGCCACTGGCCACAATGCCCCTACACACCGAACCCAAAGAGGTCTTTCATTCACTAGCCAGGACCTTGATATCCATCTGCTCCAGAGGGGTCAACCATAATTTCCACTGTTATCAAGTGCGTTTGGTTGCTTTTCTTTGCAGTGACGCGAGCGCCTTTGAGGGGTGTGTATGGGAGGGCTTGTTCATTAGATAGACGTTTGAGATGTGACAACACTGAAGAGGTTAATGAAACAAAAAGATACAGGAAATGATACGAGTAAAAAGTGTTTGTAATCAGTTACTCCGATCAAATGTCATAATGGCATAGTAAAGTGCTCTACACCAGCATGGAGAAAATGTATTTAATGCTTAGTCATTTCTGAATTAAATTAATTTATTTGTAAATTTGATATATTACTGATAACAACGATCATAGGAGGAAGGGATGATGCTTGCAGGTCTGTCATAATTGTTACATAATCACCTGATTGCAATTTAAGCTTACTGGAATTATTCAGTTGTTGACTTCTACAATTGTATGCTTGTCACAAACACAGATTGTGAATCTTGTGTTATCTTTTAGTTTGATGTAAATATTAAATTAAAAAAAATTTAAAACATTCTGTGAAAACAACCTGCAGATGGCAGTGGTAAGTAATGTTTGTTTATTTGAGCACAATCTGCTTCTGTCTTTATTAGAAGCTACCAGGTATTCACAGCTAATAAGCAAGATAGCTAATCAGCCAATCTGTCCACTTTAGACATTTTTTTAGACTTTTTTCATTAATATTGAAAGAACATTAGTCAGAAAAAAAACACGCTAAAATATGGTGTTTGGACACTGCTTACTTCATGCATTAATGTAATAAAGCCTAAAGTAATAATTTAAGGTCAGAGGTGTCAAGTCAGATTTCGCAGGTGTTTTAAGACCATGTCATATGTCTTTACATCTTAACATCACATGCACTGGCTAAAAAGAAGGTCCGGCTCAATGTTTCAGTCTTAAAATCAGAATCAATATTATGCTGATGAAAATACGACAATAGTGGATAATTCACTCACGTGTTCAGAAACGCATCCTTCACGTTTTGATAGAGTTCTCTTTAAATTCTCCTTTAACGTGACTGCAAAAGCCAAATGTTACAAAACTTTCTTCCGCACACTGTGTGCAAGTACACTTTTCCACCAAATCCTTAAATCTTAAACAATCTTGCAGTGTTAGTAACTGTATATAAAGAAGATAAATTGTTAACTGTGATAATTTATAGGGCTAATTAATGGGCATTTTTAAATGGTCAGCAAGTAATAAATCTATGAAAACTGTACAGAATATCAAGCATCATTATAAACATACATTTATTCATTCATCATTATAAACTAAATAAATAAATGTATTCATTTATTCCCTGTTTAATTTTCCAGGTCAAATGTCAGCAGAGAAACCAATAAATGAGCCTTCATCATTATCTCTGAATCAGCCAGCTGTGTGGCTGTGGATAGAGAGATTTTGGTTAGCGTGTAAGGAGTGTGCATGTGAGAGCTGGAATGTGAGATGGGCTGAAGTGATCTAAAGGGGCCATTCCTCCACCTGCAACTCTGTGCAGCTACGTTCTGCTCCAGTTTTAGATGCTGAGGACCCGCAGAGAGGAGCTTGAGGAGCTCAGGCAGACGAAAGACCCCACACATGCTCCGTGTTAGGGGGTGTTGGGGTGTTGGCGGGGGGGGGGGGGGGGGGGGGGGTGGCTGAGGGGGCTAAAGAAGCTGGATTTGATAATCAGCTCAGACAGTTCATCTGCAAATAAGGCAGTCTAATTAATTAATCAATGCACATTTCCAAAACTGTACTGTCAAGACCAGTCAAGTGCAGTTTGCTCATACATTGCCTCCATCCTTTACATAAAAGAGGAAAAAAAAAAAACAAAAAACATTTATAACTATAATTTACCAAAACAAAATGCCTTAAAATGCCCTTTAGGCAACAACATTTCCTCAATAATTACATTAAACCCTAAAAGTACCCTGAAAGCTCTGCTTAATTCATTAAGCCAAAAAAAAAAAAAAAAACCCCATACACAACACATAAAAGCTTCACTCCATTATCCTTTCCGCATCAACTACCCAGCTACAAAATAAAACTACATTTTGAATTTGTAATTTATTTGGAGAAAATGCACATTGTTGGCCCTACAAAAAGCCTGCATCTCAATGAAGCAGCAGGGGAGGCAGTGGTGTTTTCTTGTTAATTTGGGAGATTAAAGGTTAACCTCAGACAAACTGCCTCCATTCTCTGACTTGTTTGGAGTGAGCAGAGTATTAAAAGCTCCAGCTCTTGCGCTTGCATTTGAATACCAAGCTTGGGGTTTTATGAAAGCTCTCAGAGTCCAAAAAGCTTGCTTATGTTAGGGCCTTGAATTACTGTACTGATTCTTAATCCAAAGTACATCATCTACAATAAAATGATTTGAGTGAGAAACATACAGAAAGCTTATTTTAGAGCACTGTTGCCTAAAAGATGTGGGAGAATGCAAATGATCCAAACTGAGGCAACCATGCCTCAGGCATTTTAATGCTACAGTGGATTGGGAAGAATAGTGGAGAATCTAATCTACTTGAGTAACTCTATTCATACAGTGATGATCCTCACATGCTGATCCCAACTTAGGGCCTGATTTACTAAGGCCTTTAGTGGAATGCAAGTTTTCAGCATCATTTCATTGTGGTTAGAAGAGTGCGTTTGTTCCGTAAAAATCTGGGTTGTTTAAAATGTTCTCCAGCGCTGAACACAACTGCCCTCGTTCAACATCTTGTAGCCTTGGCCTTTTTAGAAATGTATGGCCACGTAAAGCAAATTGGCCAAGCCGGTCAGTTAGAACGGTGAAAAAAAGGCAGCAGGGATTTGGGAAAGTGAAAATGTTGGCTAGGTTGAAAGCAGAAGTGCCCTCTAGGCTAAAGCAAGCTGCCCCCAGCCTGACAGGAAGGCAAGAGAGAGAGACAGAGAGTCACTGTTCACCTACAGAGGGGGCTAAGTAAGAGCATACATCAGCTAATAATGCTTCAGAGCTTCACACATTACAACTCATCTAGAAGATAATTCAGTCAAAGAATCAAGGACTAAGGCGCTCTTCAATGTATGTTAAAGAGCCAAAATGTACTAACGCTAGATGACTGCTGTTGATACAGTCACACGAATGAAATTAAATGCTCCCACAATGTAAAAGCTGGCTGGTGTTTTCAAATGGCAAAAAGATGGAGTTACAAGGGTTTGATATGACATCAATGACACAGAAAACTAATCAAATGATGTATTTTATAGCATTAATACACCACATCGCTAAACATAGCTGGTTAAATATTTCTTGTAGCGCATTATATGAAGCCTACCTACACAGGGACACCATAACATGCATAAACACTGAATAACGTATTTGGAAAGCAATACTTATATATTAATAAACTAATTGTCAGTGTTCGCATGATGACCAAACACATTTATTAAGGTGATAAATGAAACATGTCATTAAAAACACCTTATCAGTTCTATGAAAGATGCCCTCAAACTAAAGTCTGTCTTATAATTTTCATGATGAATGATGCTTCAGTAGGGCTGGGCGATATGGCCAAATTGGTTGATATCAATAATTATCACAATAATTTTCAAATCATTATTTATTTCAGGTTTAAAGGCTGATTTAAACTTTGGGAGTGCCCATTGTTAAGAACTTTTCACCAAATTCCCAAAAAAAAAAAAAAAAAAGTTTCCACTGCTTGAGTTAAGGGGAAGGAATGTATGGAGGGGAGGGCTGGGTGGGGTGGTGGGGTCAAAGGTCAGTCTTAGCACTCAACAGTCAGCCTAAAAGCCCAGATAAGAGCTGAAAGCATCCTGTGTGTGGCTGATACCAGCCTCTGGCCAAACAGATACAGTAAAGCTTGACCAACTGGAATCCAGCACTTTAAAAGCAACAACGTAAACAGACGACAAGTTCGGAAAATCGTTTGGTTGATGAGGTCAGTGCTTTGCCAGCAGATGGTCATTCATCATGTGTAATACGGAGAAACTTTTCTTCTATTGGTATAAATGACCTTTGTTATCAAACACCACCTGAACAATGTAACAAACATCAATTCCAGAAATGTCAATTGGATCTCAATAAGAGGTCAGTGGGGGCTGCCTTGCCACTCAACACTCATGGCCAGGCGGCTAAAGGTGACTATTTGTGTATTAGCACCGAAACTGCTTATCTACTTCAACGGAGGCCTCTCTTTTCTGAGCTATGAGCTGTTAACAGTGCCTTGCTGGAGTCTACAATAGAAGATGTGTCCTCTTCACGCTGCTTCATGTAAAAATATCCCTCATTGAATTAGGTGTTGCAGGCCTAAACGAAGAATTACATCAAGTGGATGAAAGACATTTGTATTCTGAGGAGCAAACGTGTTGCCTTGATCTAGATCAGACGCAATAGTACGAGACGGGGAGGAAAACCTGACTGGAAAACTAAGCAACTATCATGAGAGTTCTCATACGAGGGAACATAGCAACAGTTACTTCTACGGACGGAATCCTTTAACTTAAGATAGAGACGGCAAACGTGACTAAAATACCCCTACAAAAAGTACGCAACAGATCACGAGAGAGCAAGAATAGGCACATTTGTCATGCCATCTTCTCAAGTAAGTGCTATTTTTGAGGAAGCGCCAGTGAGCAGTAAAACTAGAACAATCAAAGTTGTGAGAAGTCTTCCTTTCTTTCAAGTGCTCCCTTCCTTCTTTGTGCCGTGTCACAAGCCAGTCAGCAAGTACTTGGGCTGCCGCACTGCCAGAGGAAATGGCTGGTCTCACCAACATATGCGCATGTGACGCACATATATACATATACACTCACACATGACGCTGTTATTGTTACACGCGTCCTTACGAAACATCTTACCACAAGCCAATGTAAGCAGCAAAACTCCAGCTGCAATCCTCAATGCTTTCGCCCAGACTGACCATAGAGGGATGTACTGTATTTGCTATTCATGAATTTCGCTTTTGAAATGACTAATATGGCAGCAAAAAAAAAAAAAAAAAAAAAAAACCCCACCGTGGGTTGAACATTCTGGTTGGCGTTGGTTCCCCCTTGTTTCAATAACAAATGCAAGCATAATTATTCAGACATCTTTAGCACATGGAAATGGGATTCTTTCAAGACTGCTGGCGTGCGTCCTGTTGGCAACATGCAAGACACCAAACAAAAGCATCCACGGGCAGAACTGTGGCTGGTATTTTAGCATTAAAACAATGGCCAAATTTAATTAGTCTCATTCCGAAAGAAGCCTCTCTGTTACTGTGCAAGGGAGCCATCTCCCAGACTACAAAAAGACCATACGCATGTACTAATTGATGAAATAACATTTTCCTAGCCACATGAGTGTGTGCCTGCCTGGATAGGATCTATTTTTGAATTTGTCTATAAACACCAAGCATAACCATAATACTTCTTTCAGAGGCGGCGGTACTATTAGCAGTGAATGAAAGGCAGGGTCGTCGCTCATTAGAAGTGATCTGCCTGCATTGATCCCAGCAGCCGAGCAAAATGTCACCTTAATTAAAATGCGTCGGTGCTCAGTGAGAGCGTGTGCAGGAATCAGAGTACACACTGGTACACGCTGGGGTTTATTTCTATATACACGCACACACACAGACACACACACACACACACACACACACACACACACACACACACACTACTATTACTGTGTACCACCGCGTATTGTGACTCATCTGCGTTTGCAATATATTATAGATCGATGAATCAATAATGTGACACTGGCTAAAAATAGTTTACATTACACGAACACTTTGATTCATAAAAAAAAAACATTAAAAAAAAAAGTCATCTATGGATGTTACAGCACAAGGTAAAAGAAAAAAAAAAGTTTGGTTAGGGGTCTTATCTACAGACTGCATCCATCTGCAACATTATTGTTTAGTTCTCTGCTTAGTAGCAAAGGTCAAACTGGCAATAACTTTATATTGTGTAGCCCACATACAACAACAATACTATATGAACAACTAGGCCTGTAAAGGCTTCCTGCAATCCCAGTAAAGGTGCATTACAACTTTTCTATGTGTGACAGGGACCAAAGACCAAGACTTGGTTTCTATACATTTTGTCAAATTCTTAAGGCTTCAAAAGGTTTGTTGGTGTGGCATATGAAAATGGAAATTGTCCGTTATATTCTGTGAATTTCAACAAAACATGTTTCTATTCAAATTTTGTTTGTCAATATTTGAAATGTTGACGAAATTGTCAGATTTTTTTTTTTTAAGGAAAAATAATGCATTTATGCATAAATTTAGTACTGACAGATTTCCCTCACATGCCTAAACTATTGCGACAAGAGGTTTTTGATAGATATGGAACATTAAGTTTGCTTGATGGAAACAAGTCGCAAATAAGAATTTTTATTCATATTCCATTTGAATCATTTTTAATTTGTGCAGAAAGTTGATGGAAATATAGCTACTCTGGATCCATCATTTGTAGTGTGGTGGAGCTCTCATAGGTTTATAACTGTGGTTGTTTTGCGAGACTATGACTTTCAGATGCGCTTTTTGTTGCTGAATAACCACACGCTAAAAAGGGAACGACAGCTTTTTTCTATAGAACACAAAGCTGTGCATCTGATCCAGCTGTGGTCCTGTTAATGTTCTTCAGGATGACGTTATGTTCAGCCAAGAGCAATCTCCACATCTTTCCATCAGAGCTCCTTTAAAAACCTTACCTCACCTCTCTGGCCCCTACTCTCAATGAGTGAGACCAGGCCAACATATTCAAATTACACTCAGGTTCAGGGCACCTACACTTTGCAAGTCCCTCTCCTCTCTAACCTCAGTATAAGACATGCTGAAGTACCGACTGGCTTGCCTTTCATCCCTGCCTGTGTGGGATAAACGTGTGGAATAGATTATACTCAGATTTGCATACGCAGGCCAGTTTAGGAGATGGAAAATGTGGTTTACTGATTGTGATCCAGCAACATGCTTTTTCCTGCATGCAATCAATTACTGTGTCTACAGAGATACCAGACCATCTATGTGGGCCATAACTTATCAAAGAGGATAAATAAATGAGCGATATAATGGCAAAGCAAATTCAAACTACTCCAACCACCCAAACCTTTTTTCACATATTGCTAGGGCTGTCACAGTTACTCACAATTAAACTTGAATAGTCATTATAAACAATACTGATTAAAAGTTACCTTCTCAACAACTCAGCATTAAGGTGGGACTTTCTTTTAGGGAATTTCTCTCTTATAGGACCTAACCTATAATAAATTCTAGAATTTTTTAAATCTATGCATACTTTGCTCTGGTGAGGCCATTTTAATTGCTTTTTGACATTTTTTACAAACTCTGATTACTTAATGAATCATCAAAATAATGGGCAGATTACTAAATAGTCATCAGTGACTTATTACTGAAGTTTGTGAAAAGGAAAGTGAGATGTCTGTGCAAAACTACATGACAAAAAAATATATTAAAAAAGTCCAAAATGTTTCCAGCACAACGTCAGCTGCAACTGATCTAGTTTCTCTCGCTATCCTGGGCCCATCATCACCCCAGGGCTGGGCAGTGAGTAAAAATATTAGTGATCATATTAGAAGTAATGGGTAAAAACACAGCCTATTCTCTGGGCACAGAGAGACTGACCTAGAAAAGTACAGCCGCTCTCATCTGGAGAGAAAAGTAGGAGAAATTGGCGCTGGATAAGACGAGCCGCTCAGCCATGGCATTCATGCCCAGGTGCTATCAATTTCCCTCAGCGTGTGCCAGCTCCAAACTGGCACAAAGTCAGTCCACAGGAACCATACAGTGATACTAAATACAATACTGCTGCGTCTGTGTCGCCATACAGTGCGTCATGTGGCTTAGCATAACGTTTCCCCAAGCGCTTCAGGACGCCTTGAACTCCAGCAGTCTGAAATCCATAGTTTGAGAAAGTAAATGGGTGTTTTTCCTGCGTGCTTAATTGGCATTGTAAATAGCATTCAGAATTAATTACAAGCCTGTAAAATACGTATTTTTGGATAACAAATGTCATATAAAAGTTACTGGCCTTTCCATTGCTGTTATTTAGTTTTATGAAGCGATCCATGTGCGATTGGTGGACTGGTTCGCTCGCCCCACCAAAACACCATAAACATGGCTGATATCATCATTCCGGTATGTGTTCCCGGTCCATACAGGAAATTTGCACCCATTTCATTTGAATTCAATCAATCATTTACAAATAACAGGATGCAAACAAAACACAATTACAGCCATTTGTTTACTGCAATACGTGTGCAAAAGTAATTCAATGCCTCTTTCAAAAAAGGAACATGCTGTTCTACAGCCAACTCGACATTTGCAAGTTGAACCCAAGCAATCTACCCATCTAAGCTGACTTTAAAAATGCACCTTTAAAACCAGTAAAAAGGTGAATGAGTTACTCTGCATTGTCTAAGTCATGTTCACAGTGATGTGATAGCCAACACCAGGTAACAGATATGTAACTTGATGCATAAGGTGAGCCTAGGTAAACTCATAACATAAAGAATATGCATCACCTGCAGTTCTAACTAAAGCATGTTTCAAAGGCAGTCTGGGTGATGTCTAATCCCCTCTGGCTGTCCCCAGGTTCAGTAGCCCTCCTCTTGCTCTTTCTCTCTCTCTGCTTTATCTCGTGCTTTGCTGAGTGCCACAGACACAGACAGTTCCTGGAGTGGCTCTTCAGGGAGAGCAAGCGGTCCACATGTGGCGTTTATTTTTAGTGCAGCCCGAGACTAGCGAGCCCTCTGGTTAGTTTCTCCAAATGTTTCGAGAGGTGATAAATCTAATATTGACCTCCTCCCTGCTTGCGCTGCTGTCTACCTACTGCACATTTTTAATTTGGCCCTGTGGGCATGTGAAGCAGGGAACAGTGTCCTCACACCAGGCTCTCCGATGCTGACAGAGACACACAGCGCTTTCTCAGCTGCGCATGTGTTGACAGTGCCCAAGAAAGCGACTGATTTGTTGTCGATCAAACGCAGGTACCCAAGCTTTGATATGGTTTGCAGGAAGTTCACTTTACACTGCCGAGCAAGATGTTGTTAGGCATGATTTGCAGACATGTTAGAACTTAACTTAAAACTATGGCTGGGACAATTCATTGCTATTATTGTTCATGTTGATAAAAAATTTGCAACAAAACTCCATCAGGTGGATTTATGATGAGTGCAGCTGATATTGGCATCACTTGAATAAAGGAGGGAAAATACAGATGGCAGAGACTACAGTACAGGGCTGTGCATGACTCAAACTCAAAAATATGGTAACACTTCACCTTAACATCATCCCAACCCTGTAGGATGTGTAAAATCAAACTAACCTGTGACGGAAGCGCGACGTGGGCATCTAAAGAAAACACATTCACAGAGGAAAATACAGGAAGCTCTGCATGGTGACTTAACTTAAAACCTTAGAAAATTGTAGTCAAAAGTTGAAAATCAGCTAATTTCAGCTAATTCTGTTTTAGTTTACTATAGGGCTGAACTGCATGTTTAAATTACACAGTCATCATTGAGAGTGCAGGTTTACTAACAGACCTGCTTGTCCATACGGCTACAGATGTTTTTTTGAAAACATCTGCATTTCAACATGTCACTGAATTTTGGGTCACTGAAAACTGAGTTTAAGAAAAATTCTCTCCAGGGTGGACATTAACAAAATTTTACATTTTTAAGTGGTCAGATGTTTTAAAAAAATGCTGATATCACACACTTGGTTATTGCTGTTTCACACATGGCAAGCATGCTTTAGGTCCTACTTAAAACATCTAAAACAGTGCTGGTGCACAAAGGCACAGAGACCCAGACACACAGACAGAGAGTGAGAGAATGACACCAAGTGTGAGAATATGGGCCTGGAAGTGGGAAACGTGATGCAGCACCTTTGAAGGAATTCTGCACTGCTCCAATAAAATAATAAAAGCTCTGCTCCATCACCCTTGACTTCACTTTGAATGTAGCCAGAGTGGAAATCAAAGGGACGAGAGCAACAAAAAAAAAAAAAAAAAAAAAAAAAAAAAAAAAAAAAAAAAAAGAGAGAGAGCGAGAGAGATCAACAGCTGTCCAGTACTGCACCTTTGCTCCATATAACTAGTCTTGCCCATTTGTGTGTGGGTGGAAGAGGCTAATAAAAGTCAAGGTTAATTTAAGCAGGACAGAAGTTAGGAAGCATATTGTGGGAGAAACATATATAAACAGTGCTCCTCTATCTTATTGCACATTTCAATGTGCTTGCAAAATACAATCATTCCACAGGATTCAGAGAACAAGGCCAAATCTAACAAAGTTCAGACTGCGAGGACTGAACTGGAACTGTGGTATTTGTTTACAGATAAAAAGCAGAAAAAAAAAACAAGAAAAAAAAAAAAAAACTGCACCATAAAGGCATACTTACATCACAATGCCAATAACCAAAACAAAAACACCTAAACATGCACAAGCAGCCTTAAAAGGGCACTGGGCTCTACAATGCACACAATATCAGATTCTTTGAGTTGAGGGAGACAATGCAGGGGTTTCAAGACATCTGAGGTTTTGAAAATTAGTTCCAGTGCCACTATTAACGTGGTGAAGTAGAAGGCTCGGCAGGGGGTCGAGGGCACTCAAAGAGCCCACTTCTTGCTGAGGAAAAGCGAACACACGGAACAAAGGCACAGGTCAGGACCTCGAGGCCATGTGAAAGCCAGCAGCGGCGGCTTGCGGCCCTGAAAGCCTGCGCAGGCGCGGCTACTGGCCTTCTGCCTGCGACTCAGGCCTCTCCCTCTCTCTGGATTTATTATACATCATCAACAAGAAAATGTCACCCTTACCAACCCACACAACAGCTACAGCACAATAGCCTTGAGAGGACCAATCCTGATTGTTCACATTTCAAGCACTCACCTTTGTCCAGCCGATGGAGGAGAAAGGACAACAATGAAAGGGCAGAATTTTCCACATAATGTAACAACTGATTACTCTTGCTGTCATTACTGGACTCGTGGCCATTCCTGATCTATCTGAAGGCCAAACTTGGCCAGACTTTTACTAGGTTTTGACAGATATAAAAGATCCATTTTAAAATGAACTGTTTCAGAACTATGTATACTGCATTTGGCCTGTGATAACAGTTCACCAGGCCTTGAGATCGCTCAGGGTGACCTGATTTTACCCCATTTCACTGAGGAACAGTTTGACCTCTTGGTGTTTACTGGCACAGAGGACAGAAAGTCTCATCACGAATCAAAACACATCACAAGCGCCTCCTGTACTTCAAATCAAGATTGATTTTTGCTTCACACAAGAAAAGTGAAACTTGGGAATCCTTAAGTGTTGTTGATGTTACTGTGATAAACTTTTCACAATGTCCTTTTTTTTTTTTTGCAAATAATACGGGAATCATTAATACTTCTGGAACACACAGTTGTAGATATTTCTACAGATTTTTAGAAAAACTAAACAACAAAACTAACAGAAAGCTTGTCCATTAGCTATTTCATAATTTAATTTTTACCAATTATTTGATTATTCCTATAAACAGTTTACTTTAAAAATAATTGCTTTGTGTTTACAAAGTCACTGTAATCAGAGCTCTTCAAAAGACTCAAAGTTGAACTACTGAACTTACTATTTTGTCTATGCCAACTTATTTGCAAACCTCAGAATCATGATGATGTCTTCAAGTATTGTGATATGTTTATGCTGTAACACCTTTTTTTAGTCTCAGGGGCTCTTATAGGTCAAAAGAACTCCAATTATATCCTTCAAAATCACACAGATCTCAGTCAGGACCCTTACATATCTCCCATCTACCCTTTGCATCCCAGTGTGTAAGAAGTATACACAACTCATCATTTCAGCACCAACAACTTCCACCCCATTAACAAGACTCCAGATACTCGCTTTCTTGATATTTTTTCCCAGTTCGCATACACAAATGTTTATTTTTAACCATTCCACACATTAGACAACAGAGTGCAGCTGACAGGCCCAGAGTGAAGGAGCTATTACCTCATCACAATAGCAGGGGAGAGGGGACGCAGAGACAATGGGGCAAGGGGGAGCAGAGCCGAGGCCACTGAAACTAGCACAACTCTATTTAAGAAGACTCAGACGAGTCACTAAATTGAGAAAGATGTGCTACTCATTACGACTGGTTTGGCAGTAACGTCCAGAAATAACCGCAGCTGCTTGAAAGGATGGGCTAATAAAGTACCAAAGGCTATTTATTATTATTTTGGGGTAAATAATGATTATGATATCAGAGCTACTTTACAACATGGAGTACTCCAGTCCAATCAGTCACAATTATTTACTGTATCTTCAAATTTACAGACAAAATGTTTTGATATGATTAAGTTTTAATTTAGTCTGAAGACTGAGACTGGTTTAGAATTCACGTTAATAGGGCTTTCATGTACAACACACACAAAAACTGTGCTGTATCATTTCAGGTGGTGGTTATGAACAAAAAGCTTTCCTTCTTTGGTCAGTGCTCTCCCAACCAAATTCAAAGCCTCCGTCAAACTCAGCTTGAGTCAGAGCCAGGACAATGGGCTGAAAGGTTGGGGGTCATACTGGACTCCACCAACACCCCACCCAGAATACAGCCCTCTGACCTATGAACTCTGACCCTCTTGGCATTGTGGAACTAAAAATAATAAAATCTGTTCCGGCAGACTGTTCGGAGTATTTTATGTAGGGCTCTCTTTCTTCGCCTGCTCTATCTCCTTCCTACCATTTAAGTCAAGATTATGCCAAGATTATGTGGGATTCTACTGGCAGATGGTGCATTTGCACCGTGCTTAGGGGAGCCAAGAGTTGGCTGGGCTACTTTCCCTCTTCTTAATGAAAGAAAACAAATACTACTGGTTTCAGAAGGCTTTGGGGATTGGGTCCAACAAGAAGGCATATGATAGTCTTAAATGTGTCGGCTTTCATCTCGGTGTTAATCAATAACACACCAAGCCGCATGGGCCAGCATTATTATCAAAATGAAGAAAGAGGCAGGAACTGCAGCCATATTGGTGTTGAGTGGTTAGTGGAACGTGATAATGTAAGGACATAGCGGGGCCTTCTGGAGTTCAGTAATTTAGACAATCCGATCGGGCCAAACAACGCAGACAAAAGAAAGTCTCTACATTGTCTACTAAGTCTCCGGTCCTTTGTGCATGTGACAGAGATGACAGTGGTGCGTTCTGTCCGTTACCACAGTTCGAGCAGCTCTCCAGCCATGGTGACTCGATGTCATCCACCCCACCACCCACTTGTTTTTCTAAACTTTGCCTGTGTGACAGAATTCTTTGCTGATCAATAAAAAAAAGCCCTACTATGAAGGCCAGGGAAGTCAGCTCCCCCCACTGGCACTGCTCTTTGACCTTACTGAAGGCCTGACTGAGCAAAAACACTGCTCTTCCCATGAGGCCCCTGGAGGCTCCTGTTTCACTCGGGCAATGAAAGGGACTACTGTAAATAATGGGGGCCTGTTTGACCCTGTCTTTGTCTGGGACGAGACCCCTGCATCCACTCTACTGTAACAGAGCCGACCTCTCACAATGGATGCTCTCATGGCTTGGAGACCCCCAGTCTCCAGCGCTGCACCTTCCAGGGCAGGGTTTAAAACGTGCCCAGTCACCAGTGCCAAACGGTTTTCTCCATTTCCATATAAGATGGCCTTTTGTTGTGACCACCTTCTCCAAGAACCTACCAAAACCACCATCTTTTCATCTCCAATGTCAAGGTGTTTTCGCTGATATAAAAGCAGCCAGAGCTGGCCCCGGCATTACAAAGCTAGTTGTGAGAAGGCCAGCATCCTGAGGCCAGCTGGGGCAAATGCTACCGTTGATGGTGAAACTCCTTTCACAGCCAGAGGTTGGTGAGGAACTGCATGTGTGTTGGTGTTTGTGTGTGTGTGTGTGAGAGGTCAGAGGCTAAGTGAAATATTTCCCCACTCTGAAGCCTGTGTTAGGATGCAGGAAGCTGAGCCCCAGAGATAAGGCGTGACATGATGATAAGGACGCAAACACCTGTTAGGGACTCAGGCTCCGATGTGCTGGTGGCACACACAACCCCACAAAACCCCTGGGGGGAAAATAAACTTTCGTCACTTCAAAGGGATACCACGGCTAACCCCAAAGACAGAGAATCAATGTGACTTTCCTTCACTGCGAAGGTCGAACAGAGAGTGCGGGGCGTAAAATTGCAGGACAGGGCTGCGTAGGACGGTGTAGGGAAAAAGGGGGGAAAAAAAAAAAAGAGCATGGGGCTTCTGCTGGAGCACACTATGCTTAATGGTGTACGGCGCCTCCTGACAGCATCATCTGTATCTTCCTGCCACGGACACAAACAGCAGAAATGATGCTATTTGAGTCATGACATGTCACAGTGGGCTGCACTGGTGATCAGTCCAGTAAATGGAATGGCTTTTGGACTCCAGACAGCGAGTGAACACAAAAACACTTCAGCCTGAACTAAGGGAGGAAAGCTCCCCGCCTGTAACATACCAATAAAATTCAAGCACTATTTCAGTGACAGGTCAAAAATAGGTGAGGGTAAAAGCTGAAATCAGTTCATCCACAATAAATAAATAAATAAATAAATAAATCAACCAACCAACCACATTTTGGCTTGTGCTGATTCATTCTGGATTTAAACAGATGATCGTGAGAATGATAAAGTGCGAGCCACAAACAATATGGCCGTTTAGGAGCATGGGAAAACGACAGCAAGGCAATTGGAAGATTAGTAGAATATTTCAGTTTTACACAATGCTCTTAGTCTGGCGGGTGATAAAGTGGGCCTGACTGTCATGTTGTTGACTGCGCAAAGGCAATTTCCAGAGAGAGCTCCCTCACTTCAGGCCTAAATGAAGGTAGTGTGCCTGGTGAAATAATCTCTTGTCTATTGAATTAGAGACATTATGAATTCCATAATGTAAGTGGCGAGCCCCATCCCTCTTCCAGGCACGCTCTCTTAAGGGCATGCCATCAATCATCCAGCCTCTCCTACTGGTAATCACTACAGGCGTCTCCAGTCAGCAAATACATAAATCAATTATGGTTTTAAGCTTTATTCCGCGATTTATCCAACTGATCCCCCTGGATTACAATGTGGCTTAAAACATGCTGCACGGCTTTCTGTGTTTTTCTTGACTGTGTCCATCTCATATCTCAAAACGCCTAAAGCTCCAGATAATGGAGGAGTGAAAGAGAAAGAGGCTTCCTCAGGCCATGTCTGAATTAACTCAACATATATATGAGAGAGAGAGAGAGAGAGAGAGAGAGAGAGAGAGAGAGAGAGAGAGAGAGAGAGAGAGAGAGAGAGAGAGAGACTACAGGCAATATCACATCCAAAGCAATGTCAATATTGTAGTCAAAAGAAAACCAGGAATCAAAAGAATTGTTCGGATTATTCTCCCAGACTCCTCTGCTAAAAGATTACCTCTGAGTGCGTAAGCATGAAACACAAACGGTGTCCTGTTGGCATGCACCGTTTGGCCTTTCAAAAGCCGGGCCAGGTTTAACAGATAAACAAGCTCCGGCACTGTCTAGCTCCACTGCTCCTACCTGTGCCGGCTGCACACAGATCTATTGTGATGGGTATTTTATGACCCCCTTCTTAGCACGCTTGTATCACTCTATCGGGGGCCCCTTGCCAATCTCTGGCACCCCATTCAACGGGCAACAAAGGAGCTAATTAGAGCCTCTCTCGGTGGAAGCCCGCGGAAGGTTCTGATTTGATACTTCCAGGGGATTCCGGAGCCCCAGCAGTGCATTCACACAGCCCCCCATGCACGCTTGGCTTGGCCCTTTGCTCTGGACCTTCATTGTGCATGGAGCTCAGCAGCGCATTAGAACCACCGAGGGGGAACCGACACGTCTTCTTTCATGTGGCAAGAGCCAGAAACCAGATGCTAATGGGAAATTGATGGGATTAAAACACTGTACTTGCTGGAAAGAGGAAACTGCTGGTTTATAATACCTCTCCAAAAAAAAGAAAAAGAAAAAAAAAACAACAACACTTTCACAGAGAGATCAAACTATGCCTAGAACATGAGGACAGTAGTAATTTTCAGCAGTTGAGCATTTTTTTCATGACTTCAAATGCTATAATAAAATGATGTTTAAAGGAACCCAAACTTACATACCATATCTTTCAAATATTACAATTACACTTATTTCTAGGGGGCATAAACCTAGGATGCATTTGAAGGAATTCAGCACATAATTAGGGAGATTAAGAAAGGAGAAAAACTTTTACACTGCTTTGTTTTCTTTCTCTTGTTTTCACTAACGAGGGGCATAGCAGAACAGTAGCCTATCTGAGGACCCCATGGCGACAAAAGAGAGAGTCCAACTAAAGCCTCTTTTAGCAGAGGCTGCCTGATGAGCAGAGAGTCAGAGGCCCCACTGCTGGACCAGCAGCTATTCAGCGCTGGCAGCCAGGTGAGGGAGGGCTAGGAGAGCACCAAAGAGACAGGGCCTCCTCTTTCACAACACCACACACTCTTATCTCAGCTAGCCTTGTGCTTGCTTCATCTACATCGCTATGGCCACTGCTTAAATCTGATTTCAGTATGTGTGTGTGCACGGGCGCGCGTGTGTGGTGGAGCAGAATGGCTTTAGATGTTCGCGGAAGGTTGGTGTGCCACCTGGCACCATACTGGGCTCCCTAGCACTTTGCTGCTGACTGTAATCCCTCCATCTCCAGTTGCAGGCTGGAGATAAGGAGACGGCCAGTGAAAAGCTGCCCAGCCAGAGAGAGAGCCCTGTGCACAACCGTCCTGTCGCTTTACCAGGGCGCACACACAACGATGCTTATCGCTTTAATAAGATGTGGCTGTGTTGTCTGCCTATCTGAGTTTACTTTTATTTGGTATTCATGCTGGCCTCACTAACTCTGCCTCTCATTTTGTAAACGTGATCGCCAAGCCTGTGCCATATCTATCCTGACCCACCGATATGAACGGAGCATATCCAACATGAACACAGCACTGGGGGGGGGGGGTAAATAAATAAATCATAAAATGGTGCTTATCAGTACAAGATGCCACAACAAACTTGTTCTACTAAACCAGAGATGTTTTGATACAGGTCCACAGCTGTAGTCAAGGTGTGCAGTCCAATCCACATGATGTAACCCTGTGTTAAGTCTTTAATCGATACATCTCGCTTCTTGACAGTGAAGACAGAAGCCAGATCTCAGATCAGAGGGGTGCTGGTGTAAATCTTTACAGTTCAACCAGGGCCTTTTAAAGGCTGTCCATAATTGGATGCCTGCCAACTGCTGCTGCATCTACGCTGCATAAACAAACACCATCAACTAAAAAAGCACAGTAGGAGAGGAACATTTATTAGCCATTAAAAATCTACATCCAACTCTACAGATGTCAGATCTTCCTGTGGACAGCACTCCAATCTTTCATTATCAGCATTACCGGAATCAAGCACTGTGGGAGATCCTACATTCATGTATTCAATGTTCATATCCATACTAAATCAGCTGCAGCTATCAAATAAAGTGCCTGTGAGTGCCACACAGAAATTCATGGGTGATTTCAGAAGAAATTTAATCAAATTCTCTTTAGCTGATCCATTTTCTTTAATACAAGCTTTTTAAAAAAGACATCTGACTTAAATCAGACACAGATAATGACTCTTAACATTCCATTAACAAAATGGCACCAACTCATATAATGAGCAATTAAGAGCCTCAGATTATATACATTACCTGGAATCAAAACTGAGAAAAGCTCAAATTAACATCACAAAAGCTTTCAAACAAAGAATGCCCCACTTCCTTATTTCGTCTCCCATATTCATAATAAATTAATGGAAAGGTCAGATTCATTGTAGGGCACTTTTCTCATTTTCTAGACAACCTTGCAAAGTCAAAACAGAGTTTTAGCATTAAGACATTTTAATTGGGCAACCTGACAAAATGATGGGTCCGCCTGTTTGAAGTCTCTCACTTTGGCTTAATTACCATCGCGCTCAATTACCATATTGTTGCAGTGTTAAGGACTACACTAACTCAATCCAATCAGCTAGTGAAAGGGACATTTCACAATTTTACACAAAACAGGGCAGATAAATGGACAAACTTCAATGGCATCTTTATGGGCCCTCAGAATTTCAAGAGCTCTTTACAGCACTGGCTGAATGACCTGTTTGGTTCAACTTTTCCCTCCAACTACCCGTGTGACAAAATGGAGAGATTAAAAATGGATTGATAAAAAAAAAAAAAAAAAAAAAAAAAAAAAAAAAAAAAGATGATGCCACATAGAATTTGTGACAAAACCTACAGACTTACATGTAGTCCAGCCTATATAACTTACTCAATGTGAGAATATGGGAAACAACCTTTTGCAATAAGCCACACAGCACATTTTTCACTGTTTTACAGCCAAAGTTTCACCTGCACTGCTTAGAATGACACAGGCTTCGAGGGGCGCTACTCAGTGTCACAGTTGTTATGGCTGTTGCGTGAGCGTTGGTGGCTTGTGGTGAAGCTCAGCTGCGCTCGCAAAGCACGCGCAGAACGTTGCGAGGTGCCTCTCTCACCTCTCTGCAGCCTGACGCTGGTGTTATCTCACCCTGCAAGCTCCATGGAGCTTATCGGCCCAATCTGCTCTTGGTATACTGAAGAGGAGAGTGCAGGGTTATCAGTGCCTCTGATATGCAAAGATAAGGCCAGCCTCCTGTTTAAACACTGAGGCTAGTCGTGGCGCTAGAGATGTGCTAGCTAGCTGCGTTCAGGTCAGCCTTGTTACTGGTCTGTCAGCAGCTGAAGCTTAAGCTGCACACCTCAAAACAAGCTGTCCACACTGGACAATAAAAAAATAATACCATCCTCAAAGCTTTCTGCTCTTCACATGGGATGAGCTCTTTGTACGAGGCTAGACATCCACACATTAAGTATAGAAGACAGACCTAAGGTGACCCCTCTGTCTGGATGAACGTGTTTGGAATACTAAGCACAGCCCGTTTCTTGTGTATGCGTTTTTGCCTGAATTATTGTTGTTCTGTGCAAGCTGATTACTTTCTTATCGGCAGGTTACTAAAATATTTCTGTAATCCCATCTCCCTGAAGTCACAGGACCACCATCCTCTCTTTCCTTAGCAAGACAAATGAGCACTGCTCAAATATGCCTCTGGTTTAAGAGGGAGAAAGAAAGAGAGAAAGAAAGAGAGAAAGAAAGAAAGAGAGAAAGAAAGAGAGAAAGAAAGAGAGAAAGAAAGAAAGAGAGAAAGAAAGAAAGAAAGAAAGAGAGAAAGAAAGAAAGAGAGAAAGAAAGAAAGAGAGAAAGAAAGAAAGAGAGAAAGAAAGAAAGAGAGAAAGAAAGAAAGAAAGAAAGAAAGAGAGAAAGAAAGAAAGAGAGAAAGAAAGAAAGAAAGAGAGAAAGAAAGAAAGAGAGAAAGAAAGAAAGAGAGAAAGAAAGAGAGAAAGAAAGAAAGAGAGAAAGAAAGAGAGAAAGAGAGAAAGAAAGAAAGAAAGAAAGAAAGAAAGAAAGAAAGAAAGAAAGAAAGAAAGAAAGCTGTTACGCTGTTGAGAGCAAGCTTTGATTTAGCCCCTGTAGGAAACCGTGGGTGACTGCAAAACAAACAAACCCTTTCATTTGGGTATCCCACAGTCATATATCTCTCCGATACCTCCACAAAACTCCTGAGCTCCACTTCAAGGGGTAGCCTCCTTGCCCCTCCTCTCCATTTCAGAATCAATACACATCTTGTTCATCCATCCACAGCTTTTTGACACAACCCAGGGCACTGGACAATGAATGGAGCGAGCTGAATTCACGCAGGAAGTGACTAGTTATTGATGCGTTTGCTGCAATATGCACATACACAGACGTGCGCCCAGTCCCGTGCCATGTCTGGAAACAATTACAGCCAATTAACTTGACCTGTTTGCACCAAATGACCTCTCAAACTGAAATATTTTTCACATTTGGAACTAGAGATGGCGGGGGACCCTGGCACAAGATGCTGGGAAATAATCTGTAATTACTCACAAGACCCGTCTCCCTGTGTGCCGCAAGCTGTCAGGAGTACAAGCCTCTAAAGAGCCTTTGGAAAACACAAACACGGCCATCTCTGTCACA